>NC_090649.1:125828460-126143460 GCF_040937935.1 Hyperolius riggenbachi | reverse complement strand
AAACTGGGGCACTTCACTAGCTATACTGAGCACTATACTGGCTATACTGAGCACTATACTGGCTATACTGGGCACTATGCTGGCTATACTGGGCACTATATTGGCTATACTGAGCACTATACTGGCTATACTGTGCACTATACTAGCTATACTGAGCACTATACTAGCTATACTGAGCACTATACTAGCTATACTGGGGCATTTTACTAGCTATACTGAGCACTACCTACCTATACTGGGCACTATACTAGCTATACTGGGACATACTGGGGGGATCACGCGACCAGCGTTTCCTACCCCCGGCTTACATGAGGGTCAATCATTTTTTCCTATTTTTTGGGGTAAAAGTGGGGGGGTCGGCTTACATGCGGGTCGGCTTGCTTGCGAGTATCCCCACCTCTTGTTTCCACCCCATTCCTTTAGATTGTAAGCTCGCAAGGGCAGGGCTCTCACCATTTTGTGTCATGGAATGTTATTAATTTAATTGCTTGCACTCTCTTAGACATTTATACATTTTAGTCATCATGTTAAATCAAATTGTAATCAGCAATGCTGTATTGTGTATCAGTGTTCATATTTGATGTATATCATTGTCTGTATCATTATGTATCCCTTGTTTGTTTTCTTACATTGTACAGCGCCATGGAATATGTTGGCGCTTTATAAATAAATAATAATAATAATAATAATTTAAATGAATACCAGTTGCCTGTCAGCTCTGCTAATCCCCTGCCTGCCTCTCATACTTTACCAATAGACCCTGAGCAAGCATGCAGCATATAAGGTGTTTCCGCCATTCTCAGCCATAGTCAGATCTGACAAGAAAGATTAGCTACATCCTTGTTTCAGATGCTGTTGACATGCTCCTGCAACCAAATTAGACCAGTAGGGCTGCCAGGCAAATAGTATTGTTTTAAAGCGGTATTGTCACCATAAAAATCAAATTTCAACAGCAACTGGTCTGAGTGTATTAAATTATAAAGATGCTAATCCTGCATTCAAAACTTTTTCTGCTGTTATGGTTTGGAGTTATTACATACTATAGTGCCCTAGTGCCAAACAGTGCCAACAAGTTGGATGCTGGGAGTTCTTTTGAATGCTGGGAGTTCTTTTTATCTATAATATATTCCTCCTCTTCCATTTATTTCCCTGCCTAGCTGATCATTTGTGTTTACAAGCAAGGCTGAGGTGACTCAGTGATTGGATGTGTAAATAAAAAAAAAGACTCTGGGAGGAGGGCAGCTAATGAATACACAATGAGCAAGAGAAGGGGGGGGGGAAATTAGAGTCAGGAAGGATATGATGTCAGCATTAGCTTGGCAAAATGGCCACTGCCTGCAATAGGATCTTCTGCTTTTTCCTTTATAAAATTCAAAGGAATTATTGCATGGATAGCACAATACATCCGTTATGTAAGTAGAAGTAGTATTTATCTACTTTTATATGTGTTTTTTATTACTAGGTTAGCATGGGTGTTGCTTGTTCTTTAAAAGTAGGCATTAAGGTTAAGAGTCCTTGAACACAGCATGCGTCGGTTCTCCTTGAACGCATGCCTGGACTTTCCTGGTCGATGGAATTTGGAGAACTGGGCGGGTTTGGTCCCGCCCCACTTTTATAGGACCTGAGTTTTGGGCTGTCACGACCTGGAAAGTAGGTGTATTTAAGGCAGTGTTATTTCCTGGTGGCAAGGTTGCCACCCCCAGACTCAGAGCAAGAAAATGTACCAATTATTAATAATCTGTGTGACTCCGCCCCAGATTGGCGCATCGCAAAATCCGAGACTATATTCATAAGCGGCCTGCAACCCTGTATCAAATGAGGCTACACATGCCTATTCTATCGCATTCGCTCTACGCAGGCCGGATAAAGTGGTTTTCCTACGGATTCCTGACAGTTAAAAAATTGTAGTTCAGGTGAATGATAGAACTGATTTCTAGGTATCAGAAAATGTGTTTTTTGTCTTTCTGCGACAAGGCTATTTTGAATTACAAATACATAAAAGTTCTCTTTGTTTGATTGTATGATTTTGGAGGGAATCTCTTATCTTACTGGTTGGGGCTAGTTCCTTGAGCTGTGCACCAAATGGCTCTGCCTAGGAGGTCGGCCACGTGTGAAATTCCTTTCCCTGTTATCAGGACATGGGGGGAAGGTACTGTACGCTGCAATGCTCTCAGAAGGGGGGGGGGGGAGGAAAAGAGAAAGGAAAGACATTTATTGTACAGTTACACAGTACTGACAGTAATGGTGCTGGACCATACGAAAATCGTTGGCGATTACGCACACGACTTTCCGTAATGTTCGCCACAAGTAGTACTACTACTCTAACAAGTACTAGCACTGACTCCAGTACTACAGTACTAACTACACAATAATTTAATAATCCTATTCCCTAATCCCTAACCTAACCTATACTGTAGCTAGCTAAGGCTAATAGCTGGCCAGCAGGCAGCAGCTGGCCTGGTCTGTGCATAGTGTAGAGCTGTACAGAGGCGCCAGTAGGATAAAAGTCATTAAAACGTTTAAAACGTTCGGGATGCGGTGGTGGACCAGCCAACCCAAAACAGACACAGGTACTGTCGATTCAAGTAATAAATAATTTATTTATATACTCCAAAGACAAGTTGCAACGCGTTTCACGGGCAAAATCCCGCTTCCTCAGGCAATAAACAACTGGAGTGATACACAGCACGGAGTCCAAAATACGCTTGGCACCTCTGTACACACCTCTGTACGCAGATAGCTATCCGGATGAATCCGAATCGGATAGCTGAAAATTGGTCGGATATCCGGGTTACCTGGATATCCGGAATCCAGATGAGCACCACTGCTGAGAATGAACCAATGAATGTGAAATAAACAGTTTATTGTCAATCAGTGCAATTATGTACAAATTAGCAAATGGTAAATCCCGCAGTGCAACCCACATAAGACACAGCACTCCTAACTAACTATCTAACTATCTATATATATAATAGAGTACGTGCCTCAACCTTCAAGCAAGAAGAAGAAGTAGCTCCCTGCCCCCAGGGCCGGTCCAAGCAAAATGAAATGGACAGTCCAAGCAAGAAGAAGAAGTAGCTCCCTGCTCCCAGGGCCGGTCCAAGCAAAATGAAATGGACAGTCCAAGCAAGAAGAAGAAGTAGCTCCCTGCCCCCAGGGCCGGTCCAAGCAAAATGAAGGGGACAGTCCAAGCAAGAAGAAGAAGTAGCTCCCTGCTCCCAGGGCCGGTCCAAGCAAAATGAAATGGACAGTCCAAGCAAGAAGAAGAAGTAGCTCCCTGCCCCCAGGGCCGGTCCAAGCAAAATGAAGGGGACAGTCCAAGCAAGAAGAAGAAGTAGCTCCCTGCTCCCAGGGCCGGTCCAAGCAAAATGAAGGGGACAGTCCAAGCAAGAAGAAGAAGTAGCTCCCTGCTCCCAGGGCCGGTCCAAGCAAAATGAAGGGGACAGTCCAAGCAAGAAGAAGAAGTAGCGCCCTGCCCCCAGGGCCGGTCCAAGCAAAATGAAGGGGACAGTCCAAGCAAGAAGAAGAAGTAGCGCCCTGCCCCCAGGGCCGGTCCAAGCAAAATGAAATGGACAGTCCAAGCAAGAAGAAGAAGTAGCGCCCTGCCCCCAGGGCCGGTCCAAGCAAAATGAAGGGGACAGTCCAAGCAAGAAGAAGAAGTAGCTCCCTGCTCCCAGGGCCGGTCCAAGCAAAATGAAATGGACAGTCCAAGCAAGAAGAAGAAGTAGCGCCCTGCTCCCAGGGCCGGTCCAAGCAAAATGAAGGGGACAGTCCAAGCAAGAAGAAGAAGTAGCGCCCTGCTCCCAGGGCCGGTCCAAGCAAAATGAAGGGGACAGTCCAAGCAAGAAGAAGAAGTAGCGCCCTGCTCCCAGGGCCGGTCCAAGCAAAATGAAGGGGACAGTCCAAGCAAGAAGAAGAAGTAGCGCCCTGCTCCCAGGGCCGGTGCAAGCAAGAAGAAGAGTAGCAGTGGCTGAATAGAGTACTGGTTAAGGGCACTGCCTTTGACATGGGAGGCCAGGGTTCAAATCTTGGCTAGGGTCAATACCTATTCAGTAAGGAGTTCAAGGCAAGACTGCCTAATACTGGAGGGTGGCCTCCTGCGGGCTAGTAAAAAAGGGCGCACAGGGATAGTGGACAAAAAGGGTGCCGTCATAGACTGCAATGCAAAATATCGGCTATTTGGCGCCCGACAGGAAAAAAGGGCGCACGAGAAATAGCGTTTTACATGGATCGTGTTAACATAAGGCTCCGTTTACAGGATAAAGTTTATAACAAATATTGTTTACAAGTTCGTTTTGACTTTGTATTATACTTTTTTTTTTGTTTGTAAATTTCGCTTATATGAGTTTTAACTAGTTTTTTCGTTTTAAAATTACGCTTACAAAACTATTACAACTAAAATTTCGTTTACACTTCTTTTATCATTTAAAATTCGTTTTCATATGTATAATGCTTAAATAACGTTTCTCAACCTGATTGTATTAGAAATACATCGCTTTTGGTATTAACTTTGTTTTTACACTTATAATGCGTTGATTATAGTTACTAAAATATCGCTTTAAATATTACTGTTATTTTAAGATTTCTAATGCATAAGTGATTGCAAGGTTATCTATTGTATTGTATGTGTATATATATTGTATATACCTTTTTCTACTTCTAATATTATTAATGTATACGTGATTTTAAGGCTACTTATTCTATGACAAATATATAAATTATTTTATTCATGTTATTTGGAGTGAAGTATTTTAAGGATTAAATATATTATTGTTTATATGTTTTTAGCGTGTTTGTGCAGTGGGGATGGTTAGGTTTAGGCATTACTAGGGGGTCTAGGGGTTAGGGATAGGTACAGGGAGGGTTAGGGATAGTGACAGTGCAATATACACCACCAGGGGGGTGGTTAGTTTTAGGCACCACCAGGGGGGTCTTAGGTTTAGGCACCACCAGGGGGGTCTTAGGTTTAGGCACCACCAGGGGGGTCTAGGGGTTAGGGATAGGTACAGGGAGGGTTAGGTATACTTACAGTGCAATATACACCACCAGGGGGGTGGTTAGGTTTAGGCACCACCAGGGGGGTGGTTAGTTTTAGGCACCAACAGGGGGGTCTTAGGTTTAGGCACCAACAGGGGGGTCTTAGGTTTAGGCACCACCAGGGGGTCTTAGGTTTAGGTACCACCAGGGGGGTCTTAGGTTTAGGCACCACCAGAGGGGTCTTAGGTTTAGGCACCACCAGGGGGGTCTAGAGGTTAGGGATAGGTACAGGGAGGGTTAGGTATACTTACAGTGCAATATACACCACCAGGGGGGTGGTTAGGTTTAGGCACCACCAGGGGGGTGGTTAGTTTTAGGCACCAACAGGGGGTCTTAGGTTTAGGCACCAACAGAGGGGTCTTAGGTTTAGGCACCACCAGGGGGGTCTTAGGTTTAGGCACCACCAGGGGGGTCTTAGGTTTAGGCACCACCAGGGGGTCTAGGGGTTAGGGATAGGTACAGAGAGGGTTAGGTATACTTACAGTGCAATATACACCACCAGGGGGGTGGTTAGGTTTAGGCACCACCAGGGGGGTGGTTAGTTTTAGGCACCAACAGGGGGGTCTTAGGTTTAGGCACCAACAGGGGGGTCTTAGGTTTAGGCACCACCAGGGGGTCATAGGTTTAGGCACCACCAGGGGGGTCTTAGGTTTAGGCACCACCAGGGGGGTGCTTAGTTTTAGGCACCAACAGGGGGGTCTTAGGTTTAGGCACCACCAGGGGAGTCTTAGGTTTAGGCACCATCAGGGGGGTCTAGGGGTTAGGGAGGGCTCTGTGTGAGAGTAAGGTTAGGTATAGTTATAGTACAATATATGTCATATATACAATGTATTACATTATGTGTATTTACGCAAAGGGGGGGTCTAGGTGAGAGGGATAGGGACAGGGCCGCCCCGCCCATGAGGCGGGGTGAAACTTTTGCCTCAGGCGGCACTTCTGGGGGGGCGGCACCCGCCCGTCCATGTGTGTGGGGGGCCGCCCGAGCTGGAGGGGATAGCGGGTAGGAAGGGGGTATTGGGCCTAGCGGCGGGGAGGGGGGTCAGACCCCCCCTCCCTCGCCTGGGTCCCCCGTCCTCCGCTCCCCTCCAGCTTTAAAAAGGTCCGTGCTGTGGCTGCAGCTATTCGTAAGAGGCAACGGGCGGGGATTACTCACCTCTTCCTCGTTCCAGGCCAGCGTGCGCTCCACTGACGTCACTTCCTGCTACCAGGAAGTGACGTCAGTGGAGCGCACGCTGGCCTGGAACGAGGAAGAGGTGAGTAATCCCCGCCCGTTGCCTCTTACGAATAGCTGCAGCCACAGCACGGACCTTTTTAAAGCTGGAGGGGAGCGGAGGACGGGGGACCCAGGCGAGGGAGGGGGGGGTCCGACCCCCCTCCCCGCCACTAGGCCCAATACCCCCTTCCTGCCCGCTATCCCCTCCAGCTCGGGCGGCCCCCCACAACAACGGCTTGGGGGGGGGGCGATTTCTTTAAAAATTGCCTCAGGCGGCAAAAAGTCTAGGGCCGGGCCTGGATACGGATAAGGAGATATATCTGTGACCCTAAAGTTAGGTATAATTGTAGTAAAATACCTGTAAAACCTACCATTCTAATACTATGCTTAATACAAGTGTAAATATTGTTTTTTCTATAGACGCTATTTGACGTTTTATTTCAGAATTCGTTTACTGTTATAGACGGTATTTTGCCATTTCATTTCCATTTATTTCACCCATTTAGCACTAAATTATCGTTTATAACATATTAAACAAAAATATGGTTTTGCATTCAAACGTACAATTTCGGCTACACCCCGCGCCCTTTTTTCCAGGCGCCTGTCACAAGGGCCCTCGTGGCTGACCGCACTTAGCCTTCTAAACGGTGCCAGCGCACAGATCGTGCGAACTCTGGTCGCAGTCAATGCGCAGGAACCGTTAAGAATTAGCCGCAGACAACTCAGAAGGGAGCCTGTGAGACACGGGTAATTACAACGTCACCTACTGGTTCAGAGTAAACTGCCACCACCGCGGTTACTATGGGACCGTGGGGCCCACTAACTGACTGACTAATCCTGCGAATAAAACGGTTAAACACACGATATTCTGTCTAGCCAACAACAAACAAACAGTAGCGTATCTTCAGAGACCCGGGATCATTTCTGTGTGTGCTGATAAGCAGGGTAGCGAAACAGTGAATGACTTGGGGAAAGTCGTTTATTCACGCAATATAAATAATTAATATATACAGACAATTATGAAAATCAACAATTATTAAAACAGTAATGGCCAGTATGAAAAATAAAAGAAGGGAGAAAAATACTTAGTTCCTGGAAAGATGTCCTTATTGTGGGAAGAATCATAAAGTTCTTGGTTTCAAAGTCCAGAGTTCAGAGTTCAGACCAGGTGGATGCCAGCATATCCTCAAGCTGGCATCTGATGAGTGCAAGATGGTTCAGTGTGGAGGACACTGAGTTTGGGTCCTCAGCCATTCTTATGCCCCTGCTTCAGTAGGAGGGAGTGAGGGCGGGGAGCCATACACCCCCTTCAAAGATGAGATGAGCCCTCCCCTTGTACTGGGGCTAGAAATCATATCTACCCATATATGGGCTCTATCTCACAGAACCGTACAGGTCAGGGCAGATTTATTAACATTTTCAGGTCTGTCTCGATTTACCCAGCGCCCTGATACCAGACATGAGGGGTGGGACCCCTGTGGTATCATCAGGGCACTTTGAAACTGCCTATCTGGCAGTCCTTACCTCCGAAGGTTCTGAAACTTCCTCAGAACCAGCACCGGGGCTCATGCTACACTTCCCCCATGTTTGGTGAAGCGGCCATCTCAGGAACCCCAGAAATATTACAGATCTGGGAAGTTATGGATTATGCCATGAGACTGAGGTTGTGTTCTAGCTGCTAACAGCTGACTTTCCTTTGATCTTTAGCAGAGAGCAGAGTGTCCAGACCTCCCGTGGATTCGTAGCCTGCTTGGCTGCACCTAGGCATTCTTTGGTTAATTAACATCTCCATGAGATCAGCTAAGTGTCACCTGGTTCCCAGAGCCAAAAGGGAAATTGGGCCTTCCACAGGGAATATGTCCAAGCTAATTAACACCTCCCCCCAGGCTTTCACTCAGCTAAGACAGATTCCCCAGCTGTTTTAAGCAGAGGGATACTACACGTCAAATCTTGGTTCTATTGATCTGAGGCGCACTTGATGCAGGAATCGAGTGCGATCGTTCTTTTCTTCACGGGCGGTTCCAGGACGCGCCTGCGTCCCCGCAATCGTCCGTGACAGCTCTCCCCCTTGTCCGTGGCTTAGCCACTCATCCGCAAGATGTGTGGCGGCGCCGCTAACCTGGCTGACGGGCCTCGAGTTGCCAGTACGGCGGGAAAACCTATTGGAGCCTGTGGCTCGGTTCCCCTGGACCGGTCGCGGTCTGCTACCCTCAGGGTTGACCCAACATGGACCGTTCTGGACAGGGCGTTTGCGCCACTGCAGTCGGACGTGGTGTCTGCCGGGACTGCTGACAACGGGCAGTGGGTTGGTTAGGTCAACAGCCAGCCCACGCAGGGTTCCCCTGCTGAGTGGCTGTGGACCTAAGGGAACCCCGCGGGAATCCCTGGACCTTCCCAGCTCCTGACAGATGGCACATGCCCTGCAGTAGTTTGCTACATCCCTGTTCATCCGGGGGGCCAATAAAACTGGTTCCGAATACCGGCGAGTGTCTTGCGGACACCCGAGTGCCCTGTCAGAGGATTACCATGTGCGGATTTCAGCACATGTCCCCTGAACGCACTCGGGACCACAAGCCACTTGGTATCCGCGTGGGATCTACCTGTAGGGGGCTGTACAGACTCACTGTACAGTCTCCCACCTTCCCAGTACACCTTGAAAGCGGCCCCGTCTGCGAGGGGCTCAGCGGCTTGCTGCCTGAGCACCTCCAGGCTTGGGTCACTTTGTAGTGCGGCTGAGAATATGGCGCTGTCAGTTTCAGCCAACTGGCTCATGTCACACGAGGCCAGCGGCTGAAAGGTCTCATCCCTGTGGTCAGAGGAGGGGGAGGAGGCCGGAACCCCCTCCACCTGTCCTGAGCTCGGGTTCTGAGCAGTGCAGCTGCGCGGTACTGCTAGCACCGGTACACTGTCAGAATGGCACAGACGGACATTACTCAAATCATCACTGCATGCAGTAATGACATTGACAGGTATAGACATTTTTTCATTACAGACAGGTTGTACAGTAAACTCAGGTACAGTTACAGCGTCATCACAACAGACAGTCTGTACATCAAACTCAGGTGCCTTTGAAGCAGGCACTATTGAACCTGGTACCCTTGAACTGGGCACATTCAACCCACCTCCCCCTGGTGCTCCCCCAAGTGTATAAAGTACCTGGTGGTGGGTGGAGAGTCCGTCTCCTTCCGTGAGCGACAAGGCGGTCGTGGCAGGTTCATAGTAGGACACAAGCTTGCCCAAATCAGTCCCCAGCAACACAGGGACTGGGAGATCCTTCATAACCCCAACAACCCGTTCTTGGACTCCTCCCACTCCCCAATCCAGCTTCACTTTTGCGTGGGCTATGTGGAAAAGGGTGCCCTCTACTCCAGTAAGGGCAAGGGATCGGCTGGAGCTGATGCTCTCCTTTGGTACAAGGTGTGAGTGAACTAACGTGATGTCAGCTCCGGTGTCTCGGAATCCGGTGACAACTTTGCCGTTCACTCTAACAAGTTGCTGCTGGTCGGTTCGGTCGCGGATTTCCTTTCCGCGGGCAAACAGGACAAAATCTGATGATCCAGGCTGTGGTTCGCTGGCGGGTTGCCTCTGCTGTGGGTGAGGTGCAGGTGATGCAGATGATCCAGGTGCTGGTGGTGTCTGTCTCCGCTCCGGACAGTCGAATTTCATGTGTCCGGGCTGGCGGCAGTAGTGACAGGTGACCTCTCCAGGCGCTGCAGGCCTGAGTGCAGCAGCTGCGCTGGGTGGCCTCTGTGGCGGACGGCTCACAGGGGGCAGGAGGGTCTGCCGAGGTATGGGGCTGACCTCCTCTCCAGCTGGATGGGACAGTTCTGCGGGTATCAACCACCCGGGTAGTTGCAAAAGTCTCAGCAAGGTCTGCAGCGACAGTTGCTGAAGCCGGCCTGCGTTCTAGCACAAACTGGCGTACATCAGCAGGGCAAATGTTCAGAAATTGCTCCAGGACTATCAAGTCCTCCAGGACATCATAAGACCCTTTGGTGAGGCCTAATGTCCACTGGCGGAGTGTGGTGAGCAAGCTGCTGGCCACATCTCGGTACGAATCAGAAGACTTTTTCTGCCAGGCCCTAAACTTTTTCCGATAGGCTTCTGGCGTCAGCTGGTACTTAGTAATGATAGCGTCTTTTATAGCAGCATAATCATTATCCTTCTCCGCAGGCAATTCTGCAAAGGCATCAAGCGCTTTGTAGCGCAGCAAAGGTGTCAGATGTCTGGCCCACTGGTCTTGGGACAGACGATACTGACGGCATGCTTTTTCAAAAGACCGCAAAAACAAGTCAATGTCTGTGTCTTTTTCAATATTAGCAAATTTAAACTTTGCACTTACGGGTGGTGCAGCTCCTTCAGCAGGGAGGCTGGGCGGTGAACTCCGGCTGGCCTGTTGCACTTTTGCCATGTTTAGCTCATGCTGTCGTTGGCGTTCCCGCTCAGCGGCATCCCTCTCCGCGTGGCGTTCTGCAGCAGCAGCAGCAGCCTTGCGTTCTGCAGATTGGCGTTCCTCACGCATGTACTGCAGGTACTTGTCCAGGTCAGTCTCCATCAGCTTTTGTAATGCCTGCTGCATTAGCGGATCAGTACAAACGGACAGTCCAGTACTGGCCGGTTCCAGGCGAGTACTTTCAGAAACTCTGGGATTGGGGTCCACACTGACATTCTCCTGCGTAACTGTTGATGCAGGGCCCTCAGGATGCACAACCTCTGTACGGTCAGGAGTCTCAGTCTCTGGTTCCCCTTGCCTTGAGTCAGATGGGTCAGCGTCTACCTCAGCAGACACATCCAGCTCCTGCAGTTGCTGGGTATCCCATTGAAACAATTCCGTTACCAGGTCCCCTTGTTTCTTGCGGCCGACATCAATGCCTCTCTCTTGGCAAAGATTTTGCAGGTCCGCCAGGCACATTTTCTTGTAGTTCCCGGACATTTCCACGCCAAATAAAATAAAACTTTTGGGGAGGGGTACTGGCTACACAGTCTCTCTGTATATATAAAAAATATATTGCCTTCCAGCTACACCAACGAATTAGTTCGTTTCTCGATAGCGCTAGCGCTATCGTAGATACTTTCAGCACAACACAGATCCCAACCGCTGCCTAACACTGTCACAAGGGCCCTCGTGGCTGACCGCACTTAGCCTTCTAAACGGTGCCAGCGCACAGATCGTGCGAACTCTGGTCGCAGTCAATGCGCAGGAACCGTTAAGAATTAGCCGCAGACAACTCAGAAGGGAGCCTGTGAGACACGGGTAATTACAACGTCACCTACTGGTTCAGAGTAAACTGCCACCACCGCGGTTACTATGGGACCGTGGGGCCCACTAACTGACTGACTAATCCTGCGAATAAAACGGTTAAACACACGATATTCTGTCTAGCCAACAACAAACAAACAGTAGCGTATCTTCAGAGACCCGGGATCATTTCTGTGTGTGCTGATAAGCAGGGTAGCGAAACAGTGAATGACTTGGGGAAAGTCGTTTATTCACGCAATATAAATAATTAATATATACAGACAATTATGAAAATCAACAATTATTAAAACAGTAATAGCCAGTATGAAAAATAAAAGAAGGGAGAAAAATACTTAGTTCCTGGAAAGATGTCCTTATTGTGGGAAGAATCATAAAGTTCTTGGTTTCAAAGTCCAGAGTTCAGAGTTCAGACCAGGTGGATGCCAGCATATCCTCAAGCTGGCATCTGATGAGTGCAAGATGGTTCAGTGTGGAGGACACTGAGTTTGGGTCCTCAGCCATTCTTATGCCCCTGCTTCAGTAGGAGGGAGTGAGGGCGGGGAGCCATACACCCCCTTCAAAGATGAGATGAGCCCTCCCCTTGTACTGGGGCTAGAAATCATATCTACCCATATATGGGCTCTATCTCACAGAACCGTACAGGTCAGGGCAGATTTATTAACATTTTCAGGTCTGTCTCGATTTACCCAGCGCCCTGATACCAGACATGAGGGGTGGGACCCCTGTGGTATCATCAGGGCACTTTGAAACTGCCTAGCTGGCAGTCCTTACCTCCGAAGGTTCTGAAACTTCCTCAGAACCAGCACCGGGGCTCATGCTACACTTCCCCCATGTTTGGTGAAGCGGCCATCTCAGGAACCCCAGAAATATTACAGATCTGGGAAGTTATGGATTATGCCATGAGACTGAGGTTGTGTTCTAGCTGCTAACAGCTGACTTTCCTTTGATCTTTAGCAGAGAGCAGAGTGTCCAGACCTCCCGTGGATTCGTAGCCTGCTTGGCTGCACCTAGGCATCCTTTGGTTAATTAACATCTCCATGAGATCAGCTAAGTGTCACCTGGTTCCCAGAGCCAAAAGGGAAATTGGGCCTTCCACAGGGAATATGTCCAAGCTAATTAACACCTCCCCCCAGGCTTTCACTCAGCTAAGACAGATTCCCCAGCTGTTTTAAGCAGAGGGATACTACACGTCAAATCTTGGTTCTATTGATCTGAGGCGCACTTGATGCAGGAATCGAGTGCGATCGTTCTTTTCTTCACGGGCGGTTCCAGGACGCGCCTGCGTCCCCGCAATCGTCCGTGACAGCGCCCTTTTTTGATAGACGCGGCCTCCTGAGCCCGTCCCAGTGGCTGCAGCTTTGAGTCTATTAGGAAAAAAGTGCTATATAAATATTTGGATTTTTATTATTATTAAGTAGCGCCCTGCCCCCAGGGGCAGTCCTAGACTTGCTGCCGAGCTGGAGGGGGTAGCGGGCAGGAAGGGGGTATTGGGTGCAGCGGCAGGGAGGGGGGTCGGATCAATGCACCCATGGGTGCCAGCATGGGTGAGGGTGACAGGTGTGAGAGAGGCAGGGAGGGCAGCGGGAGCTAGCGGTAATGCGTCTGTATAGACACACTCTCAGCTATACTAAGTATAGCTGAGAACAAAAGCAACTTTAAACTTTGGCTCCAAAGCTCCCCATTGGTTCCTTATCGACCAATGGGGATCCCCATTGGTCTGTTAAGGAACCAATGGGGACCATTGGAGCCAAAATGTAAAGATGCTTTTTGCTCTCTAAGCTACAGTATACTAAGTATAGCTGAGAGCAGTTCGGCGGGGGCGGCGTGTGTGGCGTCGGAGATCTTCAATCAAGATGTAACAGAAGGTCGCAAGATGGAGGATACTGTCGTGGGACCTAATTGGCGTGGGATTTTTTTCTTAAAGGTATAGGTAAGTATTTCTAGTTTCAAAATCTTTTATTTTTTTGAAAAAATATAACAGCGTTTACATAAGCCCTTAACGTAGGGCGTATCAAACAGTTGAACTCATAACACACATTAACATAGAAGAATATGCAAGACGTCTCTTAGACATATGGAGAAGTACAATACAGAATGATCTTTGCCCCTAGAAGGAGAGGGCACAGGAGCGTAGTCCCAGTGAGGTTGAGGCAGACAGCCAGGGTTGCCATGTTCTGGTAAATGACAGGGTGGAGTCATTAATTATGGCCAGCAACCTTTCAGAGATCAATATATCTGTTATTATAAGGTCGGTGAGTTCTAATGAAAGGGTAGGTTTTAGCCATTGCCTAGCAATGTGTAGGCGTGCTGATTTTGCAATGTGTTGAGCCAATCTATGCTGGGGGTACTTCCATTTCTGTAGTTTATTGCCCAAGAGAAGCTGAAACGGGTCAGGAGAGATGGAGGTCTCTAGGGCTGTGCCTATTGCTGAAGCAACCTGGGCCCAGAATTGCCCAACTATTGGGCAAAACCACCATATATGTGAAAAGTCACCGATTTGTCCACATCCTCTAAAACAGTTAGGGGAGTTATCCTTGGAAATAGCGTGCATTTTCTTAGGAATAATATATGTTCGATGGAGTACTTTATAATTAGTCTCTATGTGGGAGAAGTAGCTGCTGCCCTTTGCCAACGTGAGGCAACATTTACTCCATTGTTTGATAGACAATGTCTGTCCCAAGTCCTCCTCCCACATTCTCATTGATTTGGTTTTAGTATGTTCTAAAGGTTGTGAGATTATTGAGTATAGATATGAAATAAGGCCACCTTCCAAAGGTCTATGTAGACACCAATTTTCATATGTAGTATGAGTGAGAGGGGCCGTAGGGGAACCAATTATTGATCTAATGTAATGATAGATTTGGATAGCTCTAAATTGTTCTGTTGGTGGGAAGGAGGTTAGTGTTCTGAATTGGGTCCAAGTTGGTAGCCTGTCAGCCACAATAAACTTGGATAGAGTCTCAAAACCCTGGGTTTTCCACCATTTGAAAGATTGCGTGTCCCACCCAGGCGTAAAATCTGGATTATTGAGTATAGGGAGCTGGAGGGGAGTTCGGGATTGTAAATTTTTGGTAAATCTTAGCTTATTCCATATATTAAGGGAGTGCACAGTTATAGGTGATTGTTGTTTATATTTTGCTGGTGAAGGTAGACGAGACCACTGGGTGGCCGCTAATGAAACTGGGGCTAGAAGGTCATTTTCAATGTCAGCCCATAATGGGTGGTTGTGCGTAGAATGGAGTTGGGCTAATTGGGTGATTTGAGATGCTCTATAGTAGCTATACAAGTCTGGAACACCTAGGCCTCCACGGACTCTATTAAAGAGAATCTGTACTCTGAAATTCTTACAATAAAAAGCATACCATTCTATTCATTATGTGCTCCTGGTCCCCTCTGTGCTGTTTCTGCCATTCTCTGCTGCAAACCTGGCTTGTAATTGCCAGTTTTAGGCAGTGTTTACAAACAAACTAACCAGCTTCTAATAGGCTCAGCTAAGCAGAGTGTGTTAGTCACACAGAGCCTGCAGGGGGTGTGTACAGCTTCTAGCTAATCACAAGCAGCCCTGCACATTCCAGTCTGACTGCCTCAGCCTGACTGTGCCGACTATAGAGAGAAGATTAGATCATATAACAGAGATAACACAGCTACTGTGCAATTAGGAAAAGCTGCAGTAAGCCAGACCACATTAGAAAAGGCATAGGAACTTATAGCATAGAAGAAATAAAGATAAACAATTTGTTACAGAGTCTCTTTAAGGTACATGGTGTGTTGGTTAATTCTGCTCTTTTTGCCATTTGTAATAAACTTAAAAACAGAGTTCTGTAAGTCCCTGAGAGATGTTTGGTCACTTGAATAGGTAGCGTCCTAAATAAATATAATATTCGCAGAAGAAGATTTATTCTTACTGAGTGTATACGACCAGACCACGAAACTGTTGGTGAGTTCCACCTAATCAGGTCTTGCTTGAGCTCACTGAGCATTGGTTTGTAGTTTAATTGAAAGAGGTCATTTGGATTAGCTGATATCTTAATGCCCAGATATGTGATATATTTAATTTGATGGGAGAGGCCCAATTTATTAGCTAAGGCCTCTGCACTTTGTTTAGTGAGATTAGCAAAAAGTACCTCTGATTTGTTAATGTTTAGGGTGAGGCCTGAGAGCTTGCCAAATGTTTTAACTAGTTGGAGTAGATTAGGGATGGAGGTGTGTGGAGAGGAAAGGGTTAATAACAAGTCATCAGCAAAACGGTTTGCTTTATATTCTGAACTTTTGAGTTTAATGCCTTGTATATCTGGAGAGGAGCGGATTTTATTGGCTAGAGGCTCTATTATTAAGGCAAAGATGGCGGGGGAAAGGGGGCACCCTTGCCGAGTTCCTCTTTGAATTGGGATAGGGACGGGGTTGTTAGTGGGTAGCTTAAGGTATGCAACTGGGTTGGAGTATAGACAATTAACAGCTTGTAAGAAGGGGCCAAAAATTCCTGATCTGTGAAGGGTTGAGTGCATAAAGGTCCAGTCAATGGTGTCGAAAGCTTTTTCCATATCTAGGGATAAAAGGGCAGTGGGGGTTTTGCGGGCTCTAATTATATGAAGAAGGTTAATTACTTTTCTTACTTTATCTGGGGCCTGGCGGAGTGGGATGAAGCCAACTTGGTCTCTATGTGTAAGTGGTCCTATTAATTTATTTAATCTGGCAACAAGTATGGCTGTAAGTAACTTATAGTCTAAGTTTAGGAGAGATATGGGCCTATAATTTTTTATATCTAAGGGATCGCGCTTAGGTTTCGGAATCATAGGAAACCACAATTTTAAAGTTTTATACATTTCAAGCAGTATCACATGAGAAAAAGGGGGAAAAGGAAAAAAAGGGGGGCGTAGAATCGGCTATCATCCTGAAAAAACGGTTATCGTTGTCTAAGTTTCTCAACGGGGCCGGGCGTCTGTAGTGTATCCCAATAATTGCTGTGCCGTTGTAGGCATTTGTGTTATATGACTATTGATTCTAATCAGGAATGTCTTATTTGCCTCTTAAGGTAGTTAGGAACTAAAAATAAAAAGGGTTCAGATTTGCCCCTAAGGACAAAGGTCATTTGCCTTCAGAGCTAGATGAGGGAAATCGAGTGACAAAGTCCCAATAAGAAGGCATCAATCTGAGGTAAACATATGAGTAATAAGAATGGATGCCTAGTTTGAAGTTCCGTGATCATAGCAATGAAGAAACAATATAGGGTGGGCATGTCGGTAAATAGTACCTCAGGCTAAGGAGTCAATGTTCAAACGGTATATTGGAGCATAGTGAAAAATGCAATACTAAGGGGTTATTGTGAGAATCCGCTCAGCTGCCTGCGCAGGCAGGCAGCCTTTTGACCATTGTTTAGGTTTGCATGCTGCAGGACTCTGGAACAGAGACCTGTCTTTCCATTGCAAGTTCTGGTCTGTTCTCTTGCTGGGGAATTTGCATACATTCGTTATGCAAATCCCCTACCTGCCTTCTTTGATGACTGGCACTATAAGAGCTTTATGTTTCCCAGAAGGCTTGGCTGGTCATTTCCCTTCCATGGTCTGTTCCTGATGGACACTGCTGGAGTGTCAGCCATTGCTCTAGTATAGTTAATTCCTGGGGGTTGCTTTAGGCTCCCCTTCTAGTCCAGTCAGGTTGTATTATCTGTATTGCCTGTTCTGTCTTGTCTTGCCTGTTGCCATTGTCCTGTCCCAAAGGTGGTCGACAGGAAATGCTTCTGATCTCTGTTCTTGGAGTATAGCTGGTGCAGCGGTTGCTACCAGCTATCTCTTCTGTTCTGTCTCCTGGGATCGCGCTAGCTACTTTTCGCTAGCGCTGGGGATCCTTCTGTTCTGTCTTCTGGGATCGCGCTAGCTACTTTTCGCTAGCGCTGGGGATCCTTCTGTTCTGTCTTCTGGGATCGCGCTAGCCACTTTTCGCTAGCACTGGGGATCCTTCTGTTCTGCTACTCTGTACCTGGATCGCGCTAGCCACTTTTCGCTAGTGCTGTGGATCCTATCTCTCGCTTGTCCCTGTTTTCGTGTGTCTGCCTTGTCTGCTACGCTTGCTGGAGGCTCGGTGAGGTAACCGTTAAGCAGGCGCTCGCGTCCTCTGTTTCATGTTTGTCTGTTAATGGTTAGTTAGGCGTGCTTGTCTCTATTGTGCTTAACACGTGGAGACCGCGCATAACCGCGTGCACTGTTGCGAATGAGTGCGGTGTTCACGGTTAGCTAGCGTTTGTTATTTTCCGTATCTCCTCATTGTATTATTTGCTGTGCCTTTGCTAACCTCGTATTCTGTCCTGATCTGCCTTGTGTCACGTCTGGCGATCGCACCTCTCGCGATCGCGTTCCTATTTCATATCTGCTGTTGTGTGTGCGCGGTCGCGGGGTGGCGACTGGATTGGCGCACACACATACAACCTGTCCCTTTGCTCGTTCTCATTCGCAATCGCCTCTCTTGCGATTGCATTCTGCGCTTCGTACAATTCCTGTCTGGCATTTGTGGAGGTACAGAGGATTGGTTCCTCTGCACTCCTCAGCGCCATCTGCCGACAGGAATTTCCCTCTACAGGTGCGTAGCACCTTTTGCTGGGTGCCTGCAAATATACGCTTGTGGAGGATTTCCGCCGTGTCAGCGCACGCGTTGTGCGCTGATCACGGAGAAAGTTCCACAATCGTTACAGAATGACCAGCCAAGCCTTCTGGGAAACATAAAGCTCTTATAGTGCCAGTCATCAAAGAAGGCAGGTAGGGGATTTGCATAACGAATGTATGAAAATTCCCCAGCAAGAGAACAGACCAGAACTTGCAATGGAAAGACAGGTCTCTGTTCCAGAGTCCTGCAGCATGCAAACCTAAACAATGGTCAAAAGGCTCCCTGCCTGCGCAGGCAGCTGAGCGGATTCTCACAGTTATGGTTTAAGATAGTACTCACGGCACCCGTCCTCTCGAGGAGAAAGTAGGCCTCATTAAGGAAAATCCCGGATAGTAAGGCCGTTCCGTTGCGGATTTTGTACTAAGTTAGTGTGGATGCCGACCCGTGGGGACCTAGCATCATAATATGATATTAAAGGTGAGCAAAATATCACACATCTTGCGATGAGCGTTGTCGATTTCTTCTGGACGACCAGACTCTCGTCGGACGAGAAAGCCTTTGTGGAAGTGGAGCTGGTGGCATGGGTTCCATCTGGATGCCCGCTGCTTCAGGTGTCTCCGTCCTTCTTCAAGGGTTCGGCATGAGTAAAGTGTGCCATTATAGGTAAATGAGAGGGAAAACGGGAATCTCCAACGGTATTTCACCGAGGCTTTTTGTAGAGACTGGGTCACCGGTCGTAGGTTCCTCCAACGTTGAATAGTTGTTGGCGCCAGGTCAGCATATAGCTGAACCGTAACTGGCATTCCTGGTAGGGTTGTAAGGTTCCGGGCCACCTCCAGCACCATGTCCCGGACTTCTTTGTATTGAAATTTAAGGTCGACATCTCGGGGTAAGTCCGGGTTGCGCATCTTAGCCAGTGCTCTGAGGATCCGGACCATGCGGAAAGAGGCCTGGTCGACTTGTGGCAGGAGTGAGCTGAAGAGGTTCAAGGCGACCAGCTTCAGGTCGGTGAAGGTTTCTGGTAGGCCTCTAATGCGGAGGTTTGCCCGCCTGCTCCGGTTCTCCGCATCTTCCAGTTTTAACTCTAGGGTCTCGATCTTCTCAGCTTGCTGATCTATCTGAGTTTTGTCAGCCTCCTGTGCGTCTGTTATCTCGTCGACCTGCTTTTCTATCTCGTCAACCCGGTGTCCCAGTTCTCTTATCTGGGTAGTGATAGCCTTTACCGCTTCTTTAAGTTCGAGACGAAAGACTCGCTGTATATGTGTAATGAGGTCCTCATGTTGTTGTGGAAGTTGAGGAGTCAGGTCCAGCTCTGGGTTGAAGTCCGCCATTAGTGTTGGTTGATTGCCCGGCGAAGAAGGGCTGCGTGGTGGAGTCTGGGTTGAGCCATCGGCCATCTTGGTTTTGTTGCGCCGGGCGGTGGCCGGAGGAGAAGTCTTCGGAGCGGGGGTAGAAGTTATTTTCTGCCCGTTGGTCTCTTTTCCTTTCCCTGGCAAGCTTAGGGACCTGTGGCAGCAGAAAGTGGTGCTGCAGTTTCGAAGTTAGTAGCTAATTTTAGCGATGATGATCAGCCGAGAAGCGGAGCGGCTAAGGATCACATGTAGCCCCGCCTGCGCCGCGCATGCGCCCCCCAAGTATTTCTGGTTAATTTAGAACATTAAAGGACTTTTCTCGTTGTTGCGTTTTTATTTCATTTAACCCCTTATGGAAATGGGTAAGGGGTACTTTTCACCATGGGCGTCCGCACATATGGCAAAGCCGGGCATCTGCCCGAGCCTGGCCGCCCGTTGCCCCCCCCCTGGCCGCGTGCCCGTGCAGCCAGCAGGAGGGAACAGCGCAGAGAAGAGAGAGAGCTATGGGCACAGTGGGGAAGGGCGGACGTCTCCCCCCCCCCCCTTCCCTCACCTTAGGGAGCTCTCTCTCCCTCGCTGTCCCCTCCGGAATGAAGTGTGCACTGTGCAGCGGCTGGCAGTGGGCGGAACTTACCTCCTCTCGCTCCTGCGCCGGAAGTTCTGGTGCCACACTCTGGTCTGGATCAGGCCAGAGTAGCGGCTAATCCATCCAGCGCGTGCGACGAGAGGAGGTAAGTTCCGCCCGCTGCCAGCCGCTGCACACTTCATTCCGGACTCCGGAGGGGAAAGCGAGAGAGGGAGGGAGAGCCCCCTAAGGTGAGTGCCCATAGCTCTCCCTCTTCTCTCCGCTGCTCCCCTCCTCCTGCACACAGACATGGCCACTTTTTCTGGGGACATATCCCCCTGGCTACATATACTGGGACATATACCCCTGCCTACATATACTGGGACATATACCCCTGCCTACATATACTGGGACATATACACCTGCCTACATATACTGGGACATATACACCTGCCTACATATACTGGGACATATACCCCTGCCTACATATACTGGGACATATACACCTGTCTACATATACTGGGACATATACCCCTGCCTACATATACTGGGACATATACCCCTGCCTACATATACTGGGACATATACCCCTGGCTACATATACTGGGACATATACCCCTGCCTACATATACTGGGACATATATCCCTGCCTACATATACTGGGACATATACCCCTGCCTACATATACTGGGACATATACCCCTGCCTACATATACTGGGACATATACCCCTGCCTACATATACTGGGACATATACCCCTGCCTACATATACTGGGACATATACCCCTGGCTACATATACTGGGACCTATACCCCCTGCCTACATATACTGGGACATATACACCTGCCTACATATACTGGGACATATACCCCTGCCTACATATACTGGGACATATACCCCTGGCTACATATACTGGGACATATACCCCTGCCTACATATACTGGGACATATACCCCTGCCTACATATACTGGGACATATACACCTGCCTACATATACTGGGACATATACCCCTGCCTACATATACTGGGACATATACCTCTGCCTACAAATACTGGGACATATACCCCTGCCTACATATACTGGGACATATACCCCTGCCTACATATACTGGGACATATACCCCTGCCTACATATACTGGGACATATACCCCTGGCTACATATACTGGGACATATACCCCCTGCCTACATATACTGGGACATATACACCTGCCTACATATACTGGGACATATACACCTGCCTACATATACTGGGACATATACACCTGCCTACATATACTGGGACATATATCCCTGCCTACATATACTGGGACATATACACCTGCCTACATATACTGGGACATATACCCCTGGCTACATATACTGGGACATATACCCCTGCCTACATATACTGGGACATATATCCCTGCCTACATATACTGGGACATATACACCTGCCTACATATACTGGGACATATCCCCCTGGCTACATATACTGGGACATATACACCTGCCTACATATACTGGGACATATACCCCTGCCTACATATACTGGGACATATCCCCCTGGCTACATATACTGGGACATAAACCCCTGGCTACATATACTGGGACATATACCCCCTGCCTACATATACTGGGACATATCCCCCTGGCTACATATACTGGGACATATACACCTGCCTACATATACTGGGACATATACCCCTGCCTACATATACTGGGACATATCCCCCTGGCTACATATACTGGGACATATACCCCTGGCTACATATACTGGGACATATACCCCCTGCCTACATATACTGGGACATATACACCTGTCTACATATACTGGGACATATACACCTGGCTACATATACTGGGACATATACACCTGCCTACATATACTGGGACATATACCCCTGCCTACATATACTGGGACATATACACCTGCCTACATATACTGGGACATATACCCCTGCCTACATATACTGGGACATATACCCCTGCCTACAAATACAGGGACATATACCCCTGCCTACATATACTGGGACATATACCCCTGCCTACATATACTGGGACATATACCCCTGCCTACAAATACTGGGACATATACCCCTGCCTACATATACTGGGACATATACCCCTGCCTACATATACTGGGACATATACCCCTGCCTACATATACTGGGACATATACCCCTGGCTACATATACTGGGACATATACCCCCTGCCTACATATACTGGGACATATACCCCTGCCTACATATACTGGGACATATACCCCTGGCTACTTTTTCTGGGGACATATACCCCTGCCTACATATACTGGGACATATCCCCCTGGCTACATATACTGGGACATATACCCCCTGCCTACATATACTGGGACATATACCCCCTGCCTACATATACTGGGACATATACCCCCTGCCTACATATACTGGGACATATCCCCCTGGCTACATATGCTGGGACGTATCCCCCTGGCTACATATACTGGGACATATACCCCTGCCTACATATACTGGGACATATACCCCTGCCTACATATACTGGGACATATACCCCTGCCTACATATACTGGGACATATACCCCTGCCTACATATACTGGGGACATATACCCCTGCCTACATATACTGGGCACATATACCCCTGCCTACATATACTGGGCACATATACCCCTACCTACATATACTGGGCACATATACCCCTGCCTACATATACTGGGCACATATACCCCTGGCTACCTGTTCTGGGGACATCTCTACCCCTGGCTACCAGTTCTGGGGACATCTATACCGCTGGCCACCTATTCTGGGGACACCTATAGACCTGGGGTTACCTATTTTTGGGGAACCACTGCTGTCAGATTGAGTGTATTTTGGGGAACTGCTGCCAGGTGAGAGGTGTCTACATATTAAGGGGGCATTCTGCCTATTTATGTGAAAAGCTGTCTATTTATGTGCCTCATGACTGCTGAATTTGTCTTGTTGCGGGCCTCATGGTTACTGACTTTGTCTTGTTGGGGGCCTCATGATTTGTGGGGGGCCTCAAGATTGCTGAATTTGTCTTGTTGGGGGCCTCATGATTGCTGAATTTGTCTTGTTGGGGGCCTCATGATTCCTCAGTTGGTCATGTTGGGGGCCTCATGATTGCTGAATTTGTCTTGATGGGGGGGGGGGGGGGGGCTCATGATTGCTGAATTTGTCTTGTTGGGGGTCACATGATTGCTAACTGCGAGACTATGGAAAAAGCTGAATCATCATCATATGAGACAATAGCATTAAACCTACTTTTTCCGCTTTTTAAAACAGAAAATGAAACTGGGAGGTTCTAAAAAAATGAATAATTTTTTTCAGGAGTATGATGGATAAAATTGTTTATCTTCACAGTTTATTTTCAACTTAATTTTCCATAATGTTCATGTATGAGTTATAACGTTTGTATTTAGGTTAAATTGCTGTTGGCACTTTGTGATAGTAAAGTGACTGTTATGATCATGTCTGCAGCATGTATTGTTGGCTGCAGTTTGACTGAAGACAAGCAGTTTTTGATGTCATTACATGCATTTGCTTGCATAGTTTGGTTTGCACTCAAACTAGTTGCTGACTCTATCTGCAGTGGCTCTGCAATGCTGGCCAGCTCAGGATTGAATAATTACCATTCACCTGTGTGGGAATCTGCATGTCTGCTCCCATTGGATGACCTCAGTATAAAGATCTGCTTCCTGCAGGGCTCCTTGGGCTATCATAGCTTCAGTTAAGCCTGTCTTGCTGTTGCTTTAGTCCCGGATCGTGTTTCTTGTTCTAAAGATACTTTGCTGGTCTTGCATCATATATTGGTTCATTGCCAATATATATGCATACCAGCACGTTTATTATTTTCCTTGTATTCGTGTTACGTTGATACATCAGTGACGCTGATATATACGTACACGAACTGTTTATATCCTGTGTTCAGTTAGTCAGCTTTCCAGCACGTTTTGGTAGTTTGCGCGTATCGTGATCACCCGTGCTGAGTTAGTTATCCTGCTCCTGGTTCTGTCTGTGGATTGCGTTCATCTCTGCGAAGAGATAACGAATCCTTCTGAATCCTGTCCTGTTACCGTTTGTGGATTGCGTTCATCTCTGCGAAGAGATAGCGAATCCTTCTGAGTCCTGTTCCCTGTATTGCTCCAGTCCTAGTCAGTGTCAGGGCCGGGCCGAGGCAGAGGCTGGAGAGGCTCCAGCCTCAGGGCGCAGTGTAGGAGGGGGCGCACAATTCATTCAGCTGTCATTCACAATTGTGTTTGAAGCAGAAAGAAATAAGAAAAGGGGATACATGACAGTGAATCGTGTATGTAGAGAAGGCGCTCCACTTCAAAGTAAATAGATGACTGAAGATAACGTGTCCCCTTTGGGACCGCACTCACCCCTTACGGTGGACCACTGTTAGACTGGTCAGTTGAGCTCAAACAGGATGTTCCTCTTTGGCACCCGGTCCGTCCTCAGTGCGCTGTAATGTCCACAAAGGGTGGTGGTCCTGGGCAGACAGATGGTTCCTATAGACCAGATACTCCTCAAAGAGGATGTAGTGCTCCGGTATACCTCACAGAGGGAATGAATAGATCATAGCATAACTCCGTAAAAATTCACAAAGGTTTTATTCTTTAAAATCGTACTCACAAACTTGGGTAGGTACAGGCGTTTAGAGTATATAACGGGCTCTCCCCCTTGCCTCCCGGGTAGGCCTATGAAGGTGCACCGCTCCACTCAGATTCCGCCGTCCGTTCCCGTGTTGATAGCAAGTTCCTGGTGTGTCCTGTGGCTCCACCCGACGCGTTTCGTCACACCGCGTGACTCATCAGGGGCGTGGTTTGCCACAGGACGCCAGGATGCTTTATAGGTGTAGGATCCCTCCTCCGGCGTGTATCCGTAGCCGTGAGGTGCGCATGCTCCAAGGTGGCGTCTGTGCGTCACTACGAGGTGCGCTCTGTGTTACGTCGTGGGGCAGAGGTCCGCCTCCATAGTGAGGCGGAAGGGGCCAGGCTATGCGCTCCGGCATAAGCCGGAAGTGTAGATTGTGCGTTCCACTGCGAGGTGCGCTCTGTGTTGCGTCGTGGGGCGGGAATCCACCTCCATAATGAGGCGAAAGGCCAAGCTGTGCGCTCCGGCGTGGGGCGGAAGTGCAGACTGTGCGCTCCACCGTGGTTACGGGCAATGGGCTGAGAGTCCGTTGTACATTACCACATTTGTTAAAAAGTTCCATTTCTACTAAAAACATTTCCGTCTCAGTTTTCCATTATCATTATTAGTAAAACACTTAGTTTACTTTACTGGGAAAAAATTCCATGTGATATAAATATAACATGTTAAAATGTGGCAAATTTCAGTTTTAAATCCCACTATGCCATCTTGTGGGGAAAGTTGGTAAAACATCACATATTCCAAATCAGGGTATTTATTTTTCATATCCAGTTTCACTCCCCTATATTGGCTTATATTCATGTCTAGTTCTTATTGTCTACTTAAAAATTGCCCTATGGGTCAATTACACAAATATATATTAAAAGTACACATTACCCTATGGGTTAATTGCACAAAGGTCCTCTTTATAAACAGTTTCAATTTGTAAGTTCTCATTTGCTCTAGTTGTTTGCTATAAAGCAATTTAGATCTAATTCAATATTATGTCCATTCGGTTGTAAAGTTCCCATATTAAAAATCCATTTAGTTTCTCTCTTGGAGATATCTCTTGTTTTGTTACATCCCCTCCAGGAATATTCTGCTTTTTCTAACCCACAGAATTTTAAAGAACTTGGGTCCGAGTTGTGGTGTGTTCTATAGTGGTCCGAGACACTATGTCCCATGTGGCTCCTTCTTATATTCCCTATATGTTCTCCTATCCTTGTTTTAAGTTGCCTAGTAGTACGGCCAATATATTGGATGTTGCAGGGGCACCACACCATGTAGACCACCCCTTTTGTATTACACGTTATATTTTGTCTGATTTTATATACTCTTCCATTCGCTGTGGAGGTGACTTCCTTGCATTTTACTGGTGTTGCTTCTCTACATCCAACGCATCCCCTGCACTGGAAGAAGCCTTCCTTTTGCCAAAAGGGGTGCACTGTCTTGGGTGGATTGACACAACTTGGGGCTATGTAATTTTTGAGATTTTTTGCCCTCCTGTAGATAAACTTCGGCTGTTCAGGGAGAAACCTTCCCAGGATAGTGTCTTCTTTCAGTATTGGCCAATGCCTTCTGAAAATGTGTTCCATCTGCCTATGTTGAGTTGAGTAATCTGGTGGAAGGTGGAAGAAAGCTATACCTAGGGGCCAGTTCATTAGGCTGCGTAGGAATTGCAGCAGATTGGAAGACTATGCACAACAAGCACAGATACTGGCAGAAAGATTCATCGACAAGGGCTATGATGAAACAGAGATACAAAAAGAAATTATGGAAGTAGGAAGGAGGAGAAGGGAAGACTTGTTAAAACAAGGCCCCCCAAGGAGTGAAGACCCACAGCAAAAAGAGAATGTGCCATTCATCTCAGATTACTCAACTCAACATAGGCAGATGGAACACATTTTCAGAAGGCATTGGCCAATACTGAAAGAAGACACTATCCTGGGAAGGTTTCTCCCTGAACAGCCGAAGTTTATCTACAGGAGGGCAAAAAATCTCAAAAATTACATAGCCCCAAGTTGTGTCAATCCACCCAAGACAGTGCACCCCTTTTGGCAAAAGGAAGGCTTCTTCCAGTGCAGGGGATGCGTTGGATGTAGAGAAGCAACACCAGTAAAATGCAAGGAAGTCACCTCCACAGCGAATGGAAGAGTATATAAAATCAGACAAAATATAACGTGTAATACAAAAGGGGTGGTCTACATGGTGTGGTGCCCCTGCAACATCCAATATATTGGCCGTACTACTAGGCAACTTAAAACAAGGATAGGAGAACATATAGGGAATATAAGAAGGAGCCACATGGGACATAGTGTCTCGGACCACTATAGAACACACCACAACTCGGACCCAAGTTCTTTAAAATTCTGTGGGTTAGAAAAAGCAGAATATTCCTGGAGGGGATGTAACAAAACAAGAGATATCTCCAAGAGAGAAACTAAATGGATTTTTAATATGGGAACTTTACAACCGAATGGACATAATATTGAATTAGATCTAAATTGCTTTATAGCAAACAACTAGAGCAAATGAGAACTTACAAATTGAAACTGTTTATAAAGAGGACCTTTGTGCAATTAACCCATAGGGTAATGTGTACTTTTAATATATATTTGTGTAATTGACCCATAGGGCAATTTTTAAGTAGACAATAAGAACTAGACATGAATATAAGCCAATATAGGGGAGTGAAACTGGATATGAAAAATAAATACCCTGATTTGGAATATGTGATGTTTTACCAACTTTCCCCACAAGATGGCATAGTGGGATTTAAAACTGAAATTTGCCACATTTTAACATGTTATATTTATATCACATGGAATTTTTTCCCAGTAAAGTAAACTAAGTGTTTTACTAATAATGATAATGGAAAACTGAGACGGAAATGTTTTTAGTAGAAATGGAACTTTTTAACAAATGTGGTAATGTACAACGGACTCTCAGCCCATTGCCCGTAACCACGGTGGAGCGCACAGTCTGCACTTCCGCCCCACGCCGGAGCGCACAGCTTGGCCTTTCGCCTCATTATGGAGGCGGATTCCCGCCCCACGACGCAACACAGAGCGCACCTCGCAGTGGAACGCACAATCTACACTTCCGGCTTATGCCGGAGCGCATAGCCTGGCCCCTTCCGCCTCACTATGGAGGCGGACCTCTGCCCCACGACGTAACACAGAGCGCACCTCGTAGTGACGCACAGACGCCACCTTGGAGCATGCGCACCTCACGGCTACGGATACACGCCGGAGGAGGGATCCTACACCTATAAAGCATCCTGGCGTCCTGTGGCAAACCACGCCCCTGATGAGTCACGCGGTGTGACGAAACGCGTCAGGTGGAGCCACAGGACACACCAGGAACTTGCTATCAACACGGGAACGGACTGCGGAATCTGAGTGGAGCGGTGCACCTTCATAGGCCTACCCGGGAGGCACGGGGGGAGAGCCCGTTATATACTCTAAACGCCTGTACCTACCCAAGTTTGTGAGTACGATTTTAAAGAATAAAACCTTTGTGAATTTTTACGGAGTTATGCTATGATCTATTCATTCCCTCTGTGAGGTATACCGGAGCACTACATCCTCTTTGAGGAGTATCTGGTCTATAGGAACCATCTGTCTGCCCAGGACCACCACCCTTCGTGGACATTACAGCGCACTGAGGACGGACCGGGTGCCAAAGAGGAACATCCTGTTTGAGCTCAACTGACCAGTCTAACAGTGGTCCACCGTAAGGGGTGAGTGCGGTCCCAAAGGGGACACGTTATCTTCAGTCATCTATTTACTTTGAAGTGGAGCGCCTTCTCTACATACACGATTTTCTATAAGGGATTTGCTATATCCTGCAGAAGGGCGCATACACGCAGATACTAATTGGAACTATTTGAACGATTTGAACTTGCTTTTGCTAAAGAGACTTTTTTGAGGTTTCACAGGTTGATACCGGTTCATGAATATTGTAGCGCTATTTGTATACACACCATTTCGATACATGACAGTGACTGCAAGCCAGATAACTAGATATTAAGGTGTTGGAGAGGTTGGGGGCCCTGTGGCACCTATTAGTCTAATAGCAATCAGTGTGTGACAGCTGGGGTGGGTGGGTTGGAGGGGCGCACTTTGCTCTCTCAGCCTTGGTTGCTGAAGGACCTTGTCCCGTCTCTGGTCAGTGTTCCTGCTTATGTCATATATCGGTTCATTGCCGATATACACATATGTTAGTCAGACGTTACAAATAGTTTCATTGATAGCTGTAATGGTAATACGCTAGGAAATCATACTTATTGTATATTTATCTGTGTTACGTTCATCTATCTTGATCCTGCTATTTCCTGACTATCCTGTCCTGTCTTTGTGAGGCACGCCATCGCCGCATCGCATTGGCTGCCTCATTCCAGTCTCTCTTGTTGTGGATGCTTGCTGTCACTAAGTAGTGGCTAGTTAAGCAAGCGTTCATTCTGTCTACCTGTCCTGATCTCCTCAGTTCTGGTTTATGCGCTCAGCGCTACTTTGCGCTGAGACGTTATCACGAAAGTATTGTTTGTGGCTGTTCGGATCTGCACCGGCTCTGTGCGCCACAATCTCCTATTGGAGTCAGTCCTCTCCTCCACTAAACTGGGGATATCCTGATTCCTTGTGCTGGTGTGTGTACCCCCTTCACGTCAGCTTATGCATCGCGTGCTGACCGTGGAGAATACACCTCCAAGCCTGACATTATGATAGCCCCATTACCAATCCCCATTGTGGGGGGGATTTCCAGTAATTATGACACTGTTTGTCAGGGGTCCTGCACCTTTAAAAAATTTGAAAAGCTTGGTCCTGAAGTTACAGACAAATTTATATCAGAATTGGTTAAAGTTCTGGCCAATCCCGACTTTCGGGCTTCTGCAATTTCTACCTGGTCTGATTGGATCGTTTGCGCTCTTTTTAAGGGCAAGCTTTTTGATTGGGCAATCGATGTCTTAGATCACACTCAGTTTAGACAAAGTCCTTTGCAATTTATAGCTTTTGTAATTCACAATTGGTTGCGCATAGATCCATTGCCTTTTCCTCTTAATGAACTACTGGCAGCAGGCCAATCAGCTGCTCCTTCAATTGCTTGCAAAAATGATCAGCAAGCAGAGAGTGTTACTGATAATTTTCCTGCAGCTTTGAATAAATCACCAAAGGCAGCAGGGTCTAAGGCAAAACGCAAACGTTATAAGAAACGTGTCCAATCAGAAGAATCGTTATCTTTAGCGACTGCGCATCAGACCTGTAATGAGATTCTGCCATTAACAGATAATGAAATGCAATTGTTTTTCAGGGGAGTTAAATGGACTTATGAAACTACTAATGAACTTTCATCACTGGCTAGGGAAAATAAAGATTTTTGTTTAAAAGAATTATCTGAGTATGATTATGAGGATATATTACAGAGTATTGAACAGATCAATCTATTCGTGCAGCAAGGAACATTTGCATACACTACAGTCCAACACTTGCTACAGGTATTGGAGATCCTTAGGAATAAGAAATCTGCCAATCTCCTGCTAATTAACCCAATACATGTTTCTACCACAACGACATTTGCAAACTGTGATCAGCCTGTTAAGTATGCATGGGATCCTCCATTTGAGAAAGGAGAGATGGAAGCCCTGGTCTGTGAATTGAAGAATGATTCAAGTTCATTTTGTCAATTTTACAGTGCAAAAAGTGAATTAGTATTGAATGCATGCATTAAGTCTGCCTATAACCTAATAAAAACTGGTGTGTGTGGGTATGACTTTGTGGCTCCATTGATCGATGTGTGGAAAATGATTTTGGATGATTTTTATGCGATTCAATCAGTTGATACCAGGGAAGACACACTGTCAATTGGAGACTGTCCCACTTCTCCAGTTCCTGAGTCCCTGCCTTGTCTTGTGAATGTTCCTGTAACTCCACCCTGTACCATGGATAACTCAGTGTTACTTCCCAGTAAAACAGAAGCCACTGATACTTTCTTAACCTTGCCCTGCACAAATTTCTCAGCAGAGAATCCAGAGGTCCTGCTGACTTCTGAGTCTAGCCTAGCCAGTACTCATGAGTCTTTGTTCAGTGAAACAGACACCAGAAAAATCTTGCCTGCCTCTGCAAACACTTCTGCAGAAATTACCTGTGTTAATAAAGTTCAACTCCTGTCTGATCCAGCAGATGCCAATAGATACACTACATCAGTTTCCGAGTCCCAGCAATCCTGTCCAGAAACCTCAGAACCCCAGCATCTGAATTTTCCAATTTTACAATTGAATGGTGATTCAGATGCGCAAACATTGTGTCTTGATCTTCCTGTTTCTACACCTCGCTCTAGTTTCGTGAATAGCTCAGAGCGTCTGCTATGTGAATTCGAAATCGCAGAATTATTACCGTGTTCAGAAAATGTTCCAGTAAATTTGCCCTGTACCATGAATTGTGCAGTAGATCTCTCCAATGAAACTCAGGTCACAGAATCATTATGCTGTCCAGCAGGTGCTTCCATGGTTTTTCCCTGCAATATGGACTGTTCAGTGATCCTGTCCAGTGAAGCTGTGGTCGCAGAGTCTTATGCTTCACCCAGTACTTTGGATACTTCAGACCCTCTAGTAGAGGAGTCTGAGGCACTGCTTACTTCAGTGGGTGTTGTAGTATTATTCACTTGTTTAGCAGCTGTTTTGGAATTACAGTCTGCTCTAATAAAACTTGATGAAGCAGTGAAGCAGAAGCCATTGAGACATTGTCTTTGTCAGCAAGTGTTGTTGATACCTTGCCCTGTACACAGTCTGATTTAGCTAATGCTGAGTCCCTCTCTGATATTATAGTAGCTAGGGAACTTCAGCCCTGTCCTCTGAATGTTTCAGAAGTCTTGCCCTGTAACATGGATGATTCTGATTCTCTGGAAAGGGTAATAGAAATCTCAGAATTTCAGTCCGGTCTGATGAGTGTTCCTGAAACCCAGCCCTGTATCCTGAAAGATTCTGGTTCTCTGGCCGCTGTGGCAGAGGTTCCAGAGTCCCATTCCTGTCCAGGGAATTCCTCAGTTTTGCCTAGTCCAGTGGGGGCTGCTGCAATACTGACTTGTTCTGCAGCCCCTCATGAGCTCCAATCCAGTGTATTAGATGAGTCTCTGTCCAGTTCAGAGGTAGTTGTGGAGTCCCTATCTGGTTCAGTGCATACATCAGAAGATTTGTCCTGTCTTGTTAGTGCCCCTGAACCTGATTTGTTACTGACTTTGCTGGAATCAGCGACATCTAAGTCTGATCCTGCATTCTTGTGTGAAAGTCCAGTAGTTGCGAAGTCTAGTCATGATGATTTTTTTTTGGCCAGTCCTGGTTTCGGTCCTGTCTTGGCTGACCCTGAGGCTCACAGTTCCTTGACATGCCCAGAGGTTTCTCTTGTGCCAGTGTGCCCAGATGTTCTTTGTGTGCCAGAATGCCCAAGTGTGTCTAAGGTGTTAGCGTGCTCTGATGCTTCCTTAGTGGGAACATGTTCTGATGTTGCCAGTCTGCCTGCATGCCCAGAGATGGTTCTGGTCCGTGAAAGCCCTGATCTTGATGTTTGTCGTTGTGGCCCTGACTCGGGAATTGCCCTAGGTTCCATAGGGGTTCTTGATAGTTCTCCATGTGAGCCTAAGGGGCGTTCTGACCTATGGGGATCTCTTTGGAGCTTCGAAGTGTTCTGGGAGATCTCTGAGGAAACTTGTCCTGGTGCCTTGGACTGGTTCAACAGTGGGTTTTGTATTGGTAAAGACAGTTCCGGTGGGCATTGCAAAGGCTTTGGTGTTTTTGAACGGTTCCTGGAAGGTGGTGGGTATCGCTCAGAGAGTTTCGGAGGGCTTGCTTCTGGAAATCATGGTTCTGATGGGTGTCAAACTGGGACTTGTAGTATTGATGGGCATGGTTCTGTAGGTTCTGGTTCTGATGGGTCCAGTCTTGTGGGGACTGATTCTGGAATTTGGTCTTGCCGGGCTGTCCCGGTCATCATGAATTATCAGTCAGATTGTTTTGTTGGGAATTTCAGTTTTGAAAAGCGTCTGGTATCCGCTTTTAAGGGGGGGGGGGCAGGGTAATGTTATGATCATGTCTGCAGCATGTATTGTTGGCTGCAGTTTGACTGAAGACAAGCAGTTTTTGATGTCATTACATGCATTTGCTTGCATAGTTTGGTTTGCAATCAAACTAGTTGCTGACTCTATCTGCAGTGGCTCTGCAATGCTGGCCAGCTCAGGATTGAATAATTACCATTCACCTGTGTGGGAATCTGCATGTCTGCTCCCATTGGATGACCTCAGTATAAAGATCTGCTTCCTGTAGGGCTCCTTGGGCTATCATAGCTTCAGTTAAGCCTGTCTTGCTGTTGCTTTAGTCCCGGATCGTGTTTCTTGTTCTAAAGATACTTTGCATCATATATTGGTTCATTGCCAATATATATGCATACCAGCACGTTTATTATTTTCCTTGTATTCGTGTTACGTTGATACATCAGTGACGCTGATATATACGTACACGAACTGTTTATATCCTGTGTTCAGTTAGTCAGCTTTCCAGCACGTTTTGGTAGTTTGCGCGTATCGTGATCACCCGTGCTGAGTTAGTTATCCTGCTCCTGGTTCTGTCTGTGGATTGTGTTCATCTCTGCGAAGAGATAACGAATCCTTCTGAATCCTGTCCTGTTACCGTTTGTGGATTGCGTTCATCTCTGCGAAGAGATAGTGAATCCTTCTGAGTCCTGTTCCCTGTATTGCTCCAGTCCTAGTCAGTGTTCCTGCTTATGTCATATATCGGTTCATTGCCGATATACACATATGTTAGTCAGACGTTACAAATAGTTTCATTGATAGCTGTAATGGTAATACGCTAGGAAAACATACTTATTGTATAGTTATCTGTGTTATGTTCATCTATCTTGATCCTGCTATTTCCTGACTATCCTGTCTTGTCTTTGTGAGGCACGCCATCGCTGCAAACGCATTGGCTGCCTCATTCCAGTCTCTCTTGTTGTGGATGCTTGCTGTCACTAAGTAGTGGCTAGTTAAGCAAGCGTTCATTCTGTCTACCTGTCCTGATCTCCTCAGTTCTGGTTTATGCGCTCAGCGCTACTTTGCGCTGAGACGTTATCACGAAAGTGTTGTTTGTGGCTGTTCGGATCTGCACCGGCTCTGTGCGCCACAATCTCCTATTGGAGTCAGTCCTCTCCTCCACTAAACTGGGGATATCCTGATTCCTTGTGCTGGTGTGTGTACCCCCTTCACGTCAGCTTATGCATCGCGTGCTGACCGTGGAGAATACACCTCCAAGCCTGACAGTGACTTTGCAGTTTGGACACTCGACATCCAAAAGGTTCGCCACCACTGTCCTAATCTAATGTCCCACCATTGCTTAGTTCATGTAAACTTGTCTCCACCCACGACCACACCCACATTTTGGTTCATGACCACACCCATTTTTTGGCGCGGCACGCTACGCGCGCCGCATGATGTAGCCACACAACACCAGCCCGGATTTTGCTCCCCACTTTTTGCCCCCCCCTGGAAAATTTTCTGCGGACGCCCATGCTTTTCACCCCTATACTCATTTCTCCTGGGAGGGGGGCAGGCATCAGGGTTCCCCTTCTTAAAGGGGACTCCCAGATGCCACCATGAACCCCCCCAGGGAATCGTCGCCCCCACCTCCTCCTGGGGCACCAGAGGTGGGGAAGAGGCCCTTGTCCATGGATTGGACAAGGGCTCCGGGGGAGAGGGGAAGGCTTGGCCGCCCCTCCCCCCGGAGCCCCCCCATACCATGGACCATGCGGGTTGGTATAGCTCAGGGTGCGAAGCCCCAGTCGGCCGGGGCTCCGCATTCTGGCTATCCCAGCCTGCATGGGAGACAAGGGGTTACAGAGGCTCGGGAGGGGGGAACCCACGTCATTTTTTTAAAAAAATTTCCCAAACTCAACACAAAAATTTAAATACAAAAAAACAAATTTAATTCTTTTTTTTTAAATATTGTTTCCCAGTATCTTTTTAACATATCCTGCAAATTTGGTGTTGCTAGGATTTAAGGGGACTTTGCTATTAACTGCTAAAGTCGTCGGGAATTGTTTCCCCGCAGAAATGTCATTACGCGATTTAAATAGATACAGTTTCCTCTTTGAACATTTAAAATCGATTTTATCAAAAACAATAAGGTCTTTTTGAAAAAAAAAAATTCTTCTTGTTCCCACTGTTCTTCTTAACATTTCCTACACATTTGGTGTTTCTGGCATTTAAAGGGGCTTTGCTATTAACCGCTAAAGTCGGCGGGCGTTTAAGTTTCCCACGGTCAGAAGGAGAATATTCAAAATCGATTTTCTCAAAAACTATAAGGTCTTTTTGAAAAAAAATGTTTTCCTCTTGTTCACACATTTTTTCTTAACATTCCCTGCAAATTTGGTGTTTTTAGCGTTTAAGGGGGCTTTGCTATTAAACATTAAAGTCGGCAGGCAGACATTTTCCAAATGGCAGCGAAGCAGGGCTTAAAACGATAAATATCGTTCAGGCAGGACAAAAAAAAAAAAAACAAGTTTTAAAACGATAAATTTCGTTCAAAAGGTCTGCACTATTTTAACCTTTAAAACGATAAATATCGTTTTAAACTAATATCGGGCATAAGGGGGCGCCATTATTTAACGGGCGCCATTTTTCACTGGACGTGTAATTTGTCACCCACTGTCTGGCAGTTAGTTATATTGTTTACTGTTTAGTACAGCAGGCGTTTAATAGTTACTACCTGCGCGTACAACCGTACAACTACTAGGTAGGTGGTAGTCTTCCACTACTACTAAAACCACCCACCCCTTCATTTAATTTTTTTCATTTGTTACTGTGTGATTTATTACCTTTCTGTAGTAAATTGTTACATTCGCAGGCCAATATCCCTTGTTGTCACCTGCTGTGACTGTCATTTGCCGGCGCACCCTATTGATTGCGTCTGACCGTGTGTGACCGACCGTAATTGTCACCCACTGTCACACGAGTTGACACTTACCACCAGTCAGTCACTCACCACCACCACCAACCCAGACTTTATTAAAGTTTACACCCTTTCCCGCCGTTTTCTACACATTTGTTTATTCGTATATAAGTGCAAAATGTAGAGGTAGAGGTAGAGGACGAGGCACCACCAGGAGAGGCAGCGCCATTGCAGCAGCCACTGCCAGCAGCAGCAGCAGCAGGTCTGTGACTGGTCCGCCGCCAGCCACTGACCGCAGAGTTGTCGAGGAGGGAGCAGAGGCGCAACAGCAGCGCGTTGCACCCATCTTAGAGACGGGTCGTCGCCCCCGGCCCGTTAAGGAGAGTCAGGCGCAGGCTGTGGTGGAACTGATGGTGGGGCAGGAAGCCACCGTTTCCAGCCAGGCCTCCTGCAGCAGCGAGACCAGTGCCACCACCACCAGCACTCCGGTCCGCAGCAGGCCTCCACCACCGCTTGAGGTCACGGTGTCCCCATTGACCAGCCTGTCCTCAATGAGCTTGGTCTTCACCCCAGTGACTGCAGCCGTGTACAGGGATGTTGTGGAGAAGCTTGAGCAGGAGATAATGGGGACATCATCATGCAAGTAGTAGGAGGAGGAGTTGTGGAGGTGGAGCAGTTTGTTGTTGGCGCTGATGAGGAGGGGCGTGATGCAGGGGATTTTGGGCCACTGGATGTGGTTGAGGCGGGCTCAGAGGACATGTTTGGGGATGATGATGACGTGCTGGGTCCTCCCTATGTGCCTCCACCAGTACCACCAGCACACTTGCTTGAAGGCAGCTCGTCATCGGAGGAGGAGGTGTCTCTGGCGCAGAGGCATGGCAGCAGCAAGGCGGCAAGCACAGGGCGTGGAAGGCAGGAGCCACAGCCTGCTGCTTCAGCCGCTACCACCACCCGCAACAAACCTCCAACCAAACCAAAAAAGGCACAAGCCTCAAAGGCCACCAAAAAACCTCAGCCCTCAAGCTCAAAGGGCAGGTTGAAGTCCCCAGTCTGGCGGTTCTTCACTAAGTGCACAGAGGACCCGACCTGTGCAATTTGCAACAGTTGCAAGGTCAGTCTCAGCAGAGGTCGCGATCTCCTCAAGCTGAGTACCTCGTGCCTGTCGACCCACTTACAGACCAGGCATTTCTTGGATTTTTGTGAGTATGAGAAGCTGATGCAAAGTGGCGCAGGCAGTGGTCAGAGCCAGAGAGCCACTGCACAGATTTCAGCAGCAGCAGCAGCAGCAGCATCCCACCCAGCAGCAGCAGCAGGAGCACAGCAGCAGCAACTCACTCCTCCCCCCCCCCCCCGGGCAGCTAGTCCTCAGTTGCCTCATCAGCTCCCTCCACAGTGGCCTCCTCATCCTCCTGCGCAGGCAAACGCCGCCAGACCCTGCGCAGCGAGTCCTTTCCCGGTGTGACCAAGGTGTTGCCTCCCACTCACAGGCGCATCTGGGTGCTGAACGGGTTGCTTGCCCGGGCCATGTGCTCCCAGCTCCTGCCATATTCCTTCGTGCAGGAGGGGAGTGACATGAGAGCGCTGCTGCATTTTGGGATCCCAGAGTGGCAAGTCCCCTGCCGCCACTACTTCTCCCGCACGGCGATCACAGCACTGCACCAGTTTGCCATGGCGAACGTGGGCCGCACACTCGATCACACTGTGAGTGCGCGGATCCACATAACCATGGATTCATGGAGCAGCCGTTTTGGGACAGAATGCTATCTGTCCTTTACGGCACACTGGGTCAGCCTGGTGGAAAGCCCGAGCAAGGAAGCAGCAGGTCCACCCTCGGGCGCATCAGCAGCAGCGGCACTAGTCGCCCACTATGTGGTGCCACCACGCGGGGTCAGGGGAGAAGCAGCAGCTCCCGCCGCCAAGCGACAACGCAACAGCAGCGTGAAGGCCCGCCACTGCCAAGCGCTTCTGGAGATGGTGAGCCTGGGGAAGAACAGTCTGACATCAGCCAACGTGCTCCGCTACCTGAGGGAGCAGGAGAGACGTGGCTGACCCCCAGAGGCCTCTGAGTCGGATTGGTGGCGTCCGACAATGCCGCCAACCTGCTGGCTGCCATCAACAGGGGACACTTATCCCACATCCCCTGCTTGGCCCACGACCTGAACCTGGTGGTGCAGAAGTTCCTGCGCACCTACCAGGGGATGGAGGAGCTGTTGGAAGCGGAGCGGAAAATTGTGCGCACTTTCTGCCGCTCAGCTGCTGTTGCAACAAAGCTGGCAGAGATCCAGCAGCGCGAGGGCCTGCCACCACACCACCTTGTCATCGATGTGCCGACTCGCTGGAACTCCACCCTAGCGATGTTGGAGCAGCTGGTTGAGCAGAGGAGGGCTGTCAACCGGTACATCGTAGAGGCCACTGTGGAAGGCAACACCAAACTCCAGCTCCTCACCAACGCATAGTGGGGGCAGATGCAGCAGATCTGCTTGGTGTTGGCTCCATTCCTGCAGGGAACCAACCTGGTGAGTCAGGAGCGGGCATCCCTCTGCCAGTGGGTGCCTTTTGTTTGTCTGCTGGACAGGGCACTTGGCGATTTGGTGGATTTGGGGGAGGAGGCCCGGAACCAGCTGGAACAGAAGGATGAGGAGGAGTTGGAGGTGCTGGACGTCGCTGCTGAGGGGGAACAGCGGAGCGCAGCAGCAGTGGTGCGAGGGTGGAGAGAGGAGGAAGAGGCTCAGGAGCCAGAGGAGGACGCTGACCCTGATGTCTCTGTGTCACGGACCACCCTGTTCCCCATGGCAGCGCACATGCTGCGTTGCCTGTGCACAGACCCCAGGGTGAAGCAGATGCAAGCGAGGGAGGATGCCTGCATCAGCATGATCCTGGATCCACGGCTGAGGGGGAAGTGGGCTCAGTTTCTGCCTGCTAGAGGACGTGAGCAGCGCACAAGCGAGTTGCAGCAGCTCCTTGTTCGGTGACTGGAGGAAGCCTTCCCCCAGGCTTCTACCCCCTCTGTCCCTGTCCAGCCAGCACAGCAGCCGGTGCCTGCAGCCAGCAGCAGCAGCGTCAGGCGCCCAGGAGACCTGCTGTAATTGACGCAGGCGCTCTACATGACGGTAGAGCAGCTGAGAGAGGAGGTGAATGCAGCAGCCACCTCCTCTGAAAGCCACAGCCAGCCCATGACCCAGATGGTGGCTGAGTACATAGGGTCCTTTAGTGGGCTTGACACCGGCAGCGTGGACCCCATGGAGTACTGGGTGGAGCGGTTGCACATCTGGAGTGAGCTGGCACAATACGCCCTGGAAGTCCTGTCTTGCCCCCCTTCCAGCATGCTGTCCGAGAGGTGCTTCAGTGCGGCCGGTGGCATGGTCACCGAGAAGCGCTCTCGTCTGTCCACAGAGGGAGTGGACAGACTGACATTTTTGAAGATCAACCAGGCCTGGATTGAAGGCACGTTCCTGGCACCTACTGTCGGCGAGAGGAGGACATGAGGTGCCTGGGAATCATTCTTTGACAACATAAACCTTCATTCCCGGGTCCTGATAATTTGGCCTGGTGTTTCTTCACTTGCTGTGGTAGTAACGCTAGCTACCATGGCCCGTGACATGCCTGCTGCTGCCACACGTCACTCCCCTTCCTGCTGCTGTTGCTGATGTATTTATATATTTATGAATTTACTGATTTATTTATGAATTTACTTATTTGTGTATTTATTGTATTTATACAGCGCCAACATATTACGAAGCGCTGATTTTCATCCACCTCTTGTTCACCACACAATGCATGCCTGCTGCTGCTACACTCCTCTTCCTGCTGCTGTTGCTGATGTATTTCTATATTTATGAATTTACTGATTTATTTATGAATTTATTTATTTGTGTATTTATTTATTTATTGTATTTATACAGTGCCAACATATTACGAAGCGCTGATTTTCATCCTCCTGCTGTTCACCACACAATGCATGCCTGCTGCTGCCACACGTCACTCCTCTTCCTGCTGCTGTAGTTATCCTGCTGTCTGTGCTCCCACCGCCAGGGTCCACAGAATACATTGCCTGCTGCCATACGTCACTACTACTCCTCCTCCTGCTGAGTTTATCCTCCTGCCTGTCTGTGTTCCCACCGCCAGGGTCCACAGAATTATGTGCTGCTGTCATGCGCCACTAGCTATTACGCCACTACAATAGCTATACTGTTGTATTAAAAAAAAAAAAAATTCTGAGGTGTCTGGGTTGAAAACTGTGCTGTCCCAGTTGTGCATTGGGCACAATGTGGGCTGCACGACTGCTGTCCGGAACCTCCTCCTGCTCTTTGGTGTATATTTTCAGCTATGGTACCAGCGCTAGGTACCATTGGCCTGTGACATTGCCTGCTGCCATACGTCACTCCTCCTCCTCCTCCTCCTCCTGCTGCTGCTATAGTTATCCTCCTGCCTGTCTGTGTTCCCACCGCCAGGGTCCACAGAATTATGCGCTGCTGCCATGCTCCACTAGCTATTACGCCACTTCAATAGCTATACTGTTGTATACAAAAAAAAAAATTCTGAGGTGTCTGGGTTGAAAACTGTGCTGTCCCAGTTGTGCATTGGGCACAATGTGGGCTGCACGACTGCTGTCCGGAACCTCCTCCTGCTCTTTGGTGTTTATTTTCAGCCATGGTACCAACGCTAGGTGCCATTGACCTGTGACATTGCCTGCTGCCATACGTCACTACTCCTCCTCCTCCTGCTGCTGCTATAGTTATCCTCCTGCCTGTCTGTGTTCCCACCGCCAGGGTCCACAGAATGATGCGCTGCTGCCATGCGCCACTAGCTATTACGCCACTACAATTGCTATACTGTTGTATAAAAAAAAATTCTGAGGTGTCTGGGTTGAAAACTGTGCTGTCCCAGTTGTGCATTGGGCACAATGTGGGCTGCACGACTGCTGTCCGAGAACCTCCTCCTGCTCTTTGGTGTTTATTTTCAGCCATGGTACCAACGCTAGGTGCCATTGGCCTGTGACATTGCCTGCTGCCATACGTCACTCCTCCTCCTCCTCCTCCTCCTGCTGCTGCTATAGTTATCCTCCTGCCTGTCTGTGTTCCCACCGCCAGGGTCCACAGAATTATGCACTGCTGCCATGCGCCACTAGCTATTACGCCACTTCAATAGCTATACTGTTGTATAAAAAAAAAATTCTGAGGTGTCTGGGTTGAAAACTGTGCTGTCCCAATTGTGCATTGGGCACAATGTGGGCTGCATGACTGCTGTCCGGGAACCTCCTCCTGCTCTTTGGTGTTTATTTTCAGCCATGGTACCAATGCTAGGTACCATTGGCCTGTAACATTGCCTGCTGCCATACGTCACTACTCCTCCTCCTCCTCCTGCTGCTATATTTATCCTCCTGCCTGTCTGTGTTCCCACCGCCAGGGTCCACAGAATTATACGCTTTTGCCATGTGCCACTAGCTATTACGCCACTACAATAGCTATACTGTTGTATAAAAAAAAATTCTGAGGTGTCTGGGTTGAAAACTGTGCTGTCCCAGTTGTGCATTGGGCACAATGTGGGCTGCATGACTGCTGTCCGGGAACCTCCTCCTGCTCTTTGGTATTTATTTTCAGCCATGGTACCACCGCAAGGTACCATTGGCCTGTGACATTGCCTGCTGCCATACGTCACTACTCCTCCTCCTCCTCCTCCTGCTGCTGCTGCTGCTATAGTTATCCTCCTGCCTGTCTGTGTTCCCACCGCCAGGGTCCACAGAATTATGCGCTGCTGCCATGCGCCACTAGCTATTACTCCACTATAATAGCTATACACAATGTGGGCTGCACGACTGCTGTCCGGAACCTCCTCCTGCTCTTTGGTGTTTATTTTCAGCCATGGTACCAACGCTAGGTACCATTGGCCTGTGACATTGCCTGCTGCCATACGTCACTACTCCTCCTCCTCCTGCTGCTGCTGCTATAGTTATCCTCCTGCCTGTCTGTGTTCCCACTGCCAGGGTCCACAGAATTATGCGCTGCTGCCATGCGCCACCACTAGCTATTACGCCACTACAATAGCTATACTGTTGTATAAAAAAAAAATTCTGAGGTGTCTGGGTTGAAAACTGTGCTGTCCCAGTTGTGCATTGGGCACAATGTGGACTGCACGACTGCTGTCCGGTACCTCCTCCTGCTCTTTGGTGTTTATTTTCAGCCATGGTACCAACGCTAGGTGCCATTGGCCTGTGACATTGCCTGCTGCCATACGTCACTACTCCTCCTCCTCCTGCTGCTGCTATAGTTATCCTCCTGCCTGTCTGTGTTCCCGCCTGTCTGTGTTCCCACCGCCAGGGTCCACACATTGCCTCCTGCCATTCGCCACTCCTCCTCCTCCTGCTGAGTTTATCCTCCTGCCTGTCTGTGTTCCCACTGCCAGGGTCCACAGAATTATGCGCTGCTGCCATGCACAACGGAGGAGGAGGAGGAAGAGGAGGAGGAGAAAAAAATTTTTCCATCACATTTTTCTTTTTTTTTATATATTAGACCTATTTACATGTGATTTCCCTTTAAAAAGAAAAAAACCCATCCGAATTCGCGAACCCGAATTTTTCCCGAATTTTTTTATGCAACCCGAACCGAATTCGAATCCGAATTTTCCGCGGGCCCGAATTCGAATGTACCCGAATCGAATTTTGGTACATTTGAGCAACCCTGATTATAATGCAGGGCTAGCCTAGTGGGGTTGCACAGTGCACACCAATTTATGACAATGCAATGAAAAGAAGAAAACGGATTCCGGAACTCCAAATGCAGAGAATACTTTATTCAAGCACGGTGACAGGCTTACAACAGGTTAGAAATGTGCCAGTGTCGACAGCTGTTTCGCGTGATTTATGACAATGACAGTGTAAAATGCATGTAGTTTTGCTCCTGCGCATTACAATCCTGATGACGTCGGCCAGACCACGTGACCCGTGCGGTGGAACGTTCAAGAAGCCGACCAGGAAGCCAATCTGGCGAAATCCGCTTCTGCAGTGCCAGCGCAGGACACCGGAAGCCACCGGAGCTGCGTCGAGGGCACAGGGGCTGGAGGAAGCCCCAGGAAAGTGGATTGTGTTTTTTTTTTATTTTGCCTGGACCTTCCTTTTATAAAGAAGCATGGAAGAAAGTACTTAAAATTAGTTTTCCCAAATTAACTTAAAAGTGAACATGAGGTGGGGATTATAAGTAAAAAAAACAATGCTACCTGATCTGGGGGGCTGGTCGGATCAGTTAGCCGCAATCCCCACTGCTACTGCGGTGTGTAATGGATTACTCCCTGCTTCTGTGACCCCTCGGGTCATGACGCTGGAAGCTCTGCTCTATGCGTCTCAAACAGATTGGAGAGAAGGGAGGCAGAGGAACGGCGGGGGTGCGGTCAGGGAGAGGCAGAGCTGCCCAACTGCAGCTGGAGAAGTACTTCAAGAAGGCCCCCAGTGGGAGTTTAAGCAGGGAATGCCTCTCCTCCCCATCATTTCACCAATTTCATGGGGTGACAGCATGGCATGGGGGGGGCAGAGAGCAGTCCTGTATCAGGAAGCATGCCTTTGTGTCCCATCTGCCCCTCCTGCGCTGCCTCAGGTACTCTACTTTGTAGTACTTAGGCCCGGTTCACATTAGCGGTGGCCGTCCGGAATCGCCGTGCCGGAGCCGGACCGCTTGCAGAACGGACGGAACGGACGCACGGCAATAGCAATGAAAGCCTATGCGTCCGTTCACATGCGTCCGTTCTGCCGGACCGGAGCCGGACCGGATCCGGACCGGATCCGGACTCCGGCGTCCGTTCCAACATGCGCTATTTTTGGTCCGGCTCCTCCGGCAGCCGTATCCGGGGCGGAGCCGGACTGCACCATCCGGCCAATACAAAGTAATGAGAACCGGAGAGCGCACAACACACTGGCTACAAAAACCGGACGTTCTACCCCACTTCCTATGCATTTTGGATGGGGACCACATGGAGTTCACAGAGTGGGGCAGCAGCGATTTCATGCTGGAGCTCTAGGCAGCAACATGTCTGATATAAGTCTGATAACGAGGAGGCGAACAACAGAGAATTCCCAGGTATACGAAAAATGCCTGGATCCATGGTCCCAACAGCAGTCTCTGTATCCACGGATGGTCTCCACACGTCCACCTGTCTCCAACAATGACCCCAGACCCTTCTGCTGACCTCCCAGACCCCAGGTATTTACAGGTTGTTATCTCCTTAAGAAACCGGATCCGGACCGCAACCGTGTTCACACCGCACGGAAACCGGATGCAAACGGACCGGATCCGGACCGGATCCGGATAGGAACCGTACGGATCAGGTCCGGTCCGGATACGGTGCGGTCCGGACATCCGGTGCGTTTTTGACAAAACCGCAAGTGTGAACGGGGCCTTATACATTTCCTAGATGCTTAAAAAGTGTTCTGTAAAGAAGATGAAAATACATCGAGGAGGAAACTCTGGAGGAAAGTTACGTGAATCGTGCATGGCCTGGGTTTCCCCGTAGTATGCCTCTGTTTACAGTACAACTCCCATAAACAGAATAGATGCTTCAGAAACATGACAGCACCTTAATGTTGCTGAACAAGCAGTCAGTCCTGGGACTGATTCATCCCATAACTGTAGTGAAACCAGTAAAACTCTGCTTATATGGGTCAAGGACATTGTTTCTAGCAAGCTTTTTATAGACCATAACATTGCTCAGTGTTGTCATTTTTAAGTGTAATGCAATAAAAGTAAATCCAAAGTGAAATGTACATTATACTCTGGCTGCCATGCCTATTCCATCTTAAATAAATCCAGCCACTTGGTTGCCCAGCTAATCTTTTGACATTTGCGGTGTCATCCATCTGAAACAAACATGCAGCCTAGGGAGTCGGAGGGGGCTGAGATACGCCATGTTGGGTCAATGCCTCAGGAAACATTATAGACAGAGGGGCGGTTTATTGAGGATGAATAATGGAGAACATTGAGGAACCTAACGCTTCACTGAAGGCTTTAAAGTGAACCAGAGACAAAGCATCCGCATGTATTTCACCATATACAATATATCAGTGGGAACATTAGAGAAAACACCTACACTGCTCTTTTTAAACATTAGATAATGAAACAGAGAGCAGGGTAAGTGTTTTCTCTAATGTTCCCACTGATATATATGGTAAAATACATGAGGGTGCTTCGTCTCTGGTTCCCTTTAGTGATGCTCGGATGTGCCTCATCCACGAATTCGGAAATCCGCGTGGTTGAAAAAAAAAATCCGCATTCGGCCCCGCCGCATGCGGATTTGCGGTCGCGTCCACGCAACCACGCGGATTTTTTCCCGTGAATGGCATAATCACGCGTGGATTCACGCCCGGAGGCGGATTTTCTTTTAATGTTAATAACAAAGCCCCCATACATGCTACAGTCCCCCAAATAGCATGGATTATCGAGGTGATAAGGGGCAACATAACTTCAACATAAAAAATTCCAAAAAAAAAAAAATTTCTAGAAAAAATGGATTTTAAAGTGAAATCAACACTTTAAATGGGGCTATTAATTGGTAATAAGTGGTTTTAAAAAGGGATATACGCGTTAAGCAGTCAAAGAGGTGAAGGCGAGTTCCAATGGCACTTGGCGGCGAAGGTACCGCTGGAGGAGGATGAGTGGCTGACGGCAAAAAGGCTCCAGAGAGGTTTTTGTAATTTTTTTTTTTTGTTTTTTTTTGCAGCAATTAGCAATGACATCGCAGCAGAGTTGTCAGTGGACACGGGCAGTGTGAACGCAGAGTGCAGTGGTGGTAGCGACTGAGTCAGGAGAAGGACTATGCGGGCGGTCAGTTCAGCAGCACAGAAGGACCACGGCAACATACTGGTGGTAGTAGTAGCAGCACAGCGTCATAGTGCTGGCCAAAAAATTAAATGCACCCGGTGACCCGGGCAGTGTGAACGCAGAATGTAGTAGCGACTGAGTCAGGAGGACAAAGCGGGCGGTCAGTTCAGCAGCAGCAGCACAGTAGTAGTAGCACAGCGTCATAGTGCTGGCCAAAAAATTAAATGCACCCGGTGACCCGGGCAGTGTGAACGCAGAATGTAGTAGCGACTGAGTCAGGAGGACAAAGCGGGCGGTCAGTTCAGCAGCAGCAGCACAGTAGTAGTAGCACAGCGTCATAGTGCTGGCCAAAAAATTAAATGCACCCGGTGACCCGGGCAGTGTGAACGCAGAATGTAGTAGTGACTGAGTCAGGAGGACAAAGCGGGCGGTCAGTTCAGCAGCAGCAGCACAGTAGTAGTAGCACAGCGTCATAGTGCTGGCTAAAAAATTAAATGCACCCGGTGACCCGGGCAGTGTGAACGCAGAATGTAGTAGCGACTGAGTCAGGAGGACAAAGCGGGCGGTCAGTTCAGCAGCAGCAGCACAGTAGTAGTAGCACAGCGTCATAGTGCAGGCCAAAAAATTAAATGCACCCGGTGACCCGGGCAGTGTGAACGCAGAATGTAGTAGCGACTGAGTCAGGAGGACAAAGCGGGCGGTCAGTTCAGCAGCAGCAGCACAGTAGTAGTAGCACAGCGTCATAGTGCTGGCCAAAAAATTAAATGCACCCGGTGACCCGGGAAGTGTGAACGCAGAATGTAGTAGCGACTGAGTCAGGAGGACAAAGCGGGCGGTCAGTTCAGCAGCAGCAGCACAGTAGTAGTAGCACAGCGTCATAGTGCTGGCCAAAAAATTAAATGCACCCGGTGACCCGGGCAGTGTGAACGCAGAATGTAGTAGCGACTGAGTCAGGAGGACAAAGCGGGCGGTCAGTTCAGCAGCAGCAGCACAGTAGTAGTAGCACAGCGTCATAGTGCTGGCCAAAAAATTAAATGCACCCGGTGACCCGGGCAGTGTGAACGCAGAGTGTAGTAGCGACTGAGTCAGGAGGACAAAGCGGGCGGTCAGTTCAGCAGCAGCAGCAGCACAGTAGTAGTAGCACAGCGTCATAGTGCTGGCCAAAAAATTAAATGCACCCGGTGACCCGGGCAGTGTGAACGCAGAATGTAGTAGCGACTGAGTCAGGAGGACAAAGCGGGCGGTCAGTTCAGCAGCAGCAGCACAGTAGTAGTAGCACAGCGTCATAGTGCTGGCCAAAAAATTAAATGCACCCAGTGACCCGGGCACTGTGAACGCAGAGTGTAGTAGCGACTGAGTCAGGAGGACAAAGCAGGCGGTCAGTTCAGCAGCTCAGAAGGAGGACCATGGCAACTTACTGGTAGTAGTACCATAACACCAAAAAATTAACCAAGGTAGGCACTAGGCAGGTAGTAAATGTCTTTATAAAGGCAGGCATAGTTAACAACAGCACATGCAGCAGCCACTTCATGTCCCCCTGTGTCCGACAATAGGGGCCAGGAACTCACCTTCCACCCAAGCCTGGTTGATTTTCAGGAAGGTGAGTTTGTCCACAGAGGCGTGGGAGAGCCGAGAGCGCTTCTCTGTGACCATGCCACCGGCGGCACTAAATCATCTCTTTGAGAGGACACTGGAAGGAGGGCAGGATAGGAGTTCCAGGGCGTACTGGGAAAGCTCGCTCCAGATGTCCAGTCTCTTGACCCAGTACTCCAAGGGGTCCACGGGGCTGTCGGTGTCATTGAGCCCGCTGGATGACCCCATATAGTCAGACACCATGGTGGTCAGTCGTTGCTTGTGCTGGTTGGTGGTGGATGCTGTGGCGGGCACCTCTGTTCTGGGCTGCTGCACTGCATACAGGCTCTTGCTTAGGCTCTTCAGGTCTCCGGGGCGCCAGTTGCTGCTGCTGCTGCTGGTGGTGGTTGTTGTGCTGCTAGTGGCAATGGCAGGCTCCTCTTGCTGGCTTGGCAGAGCATTTACAGTGGGGGTGGAAGGCTGGGGGAATGCTTCCAGTAGTCTGCGCACAAGGGCCTCCTTCAACTCCCTTGTGCGTTGCTCGGTGGTGTGCTCGGTGGTGGATGGCGTCATTAAGTCTCCCAGCTTCCCCTTCAGACGGGGATCAAGCATCAAGGTAATCCAAATGTCCTCACTTGAACGCATCTGGATCACCCGGGGGTCCCTGCGAAGGCAGCGCAACATGTGCACAGCCATGGGAAACAAGTGGGCCCTGCCAGCAAGATCTTCCTCATCCTCGCCATTGTCCCATAACGCATGCCTGTCCTCTTCCTGTGCCATGTCGTTGTCCTCCTCAAACCGCCATCCACGTACAACGCCTGCTGCACTCTGCTCCTCCTCCTCCTCCTCATTCAGGTTAGGGACCTTCAACTCTTCCACTACCTGCTGTGAGCCCTCCTCTGAGCTGGACTGTGCTGCCATCTGCTCCTGTTCTTCCAACTGCCTCAGGGCTTCATCCCCATGCTCAATTAAATTGTCCATTGCCTGCTCCAGTAGACAAACCAAGGGCACCCACTGGCACACAGAGGCCCGCTCCTCACTGACCATCTTGGTTGCCTCCAGGAAGGGACTCAGCACCAGGCATACTTGCTGCATCAGTGTCCACTGAGTGGCAGTAATCATGGGGACTTGCTGGTTGCTGGGGACACTTGGGTCTAGCATGTAGGCCCTAACAGCCAGCCTGTGCTGACACAGACGCTCCAACATGGCCAGAGTCGAATTCCAGCGAACTGGCATGTCGATGATCAGCCGGTGTTGTGGCCTTCCATACTGCTGCTGTAAGGTGGACAAGAGTGCAGAGGCAGTGGCTGACAGGCGGAAAAAGCGTACCACCGCCCGGGCATCCTGCAGCAGCTCGCTCATCCCCTGGTAGGTGCGCAAGAAGCGCTGCACCACAAGATTGAGCACGTGGGCCAAGCAGGGGATGTGCTGGAGGTTTCCCTGCTGCACTGCTGCCACCAGGTTGGCCCCGTTATCGGCTGCCACATACCCCACTTCCAGGCCTCTGGGGGTCAGCCACCTCTGCTCCTGCTTCCTGAGGGCGGCCAGGACGTTGGTGGCCGTAAGCCTCTCCTTCCCCAGGGTCACCAATTTTAAAAGGGCTTGGCAGTGCCGAGGCTTGGCGCTGCTGCTGCCGAGGCGGGCTTGCTTTCCGGGTGCTGAGGGAGTGTCGTGACAGGACCCTTCTGCATCCCCCCTGATCCCGCGTGGTGGCACCACTAGCTGGGCTGATGCGCTCTTGTCCTCCCTCCCTTCCATCAGTGTCACCCAGTGGGCCGTAAAGGACAGGTAGCGACCTGTCCCAAATTTGCTACTCCACGAGTCCACGTTTTCCACCGCAAACTTGTGGAGTGCTGGGATCGCGCTCCTGCTGAAATAGTGGCGACTGGGGACTTGCCACTCGGGGATGCCAAATTGGAGCAGCGTCCGCATGGCGCTCCCCTCCTGCACCAGGGAGTAGGGAAGCAGCTGTGATGCCATGGCCCGGGCCAGCAAGCCATTTAGTTTGCGGATCCGCCTGTGGCTTGGAGGCAGAGGCTTGGTCAGACCCTGAAAGGTGTCGCTCAGCAGGGTCTGACGACGCTGGGATGCAGGGGAGACAGAGGAGAGAGACGAACACTGGCTGCCAGCCTCAATGTCTGTGTCCTGAGCAGACGAGGTGGAAGAGCGCTTGCGTGCTACTACTGCTGCTGCTGTGGGGGATTCACGACCCTGAGGGAGGGAGGATGCTGCTGCGCTGGTGGGCCTTCTGCTCTCAGGAACCCCTGCCAGCAGTGCCTGCTTCCTCTTAAAGTCCGCATACTCGCGGCAGTGGCGGCTTCTCAGGTGGCCCTGGAGGGATGAGGTACCCATCTTGCTCAGACTTTTCCCACGGCTCAATATTTTGCTGCATAACCTGCACACCGCATACCTTTTGTCATCAGTACATTCCTCAAAGCAATCCCACACTGGTGACTTTAATTTACTGCGGCCCCCACTAGCAGAGGGTGCAGAGGAGCAATGTGTGGTAGTAGTTGCCGGGGGTTGCATGGTGGTGGTGCCGGCTGAAGCAGTGTCCTGTCTACTTCCTCCACGCCCACTGCTGCCGATGCCCCTGCCCCTGCCTGACATATGGCGATATCCTTGCCTAGGCCGAGGTGACTCGTCATCCTGCTCTGCCTCTGACCATTCTTCCACGGACTCAGCAGGCTGCACATAGTTAGGGTCCACAACGTCGTCATCATCAGCAGCATCATCATAATCCAGCTCTTCCTCTGACTCCCCCGCCTCCTCTTCTGTCCCTACATCCCCAGACACAGACCCCTCTTCTTCAGCACCAGAACTCAACAACGCGTGTGATTGTGGCCCGATCTCAATCTCTGCCACATCAGTCCCCAGTAAGTCCTGAGCTTCTTGCATCAGCAGGTTCCCAGATGCCGGACTGAGGGACAGAACGCTGTCATCCTGGGAGGGCTGCTGACCAGTGGGTGCTGGGGTGGATGTCACAACAAGCGTGGGACGTTGGCTGCTGCTGCTACTGCTTGGAGTGGTGCTCACAGTAGAGGTCTGGGAGGAAGTCATGATGTCCATGAGTACGTCAGGTTCCATTTGCTCAACCACCACACGGGGACCAGAAACTTTAAAATATTTGGACAATGGCGTCCGCTGACTCGGCCCAGGCTTTGCTGCCCCCCTTTCTGCTGCATCACGACCACGTACAGCTGGGCGTCCTCTCCCTGGACGTGGAGCAGTCCCAGAAGTGGCTGAGGCAATTGAACTCCCTTTCCTCTCACCCCGCGAAACCCTGCCAGACATGTTGCTAGTAATGAATCACTGGATGCAGTGGGCACAGTACAAGGTCACTGAAGGATGCAGTGGGCACAGTACAAGGTCACTGAAGGATGCAGTGGGCACAGCAGTGGGCACTGGATATACAACTAGGTCACTGAAGGATGCAGTGGCCACAGTACAAGGTCACTGAAGGATGCAGTGGGCACAGTACAAGGTCACTGAAGGATGCAGTGGGCACAGCAGTAGCCACTGGATATACAACTAGGTCACTGAAGGATGCAGTGGCCACAGTACAAGGTCACTGAAGGATGCAGTGGGCACAGCAGTGGGCACTGGATATACAACTAGGTCACTGAAGGATGCAATGGGCACACAAGGATGTCACACTGTGTAATGAGATGCTCATATGCCAGCGAGCGAGCGAGCAGTGGGCACTGGGCACGGCACAAGGTCACTGACAGAATGAATGAACAGCGCTGGCAGAGAGTGGCGGCGCCGGCGGTGTGACTGGCTGCCTACAAATAGTACAAGTGTATAACTGTCACTGGAATATACAAGTGAACACTGCAGCTGCACTAACCTGCCTGCCTGCACTCTACACACAGATAATCCCCACTCCCACTACACTGCAGCACTGAACCTGCCTGCACAGCACTACACACAGTTAAATAATCACTAGACTCCCACACTCCCACTACACTACACTGACTACAACTAACTACAGCAATCACTCACTGACTAGCTAACTGTGTACAGTATAAGAGCAGTGTTAGCAAAAAAAAACGCTTTGTTTTTAACACAATAAATGCACTTGCTCAAACAACAATGGCCTGGAGATAATCCTCTCAGCACCACAGTCTAACAAGGACAGAGCTTTTCCATCATGGCCGCCGCTTTATATTCAGGAGGGGAGGGCATAGCTCCCCTCCTGTGATTGGTTGCTAGGGCCTGGCTGGGGCACTCTGATTGGCCTGCAATGTGTCACTTCCGCATAGTTTGACGCATTTCCGCAAACCAAGACTTCAGCACCGGGTTTCACGAGCGTGAATGCGGATTTCTGTCCGCATTCACGCGAAGCCGAAGTAGATTTTCGTGGTTGAAAATCTATTCACGGATTTTCGTGTCCGAGGCGGAATGCGTCAAAATGGTCGTGAATCCACGCGTAAGCGTGATCACGACCTGGCGGTGAGCACCACTGGTTCCCTTTAAGAAAGGACTGCTGTTAGGTGACAAAACTATGCAAATTTTGTTTCAACGGTAGCAAATATCATATCCTTTGTTTTTGAAGCTTTTGATGAAGTGGTAATTTACAGTGACACACATCAGGCTGAGCTTCCCTCCATTCATGCTGGTACAAAGCCCTGCCTGAGGTCTGTTTCTTTATACTTTATCAAGCAGAGACTGCAATATGTTTATATTGAGCCAGGTACCACTTATATTTTTAAAAAGTGGCATATAGTAGAAGGCAGTAAATTATTAAGGATACCCACTTTTATAATAATTTTCCCAGTTTCAGCTTCAGAAACACTTCCTATATCTACATATTGCTGTACCACAGCAGGGAAGCAGCCCCTGTGACTGCAGGGGGGCCGATTGCAGGGGGGCCCAGGTCTGTAAGGGGGCCCCAACTACTACATCACTCAGTACTTACGTATTATCCCATCTGGAAAGTTTGTCAGCTTTTTATTAAAGCTAAAGATCTGTTTATTCTTCCTGGAAGATATGACCATTTTTGGAAAGCTGTAAGTCTTTCTCTTGCACTGAGTCCCGAGTCGGTATGATTCTCAGTTGCCAAGTTATGTGGTTTTGAAGGAGGGGTGTCCCCTGACCTTGGCTGCAGAAAGTGCAATTACAGAAGTACAGGACGAGCCTGACATGATGATAAGCAGCTCACCTGGTAGGTCTTCTTCTTCCTTCGCAGCATAAATCTGTGTCTTCAACACGTATGCCAAGTGCCCTGGGTTTCTCATTACAGATGAAGGAGCAGCGCAGCTATGCGCCCCCCGTCTCCTCTCTGTCTCACTGGCATGGGCAGGAGACTCAATTCCACTGTGCTCTCTCCAGCAAGGTGCGGGGGACACCCATCCACCAAACCCCCCCCCCCCCCCCACCTTGGGAATGGGGCATTGCATGGACTCAGGACCCAGTGCAAAGGAAAGCCGGGACTTTCAGCTTTCAAAAAATGTTTAGATCTGGCTAGGGGATCAAACAGAACTTTAATAAAAAGCTGGCAAACTTTACAGACAGGATAATACGCCCATCACTCCCTCTGATAAAGAGGTTCATCCTTCAGGTCAGTAGTTTTTGTGGCTACGCTTGTTATGGGTGTGATAGTTATGAAGCCCACACTTGTTTTATGACCCTTTTATGATGGGCCCCCAGGTTGTTAGGATCACCAGGTGTAGGCAAGGGAAAGGGCCTGATCTAGGTCTGAACTTTGGGGGATTCCATCAGTTTTGCTGGGGGACCCAGTTACGACCATGTTGTTGTATATTGATATGTAGATCCGCTCTCCCAGCATAGCTGTGCGGAATTCTCCAAGAGTATTCTGAGAGCCCAGACATTATTTTCACTGGCTTCGGAATTCTCAGAAACAAACATTCCACAGAGCTCCTTCACATTAAGGTGTGCTGCTTTAGCAGTGCAGCTTAATGAATCAAAATTGCTGTGCACCACCTGCGCATGGCAATCTTACCGCAGCTAGGTGAGTGCCCCAGGCAAAAATGTTACACCACTCTGTTTAAATTACTTTTCTTTGTCACTATTTTACAGTCATTACATTACATTTATGTTGCATTTATGATTATTACCTTTTGAAATTTGTGAGCTTCACTCTATGCGCATCCAAAGCAGAAAAATAGTCCTGTAGAATAGGGTGAAAGGCATATACTTTTGTTGCATAACTGACACTGTGACCTAATGTTTCCTTTTTTCCAGCAGATATTTTTATTCCAGCATAACACAGGTATGTAGCAGTAGCTTTGGATATTTAGTGAAACAGCACAGAAACAGCAAAGTTTAAACTTTGAAATCATATATCATATTCTCAGTGAAGTTATAAATCAAACTATGCTGAGAGGCCTTGTGCAAACATTTCAGCATCTGTTTTCCATCGATCCTCACCTTCTGCTATGGCCCAAATTCATAGTGAAATTCTACTTGAAAAACAGTCTTGGTCAACTCTATACAGTGCAAAAATGTTAGCATCCTTTATTGCAGATTCCCACCTGCTTTTTTTGTGACTTTACTAATAGGGCCGGTGCTACCATAGAGGCAAAGGAGGCAATTGCCCCAGGGCCCCAGAGCTTGTAGGGGCCCCCAGTGGCTACAAGAGGTAAAACATTTTTTTTTAAAAAGACCTTATAGTTTTTGAGAAAATCGATTTTAAAGTTTCAAAGGAAAAAAATACACATTTAAAAACCCGCCGACTTTAACGGTTAATAGCAAATCCACCTTAAATGCTAGAAACCCTAAATTTGCAGGATATGTTAAAGCGGACCCAAATCAAACATTTTTTTAATTCAAAATATTTAGTTGCACCATTCTGACACATACAAAAATAAATAAACACTCCTTTAAAGAGACTCCGTAACAAAAATTGCATCCTGTTTTTTATCATCCTACGAGTTCCAAAAGCTATTCTAATGTGTTCTGGCTTACTGCAGCACGTTCTACTATCACCATCTCTGTAATAAATCAACTTATCTCTCTCTTGTCAGACTTGTCAGCCTGTGTCTGGAAGGCTGCCAAGTTCTTCAGTGTTGTGGTTCCGCTGTGAACTCCCCCTTCCAGGCCCCTCTCTGCACACTGCCTGTGTATTATTTAGATTAGAGCAGCTTCTCTCTTCTCTCTTATCTTTTATAAGCTGGATAAATCGTCCTCTGAGCTGGCTGGGCTTTCACATACTGAAGAATTACAGACAAGGGCAAAGCTGTTTGCAGGAAGAAACGAGCAGCCTGAAACTTCAGTGCATGAGAACAGGGGGAAAGAAACACACAAATGATCTCTTGAGATTCAAAAGGAAGGCCGTATACAGCCTGCTTGTGTATGGATGTATTTTCTATGTGTGGACATACTGTACATCAACCTACTTCCTGTTTTGGTGGCCATTTTGTTTGTTTACAAACAAACTTTTTAAAACTGTTTTTAACCACTTTTAATGCGGCGAGGAGCGGCGAAATTGTGTCATAGAGTAATAGGAGATGTCCCCTAACGCACTGGTATGTTTACTTTTGTGCGATTTTAACAATACAGATTCTCTTTAAGCCTAATAGCCTATGAGCATTTCAGTGTATGCTTTTCACCCTTCTCTTTTCATAACTAGGGTTATACAGGTGGCAGCCATTACTTCTGAGCTTAGTAGGAGGTTTTAGATCATGGGTGTGTTTGTCATCAGCTACCCTCCCTCACAGGGGCATCGTCTATGTGAAATCTCACACAAGCTGAGATCACCTCCCCTGTGACATCATCAGTAGCAGCCTGTGTTTTGTTTTTTATCTTCTCTACCAGTTTGCCGGAAAAATCCCGGCAATATGAAAGGAAGGGAGGGGTTCCTCCAATAAATGTAAAATATTTTACATTTGTCATCATGCAGCTGAAAAAAGGCTGCAATTTATCATTATAATTTAGAAAATAGATTTTATTTCTGAAATCTTGTATTTTTAATGTGGGTCCACTTTAAGGAGTTCATTAGATTGGATTAAGAGGAGAAAACAATTTTTCAAAAAGACCTTATAGTTTTTGAGAAAATCGATTTTAAAGTTTCGAAGGAAAAAAAGTATATTTTTAAATGCGGTAAATGTCACTTTTAGTAGGAAACCTAACGATAGTGTAATTTTACATGCATCAAAAGAAAGAGCAATAAATTTCCTGACAGGGTTTCCAGGGGGTCCATACGCAGCCGCAGCGCTTTGGCCAGGGATCGCTATACAGCCGCAATATGACTGTATGAAGATCCCTGGCACTTTTTCCTATTTTCCCATTTTTTTTTATGTTTAGAGTGTGGGAATTTTTTTTTTTTAAATGATGTGGGGTTCTCCCTCCTGAAAAATTTTAACCCCTTGTCCCCCATGCAGGCTGGGATAGCCAGAATGTGGAGCTCCGACCGATTGGGGCTTCACACCCTGACTATACCAGCTGCAAAAAAGGTCCCTTAATGCTGATTTTTGTTCCGGGGTACCTGTTGGGGGGCCCCCCAGGTTTATTTTGCCCTGTGGCCCCATTGTTGCTTAAACCGGCCCTGTTTACTAACACGAGCCATTGTTAGTAGTTCGTTAGTGTTGATTTTACAGTTTTGTCTGCACTGGCGGTGAGATAGGGTGTGTTCACAGTCACCGCAATTTCACGTTTTGTTAGCCATGTTTGAACTGAGCTAAACAGGGTTACTCTATTGAGTGTCTTTTGCCTTACAGACACCACTAGATTTCTGACCCAATGAGGCTAAGGTGCCTAGTACTGAACTTTCCCTGAAGGAACCCAGCTGTACAGTACTGACACTGTGTGGTGCAGGCCGTGCAGCAGAAACTAGTGTGGTTTGAGGTATTGTGTTTACATGCAGTGATCTCAGATTTTTTTTTTATCTTACCAAACGACAGTACTGTGCTGCAGCCTTACTAACGCTTAAACCTCAAATTCTAGCCACTACCTTAAAGAGTGAAAAAAGTTATTTCTGGTGTCTAATGCAGTAGTAAAATTCTAAGCTTTCTGTGGTGCAAAAGAACAGTGTGGAACCATACATATATTTGGTTGAATATTGTACTTTGTGTGTGCAACCACTTATTATTTAACATATTGTTGTATGTAGACTGTATCTCAGCTTGAAAATTGTGCTTTCAACATTTTTTTAAGGGAAATGTCAAAATCTTTAGTGTATTTATGAGGCCTCACCCACATACAGGACGTTGGTTTCTTATTTCCTGAACAGAACAATGTTTAGTCAGGAGGTCTCTGGCTCACCTGCAGTTCTGTGTAAGGCTTGTTTGTCATCTTGTGAAATGTTTCTGTTCCCATCTCCATTAAAGCAAGATTCTACATTAAATAGTGAAGCAATAATGACATTATGGGAACATCTTGCAGACATTTAGTATGTTAGAATATGGCCAATGTTGCAGATTTGCTTTTATTTGTGCCCCATATTTTAATTAAAGAGTCACTCCACATAAGCAGAAATGTTTCCTCTGGGCACTCGGGTTTCCTCCCACATCCCAAAAACATATGCATAAGTTAATTGGCTTCCCCCTAAATTGGCCCTAGACTATGATATATGCACTACACGATACATACATAGACATATGACTATGGTAGGGACTAGATTGTAAGCCCCTTAGAGGGACAGTTAGTGACAATATACTCTGTACAGCGCTGCATAATATGTAGGCGCTATATAAATACTTAAATAAATAAATAAATCTGTATAACATTTTATCACTATACAAGTATTACTCCATGGCTTTAAGTAATACCTTTTAACTTCTGTGTGCAGCATTTTTGAAAACCAGATGGAAACAGTAAACAACATGGTGCAAAGGTGGTCATTAATGATACAATCATGCGACTGATCAATCGTTTTTGTTTGCTGAGATAATCGACCGCCAAATTCCTGCTAACCAATCAGATCGATGGGATCAATCTGAAAACCAACATAAAGTGGGATTAAATTCCCCTCATTAAAATTGAAGTACCTGTTCTTAATGCCCAAATATTTCTACCTGAGTACTGGGCACATAAAAGCCAGGCAGTTCAGTCGGGACAGCAATGACAACGGTTGATGCGTCACTTCAACAGAGGAGGCGGGGAGCATAGCAAGGAGGCACTCTTTAAATCTTAATGTGGAGAGTTTAATACCATTTCAAAACATATACTGTAACATGAGGAAAATTCAGCTGTACATGCTTTAGTATTCACACAGGATTGCATACCTCCCAACTTTTTGAGATCAGAAAGAGGAACACTTAAGCCACCCCCATGCCACACCTCTAACCGCGCCCTTGGCACACCCCTGATCACACACCTTTTTATCTTTTAAACCACACTGGCATACCTCCCAACTTTTTGAGATGAGAAAAAGGGACACTTAACCCATGCCCCTGTCACACCCCTGGCCACGCCCCCACCATGTCCCCAGTCATGCATACCATAAAGATTTCATAAGCAAAATATGTTGTTTTATCATTCAAACCACACTGGTCCTTTCTGTCCTGGTTCATTTTCCTTCATAGTAACATTTTAAAAGTAGTAATATATCAATTTAAAGGATGTGAATAAAGTTTAGAGTCAATCAAACACATTTTTAGCATAGAAATATATATATATTTTTATAGAAAGAGGGACAAAGTTCTGAAAGAGGGACAAATGAGGGGGAAAGAGGGACAGAGGGACAGGGCTTCCAAAAAGGGACAGTTGGGAGCTATGCACACTGGTCCTTTCTATCGTGGCTTATTTTCTCATATTAACAATTGAAAATAAGAAATACATCAATTTGACGGATTGGAAAACAGCTTAGAGTCAATTCAACACGTTTTTCAGTAAAAAAAAAAAAATACATATATTTACATATATCTGTACACGAGTCCTGAAAGAGGGACAAATGAGGAGGAAAGAGAGACAGAGGGATTGGGTTCCCAAAGAGAAACTGTCCCTCCAAAAGAGGGACAGTTGGGTGCTATGTCGTGCAGCTACTCTCTGGGAGTTCTGGTTCACCATGAGCTTGCTGGGTAATCTGTAACTCTAATGAATACTTTTTTGTTTTTGTTTTATTGTGGAGTTGTGAGCACTGACCCTGGCTCAGTCTAGATAACTGTGCTGTTCATATGTTCTGGGATGTTTTGTGACTTCCTGGATGTGTTGTGTAGTAATGCTGGCAGACCAGTCACTCCTGAAAAGATTTAGCACTATTGCAAGTCTTTTTCATTTGCAGATAATTGCTCTTCCTGTCATCTTGTGGTGACTCAGAAAGCTTCAGAAATGGCTTTTTTAACTTCTCCATATCTTTTTGTAACGCTTGGTGGTGTATTCTCCACAGTCAGCATGCAACGCATGAGCTGGCGTGGAGGAGGTACACACACTAGCACCAGGAAACAGGCTATCCCTAGTATAGTGGAGGGGAGGACTGACTCCAATAGGAGATTGTGGCGCACAGAGCCGGTGCAGATCTGACAGCCACAAACAATGCTTACGTTATAACGTCTCAGCGCAAAGTAGCGCTGAGCGCACAAACCAGAACTGAGGAGATCAGGACAGGTAGACAGAATGAACGCTTGCTAGCTAGCGGCTACTTAGCGACAGCAAGCGTCCAAAACCAGACAGACTGGAATGAGGCAGCCAATGCGATGCGGCGATGGCGTGCCTCACCAAGACAGGACAGGATAGTCAGAAAATAGCAGGATTAAGATAGATGAACGTAACACAGATAAATATACAATAAGTATGTTTTCCTAGCGTATTACAATTACAGCTATCAATGAAACTATTTGTAACGTCTGACTAACATATGTATATATCGGCAATGAACCGATATATGACATAAGCAGGAATGCTGACTAGGACTAGAGTAATACAGGGAACCGGACTCAGAAGGATTCGCTATCTCTTCGCAGAGATGAACGCAATCCACAAACAGTAACAGAACAGGATTCAGAAGGATTCGTTATCTCTTCGCAGAGATGAACGCAATCCACAAACAGGAACAGAACAGGATTCAGAAGGATTCGTTATCTCTTCGCAGAGATGAACGCAATCCACAAACAGGACCAGGAACAGGATAACTAGCTCAGCACGGGTGTTCACGGTACGCGCAAACTACCAAAACGTGCTGGAAAACTGACTAACTGAACACAGGAAATAAACAGTTCGTGTACGTATATATCAGCGACACTGATGTATCAACGTAACACAAATACAAGGAAAATAATAAACGTGCTGGTATGCATATATATTGGCAATGAACCAATATATGATGCAAAGACCAGCAAAGTATCTTTAACAAGAAACACGATCGGGGGCTAAAGCGACAGCAAGGCAGGCTTAAGCTGAAGCTATGAAAACCCAAGGAAACCCTGCAGGAAGCAGATCTTTATACTGAGGTCATCCAATGGGAGCAGACATGCAGATTCCCACACAGGTGAATGATAATCAGTCACAAGCTGACAGCAGGGAAAGACAGACAAAGCTATGCAACTTGCATGGAAATAGATCAGAACTGCCTGAGCTGCAGCACTACTACTTCCAGTAATAGCTGCTGCAGCAGCGATCATTACAGTACCCCCGCCTTTAAAAGCGGATTCCAGACGCTTTTCAAAACCGAAATTCCCAACAAAACAGTCTGACTGATAATTCATGATGACCGGGACAGCCCGGCAAGACCGAATTCCAGAATCAGTCCCCACAAGACTGGACCCATCAGAACCAGAACCTACAGAACCACGCCCATCAGTACCACAAGCCCCAGTGTGACACCCATCAGAACCATGATTTCCAGAAGAAAGCCCTCCGAAATTCCCTGAGCGATACCCACCGCCTTCCAGGAACCGTTCAGAAATGCCAAAGCCTTTGCAATGCCCACCGGTACTGTCTTTACCAACACAAAACCCACTGTTGAACCAGTCCAAGGTACCAGGACAGGTTTTCTCAGAGACCTCCCAGAACACCTTGAAGCTCCAAAGAGATCCCCATATGTCAGAACGCCCCTTAGGCTCACATGGAGAACTATCAAGAACCCCTATGGAACCTAGGGCAATTCCCGAGTCAGGGCCACAAGGACAAACATCAATATCAGGGCTTTCAGGGACCAGAACCATCTCTGGGCATGCAGGCAGACTGGCAACATCAGAACGTGTTCCCACTAAGGAAGCATCAGAGCACGCTAACACCTTAGACACACTTGGGCATTCTGGCACACAAAGAACATCTGGGCACACCGGCACAAGAGAAACCTCTGGGCATGTCAAGGAACTGTGAGCCTCAGGGTCAGCCAAGACAGGACCAAAACCAGGACTGGCCACAAAAAAATCATCATGACTAAACTTTGCAACCACTGGACTTTTACACGAGAATGCTGGATCAGACTTAGATGTCGCTGATTCCAGCAAAGTCAGTAACAAATCAGATTCAGGGGCACCAACAAAACAGGACAAATCTTCTGATGTATGCACTGAACCAGATAGGGACTCCACAACTACCTCTGGACTGGACAGAGACTCATTTAATACACTGGATTGGAGCTCATGAGGCGCTGCAGAACAAGTCAGTATTGCAGCAGCCCCCACTGGACTAGGCAAAACTGAGGAATTCCCTGGACAGGAAGGGGACTCTGGAACCTCTGCCACAGCGGCCAGAGAACTAGAATCTTTCAGGATACAGGGCTGGGTTTCAGGAACACTCATCGGACCGGACTGAAATTCTGAGATTTCTATTATTTTGACCAGAGAATCAGAATTATCCATGTTACAGGGCAAGACTTCTGAAACATTCAGAGGACAGGGCTGGAGTTCCTCAGCTGTTACAACACTGGAGAGGGACTCAACAACATTGGTTAAATCAGACTGTGTACAGGGCAAGGTATCTGACACACTTGCTGACGAGGACAATATTTCAATGGCTTCTGCTTTGCTGGGCAGAAATTCATCAAGTTTTATTAGAGCAGACTGTAATTCCAAAACAGCTGCTAGACAAGTGAATATTACTGCAACACCAACTGAGGTAAGCAGTGCTTCAGCCTCCTCTGCTAGAGGGTTTAAAGTATCCAAAATACTGGGTGAAGCATAAGACTCTGCGACCACAGCTTCACTGGCCAGGATCACTGAACAGTCCATATTGCAGGGCAAAACCATGGAAGCACCTGCTGGACAGCATAATGATTCTGTGACCTGAGTTTCATTGGAGAGATCTACTGCACAATTCATGGTACAGGGCAAATTTATTGGAAAATTTTCTGAACAAGGTAATAATTCTGCGATTTCAGGTTCACATAGCAGATGCTCTGAGCTATTCACGAAACTAGAGCGAGGTGTAGAAACAGGAAGATCAAGACACAATGTTTGCGCATCTGCTGGATCAGACAGGAGTTGAACTTTATTAACACAGGTAATTTCTGCAGAAGTGTTTGCAGAGACAGGCAAGATTTTTCTGGTGTCTGTTTCACTAAACAAAGAGTCATGAGTACTGGCTAGGCTGGACTCGGAAGTCAGCAGGACCTCTGGATTCTCTGCTGAGAAATTTGCGCAGGGCAAGGTTAAGAATGTATCAGTGGCTTCTGTTTTACTGGGAAGTAACACTGAGTTATCCATGGTACAGGGTGGAATTGCAGGAACTTCAATTTCACACAAAAAGAGCTCCGAATCACCTGCTGAATCAGCCAAAGGTGCTGAAGCAGGCGGGTCAGAACGCCAAATTTGCGAATTTGGAGTCACAAAAAATTCATCCAAAATCAGTTCCCACACATCAATCAATGGAGCCACAAAGTCATACTCACACACACCAGTTTTTATTAGGTTATAGGCAGACTTAATGCATGCATTCAATACCAATTCACTTTTTGCACTGTAAAATTGACAAAATGAACTTGAATCATTCTTCCATTCATTGACCAGAGCTTCCATCTCTCCTTTCTCAAATGGAGGATTCCAAGCATACTTAACAGGCAGATCATGGTTTGCAGATATGATTGTGGCAGGCACATGTATAGGGTTAATTAGCAGGTGATTGGCAGATTCCTTATTCTTAAGAATCTCCAATACCTGTAGCAAGTGTTGAACTGTAGTGTATGCAAACTTCCCTTGGTTCACAAATAAGTTGATTTGTTCAATACTCTGTAATATCTCATCATAATCATACTCAGATAATTCTTTTAAACAAAAATCTTTATTTTCCCTAGCCAGGGAGGAAAGTTCATTAGTAGTTTCATAAGTCCATTTAACTCCCCTGAAAGACAATTGCATTTCATTATCTGTTAATGGCAGAATCTCATTATAGGTCTCAGTCGCTAAGGATAACGATTCTGCAGATTGGACACGTTTCTTAGAACGTTTGCGTTTTGCCTTTGACCTTGCGGTTTTTGGTGATTTATTCAAAGCTGCAGGAAAATTATCAGTAACACTTTCTGCTTGCTGCTCATTCTTGCAAGCAATTGAAGGAGCAGCTGATTGGCCTGCTGCCAGGAGTTCATTAAGAGGAAAAGGCAATGGATCTATGCGCAACCAGTTATGGATCACAAACGCTAGAAATTCCAGTGGTCTCTCTTTCAAATCGGAATGATTGAGAACATCAAATGCCCACTGGAATAATTCCCCTTTAAACAAAATATAACTTAGTTGGAGTGCCCAGGTTGAAACAGGAGTCGCTTGGAGATCAGGATTGGTCAGGAACCTGGCACATTCAGAGAAAAACTCATTTTCTGTTTCAGAGCTAAGTTCTTCAAATTTCTTAAAGGAACAGGAACCATAATTAACAGTGTCATACTTTCTGGGAATCCCCCCCACAATGGGGATTGGTAATGGGGTTTTCATAATGTAAGGCTTGGTGGTGTATTCTCCACAGTCAGCATGCAACGCATGAGCTGGCGTGGAGGAGGTACACACACTAGCACCAGGAAACAGGCTATCCCTAGTATAGTGGAGGGGAGGACTGACTCCAATAGGAGATTGTGGCGCACAGAGCCGGTGCAGATCTGACAGCCACAAACAATGCTTACGTTATAACGTCTCAGCGCAAAGTAGCGCTGAGCGCACAAACCAGAACTGAGGAGATCAGGACAGGTAGACAGAATGAACGCTTGCTAGCTAGCGGCTACTTAGCGACAGCAAGCGTCCAAAACCAGACAGACTGGAATGAGGCAGCCAATGCGATGCGGCGATGGCGTGCCTCACCAAGACAGGACAGGATAGTCAGAAAATAGCAGGATTAAGATAGATGAACGTAACACAGATAAATATACAATAAGTATGTTTTCCTAGCGTATTACAATTACAGCTATCAATGAAACTATTTGTAACGTCTGACTAACATATGTATATATCGGCAATGAACCGATATATGACATAAGCAGGAATGCTGACTAGGACTAGAGTAATACAGGGAACAGGACTCAGAAGGATTCGCTATCTCTTCGCAGAGATGAACGCAATCCACAAACAGTAACAGAACAGGATTCAGAAGGATTCGTTATCTCTTCGCAGAGATGAACGCAATCCACAAACAGGAACAGAACAGGATTCAGAAGGATTCGTTATCTCTTCGCAGAGATGAACGCAATCCACAAACAGGACCAGGAACAGGATAACTAGCTCAGCACGGGTGTTCACGGTACGCGCAAACTACCAAAACGTGCTGGAAAACTGACTAACTGAACACAGGAAATAAACAGTTCGTGTACGTATATATCAGCGACACTGATGTATCAACGTAACACAAATACAAGGAAAATAATAAACGTGCTGGTATGCATATATATTGGCAATGAACCAATATATGATGCAAAGACCAGCAAAGTATCTTTAACAAGAAACACGATCAGGGGCTAAAGCGACAGCAAGGCAGGCTTAAGCTGAAGCTATGAAAACCCAAGGAAACCCTGCAGGAAGCAGATCTTTATACTGAGGTCATCCAATGGGAGCAGACATGCAGATTCCCACACAGGTGAATGATAATCAGTCACAAGCTGACAGCAGGGAAAGACAGACAAAGCTATGCAACTTGCATGGAAATAGATCAGAACTGCCTGAGCTGCAGCACTACTACTTCCAGTAATAGCTGCTGCAGCAGCGATCATTACACTTTTGAGGATTGTTTGTAACACCCTCTAGGGGTTCCTTTGTTTCGGGAAGTGTTCATGTAGGAATGTTGTGTTGGCCATACTCACATGGTAAAGTTCAATATACTGTATATCAAGGTTTAGATTCAAATATTGCTATCAAGCCTGATTGCTTTAAACCGAATAAATCTCATTATAAATCAATCAATTAATCAATGTAGAGGACAGTTACTCTATTACTTGTGGTTGTTAAATAAATGAAATACAAATGTAGACATGTCAGGTTTTCACTCAGGTTCCATTTGTCTAATATTACATGTTTATAAAATGGTACTCAATAAAAGTCTTTTCAATTGCACTGGTAATTTTCTTTCCCAGCTGTGGCTGCTTTAGCTGTCTGTGTGCCACTTCCCTGCCCAGAGATGGATTAAGATGTAAATGGGCACTAGGTAAGGTAATAGAGTTGCCACTTCCTTGTTGTGAAAGAGGTCAGAGAAGGGGGCAGGTCCATCTTGCAGCTGACTCTGCCGCAATGCAGAGGATCAGAGTGCCCGCGATATCCAGCGCGTCCCTCAGCCTCTGGTGCATGCTGGGAGATGTAATCATTGCATTGTTATCCCCATAAGTAAATTCATTTAATCCTTCCTGACTTCCACCCCACACACACCAAGCAGACATCATTTATGAACCTTCCTTAAGGGGCCCATACACCTAACGATTTTCCCGCCGATATACAGCCGATTCGATCACAGTGATCGAATCGGCTGTGAAATTGCTGCGCACACCGCTGACAGAACGATCGATTTCCGTCCGAAATCGATCGTTCCCGTCGATTCCCGTCGATCCGTCCGTGCGGAAGTTTTTTCTTGATCGCCGGCGGGTCGGGAGTGCGTCGATAGCGGCATTCGAATGACCAACGCAATACAGCGGATATACATTACCTGTTCCGCCGGCGCGACTCCCCTGATCCCCGCTGTCTCCTTTCCGCGCTGGGAGCCGGACCGCTGCAGCTACACAGAACTTCCTGTCCTGGCAGGAAGTTTAAACAGTAGAGCGCCCTATACTGTTTAAACTTCCCCTGGACAGGAAGTTCAGTAGCTGCAGGAACGGTCCGGAGCCCGGAGCGGAGAAGAAGACAGCGGGGACCAGGGGAGTCGCGCCGGCGGAACAGGTAATGTATGCAGGGGGGGGGGGGGGGAGGCAGCAGCGGCAGCTCCACAGACTGTGATTGGTTTCAGGCTGAAATCGATTCACAATCTGTTTGCAGTAAAGGTGGCCATACGATCCCCCTCTGATCAGATTTGATCAGAGAGGGATCTGTCTGTTGGTCGAATCTGATGGCAAATCGACCAGTGTATGGCCACCTTTAGGAGGAGGTTCGTTTTCAACATTTTTACATTTAAAGGTGCTCAGGCAGCTTTAAAGCCACAAATCTACCAGTGACAGGAAGTGAGGAAAAAGCAGACAGCATAAAAATACCCCAACAGTTTAAATTCTCTTTCCACACTATTACTGTAAGTCAGAGGTGCCTACATTTTTTCGCCTTGTGAGCTACTTTAAAAAATTAGCAAGTCAAAATGATCTACCTATGTACAATTTTAGGAGCACACTTGTATATACAGAATGGAAAATGTAGCTGGGTCGGAAATCTACCATGAAGGCCTTCGCGATCTACCGGTAGATCGCAATCTACCTAATGGGCACCCCTGCTGTAAGTGAAACAGTCAATTGCCCAAAAAAATGCAATGTTTGTGGAGAAAAGGGGGGGAGGGATATTGCCAAGGTAAGTATATAAATACAGTATATGGCATGCACCCCTGCCAAGCTCTGTAGGACTGGACAGTCTGGGGGTGCAACTTCTAGCCAGACAGGAAGCTAACTTCTCAAAACTGGACAGGTGGTAACTGATGGAGCAGAGTGGTCTGTACACACAGATAGTCACCCAGTATAACAAGTTAGAACTCTTTGCTGAAGAAAAACATCTAGAGATAATACATACACCACCATCAGGAATACAGAGTGAATACAGGAAATAACAATGCCATAAAGATTATCATCACATCTTGACATCTTGTGGTTGTTTTACTATACTGCAGCTTAGGTAATAATTCTGTTGATTCTTCCAACAGTAAAGGTGGCCATACACTGGCCCGATTCCCGGCCGTTTCGACAGCAGATTCGATCCTGGGATCGAATCTGCTGCCAATCGTTCGCGGTAAACGCCGCCGACGATCCGATTTCCTCCCGAAATCGGATCGGTCCGTCTATCGCGCCGTGCGGGAAATTACCCTCGATCGCCCGCTGGTAAAGTGCGCGTCGCTAGCGGCGGCCGATCCGATGAAAAATACATTACCTGATGTGGGCTCCCGGGCGTCTTCTCTGCATCTTCTCAGCGCTGCACCCGCTCCATCCCGGCGCTTCCTGGGTCACTGCAGTGACCCAGGAAGTTCAAATAGAGGGCGCTCTATTTGAACTTCCTGGTCACGGAGTGACACAGGAAGCGCCGGGATGGAGCGGGTGCAGCGCTGAGAAGATGCCGAGTAGACGCCCGGGAGCCCGCATCAGGTAATGTATACGGGGGGGGGGGGGGGGGGACAGGCGGCAGGAGCAGCTGAACAGATTGTGATCGGTTTCAGGCTGAAATCGATTCACAATCTGTTTGCAGTAAAGGCAGCCATACGATCCCTATCTGATCAGATTCGATCAGATAGGGATCTGTCAGCTGGTCGATCTGATGGCACATCGACCAGTGTATGGCTGCCTTAACCCTAAGAAGTGGCAGCATTCTTCATCAGCTCCTTGCTTGGCCATCTTACTCATTATCACAAATAAACCATTTACAAAACATGCAGTACATCTTGTAGACAGAATTCTTGCAGAGTCCTTGCAAGCCACTTTGTTATCTTCACACAGGAGTGTTAATTCTTGTGAACAGCACAAGAACAGCTATTTCACAGACCTTGCACAACTCAATCTGATAACTATACAATACTATGGCCTCAATTCACTAAGATCATGCTGGAGATAATAAGGCAAGAGAAAACTTACCTCCACACAGTAAGAGAGTTATCTTATCTCTTCATTCCTTAAGTTACCTCCTCTGTAGTTAATTTACCTCCTCTGTAGTTAAGTTACCTCCTCTGTAGTTATTTTCACACGCAGTTAATGAACAGCCTGTCTTTAACTCTGGAGTTATTTTAAGGATTGAAGAGTTAACTTAAAGACAGAAGAGTTATCTTTAGGTTTGCCTGAGGTAAAATGTTTCCTGAATATGACATGCCTCATCACCATGGTGACCACTCTAGAAACGTTATTAAAGACAGGAGATAAGCTTAGTGAATTGAGGCCAATGTCATAATGGTAATTTCTCTAATCGCATCATATATCAAAACAGAAACAGTGCAAAGCATTTTCCTTTTAATTCAGAAAATATTTCACAAATTCAGTGAGCGTTAAAGTGGACCTGAACTCTTGCACTGGACAGAAAGAAAACAGAGATAAATGCACCCAGTATGTATTTAGAGTTTAGCCTGTCTAATTCCCCCTCATCTGTGACTAAGCACAATTTGTAATTTGATCCCTTAGCTGTGTCAGCTGGCTACCTCGGCAGAGCAGCTAATTTGTAAACACAGGATGTTAACAGTATGTCTGGTTCCATGAAAGCAGGAAGTAGACAAACTGCAGATTAATTGCAAGATTTGTATCAGCTGTAGCAAAGAATATTTTCTCTGTAAAGATTATAATGCTGTTGCTTATCTTTTGTAGCTGAGATGAAGTTCTGAGTTCAAATCAGCTTTAACTTCATACACAGACTAAAGCTTGTCTAAGTACTTCTCGGGCAGACATTTTTAGTGTACCTGATGAAAACCTTGGGTGGATGCTCACCTAAGAAGAAGAAGACCTCTTAATCCTGTAGTTTCAGTGTAGAGGCTTCCTATGCTATCCTCCGAACCACCCCCAAAAGAACTTAGATAGACACTCTCCACCTTTCTAATGACTCTGAAGATCAATGTCAAAAAGCCCCGCTGTTGAGGCAAACAACTGCCAGTTCTGCAGTTCTGACGTACAGTCACGTGTTTAGCGACGGTTTGTGCGACGGTTTGTTTGTGTGGACACGGCAAGTGACAAAGTCTGTCAGCAGACTGTCTGCAGACACAGCCATGTTTGAGTGATTCAAGTGGTGAATCTCACAAACCGTGGCATTGTCTGTTGGTGTCCTGTCGTGTGTACGAAAGTCTTCTACAGACAGCAGAATCGCTACCATAGTACTGCTACTATACGTAGTCTGTGGCAAACAGCTTCCGTCGTGTCTTCACTCTTTCTGCTGTCACGTGTGTACAACTGTTGCGAACTCGAATTGTCGCCGTTATAAATATGCTGTTGTCTCTTGTCTGTTTGTCGCTGCCTCACAACTGCAGACAAATGTATGCCTGGTGTATGGGCCTTTACACAGACAAAATTATCTGTTTTTTGCCAAAGAGCTTTGAAAATAACCGAAATTCCAAAACCACTATTGATAGACCCTATAGTCCATTGTAATAAAGCAACTGCCAGTCCATTGTTCCTACAAAAATACATAAAACAAAGGTTCGTAGCTCAATTAAAGGATTAGATAAACTTTATTATATCAAAAAAGGCACTCATGACAGCCGCATGCAGAGGTCTACCAAAAGATTAAAGCCGCATCTACACGCGTAGATGCGGCGGCGATGTTCCTTATCAATTGAGCCAATGATGCGGCTCGATTGATAAGATCCGACAGGACGGATCTCCCCACCGCCGATTCCCTGCTCGTTCCCCGCGAGGGGACAATGGCAGGGAATCGAGCGGAAGATAAGCGGCGCGGGGACGAGCAGGTATCGAATCCGCCACACGCGCGGCGAGCGGGGACGCGACGGGGACGCAGAAGAAGCGATCCGGCAGCTAATTAAGCCGCCGGATCGGAGCCTCATCTACCCGTGTAGATGAGGCTTTAAACACAGGGACCGGAGGCTAAAACGTTAGATGCATTGTTCCTGCCTGGTACAAGTGTTAAACTGTTAGCCAGATCTTTAGGGTGAACCAGTGGTGTCACTAGGAGGGTGCGGTAGGTGTGGATCGCACCAGGTGTCAGCAGCAAAGGGGGTGACACCAAGCTCCAGGCTAAAGGACAGTGGAGTAGGGCTATGTCAATATAGACCAGGCTGTTGCCCAACTCCTCTTTACCCTATAGCAAATCGGTCCAGTATAACCCCTTCCCAACCCCATTCTCAACAAATGTAACAAGTAACAATTCTACAAAACAAAGTATTTATTTTTTATTTTTTTAGCCTGGTGAAGTTGGAGGTTTATGGGGTAAACAAAGGGTGACACCATGATGAGTTTCCGCACCGGGTGACACCAACCCTAGTGACGCCTCTGGGATCAACACTCTTCCCAAAATGGTTAGAGTTTCTAAATTCAATAACGTTGACCTTTTTTGGCTCTCCTTTTGATTAGTTTTACTGCACTGAAGTGGATTTCAGCAGATGAGTAAATTGCATGCAGTAAGGCAATTCTGTAAGTGATTGCTGAACAGGAAATGTATTCATCCATTCTAGGTGAAAGTCAGTCACAATAGAAAAGTAGATCGATAAGATCTGGTCTTAACAGAAGTTGGTGAAAACAGGGAAGTGATACTATGGCCAAAAGTTCCTCTATACTAACCAGAAGAGTTACGTGAGCCACCTGAGAGAAAATTTCACTAAACACGAATTCTGAGAAACAAATGCACATGACTACTGTGAGCAGAGAAGCTGCCATTCTTAAAGAGACTCCGTAACAAAAATTGCATCCTGTTTTTTATCATCCTACACGTTCAAAAAGCTATTCTAATGTGTTCTGGCTTACTGCAGCACTTTCTACTATGACAGTCTCTGTAATAAATCAATGTATCTTTCCCCTGTCAGACTTGTCGGCCTGTGTCTGGAAGGCTGCCAAGTTCTTCAGTGTTGTGGTTCTGCTATGAACTCCCCCTTCCAGGCCCCTCTATGCACACTGCCTGTGTGTTATTTAGGATTAGAGCAGCTTCTCTCTTATCTTTTACAAGCTGGATAAATCGTCCTCTGAGCTGGTTGGGCTTTCACATACTGAAGAATTACAGACAAGGGCAAAGCTGTTTGCAGGAAGAAACAAGCAGCCTGAAACTTCAGTGCATGAGAACAGGGGGAAAGAAACACACAAATGATATCTTGAGATTCAAAAGGAAGGCTGTATACAGCCTGCTTGTGTATGGATGTATTTTATATGTGTGGACATACTGTACATCAACCTACTTCCTGTTTTGGTGGCCATTTTGTTTGTTTATAAACAAACTTTTTAAAACTGTTTTTAACCACTTTTAATGCGGCGAGGAGCGGCGAAATTGTGACAGAGGGTAATAGGAGATGTCCCCTAACGCACTGGTATGTTTACTTTTGTGTGATTTTAAGAATACAGATTCTCTTTAATATTCTAATAATTCACATAAACATTGCTGAGGTGTGTGGGGGTGGGTTACAGAGGTGAGAATAGAACAAAGCAGCATTTTTCCTGTTTTGTATTTCATCCTTAAAACCACTAAATTAAAGAGCCTATTTAGGCTAAATTAAACATGTTATAGAGCCTCTTCTCATGAAACGTTATAATTTTTTGCCTGTCTTTTTTCTCAAACTCAATCCCCAAGGCCCGTGTCTGCCGTCCTCTGGCTCATAGCTCCACCCCTTTGCAGAGAGATGCTGTGGTGCTTCCATGGCACTCCCTATCTTGGATAGATAGAGTGCCATGGCACTTCTCTGAATGGGGTGGGGTGACGCGGTAACAGGAAAAAAGGGTGCCGGCAGATAGTGGACAATAAGGGCGCCGCCGTTCACTCCCATAATAAATATCATTTAATGGGCGCTGAACAGGAAAAAAGGGCGCCCGGAGATTTTTAATGTTTTATGACTGTGCTTGTCATGATTTAAGTTTAGAAAATGCGCCTGTGACAAATAACATTTATAAAAATACTAAACATATTTATCGTATTTAACTAGAAGATTGTTTAAAATTTGATCCCTTACAGTTTGTAAAACATTATTATTCACAAAATAAAGAGATAAGTACATAACGTAAATTGAAATATATTTTTTACATTCACTATTTGTAAAACATTATTATCCACACAATAAAATTATTTAAAATGTTTATTCCTTAATGTTTGTAAAACATTATTATTCACAAAATAAAGTGATTAGTACGTAACATAAATTGCAATATATTTTTTACAGTCACTATTTGTAAAACATTATTATCCACATAATAAAGCGATCAGTAAGGGGGGTGGTTAGGGTTAGGCACCACCACGGGGGTGGTTAGGTTTAGGCACCACCAGGGGGGTCTTAGGGTTAGGCACCACCAGGGGGGTCTTAGGGTTAGGGATAGGTACATGGAGGGTTCTTTGTGAGAGTAGGGTTAGGTATAGTTAAAGTACAATATACTCCACCAGGGGGGTGGTTAGGGTTAGGCACCACCAGGGGGGTGGTTAGAGTTAGGCACCACCAGGGGGGTCTTAGGGTTAGGCACCACCAGGGGGTCTAGGGGTTAGGGATAGGTACAGGGAGGGTTCTGTGTGAGAGTAGGGTTAGGTATAGTTACAGTACAATATACACCACCAGGAGGGTGGTTAGGGTTAGGCACCACCAGGGGGGTGGTTAGGGTTAGGCACCACAAGGGGGGGTCTTAGGGTTAGGCACCACCAGGGGGGGTCTAGGTGTTAGGGATAGGTACAGGGAGGGTTCTGTGTGAGAGTAAGGTTAGGTATTGTTACAGTACAATATACACCACCAGGGGGGTGGTTAGGGTTAGGCACCACCAGGGGGGTGTTAGGCACCACCAGGGGGGTCTTAGGTTTAGGCACCACAAGGGGGTGGTTAGGGTCAGGCACCTCCAGGGGGGTCTTAGGGTTAGGCACCACCATGGGGGTCTTAGGGTTAGGCACCACCAGGGGGGTCTAGGGGTTAGGGATAGGTACAGGGAGGGTTCTGTGTGAGAGTAGGGTTAGGTATAGTTTTAGTAAAATTTTAGTAATACTTACTACTGTTTTACAACACTTATCACGAACGTAGTTATATTTATATAATTGTTATAAACAATATTTTCAGATTTTATTATAAGAAGAAACGATAAATGAAGGTTATTCACAATAATATACAATTATAACGATTAAACATATATTATCGTTTTTTTAACAAACGCAATTATAAGTTTCACTTTTGAAACAGGGAAGATTAACGTTTTCACAATTGCCAATTTCATACACATTATTTAATGATATGTACATTTGTAAAGCATTATTAGTAAACAAAATACAACACAATATTTTTATAAATGGTATTATTGCTTATCGTTTACACCCCGCACCCTTTTTTCCCGACACCCTTTTTGATGTACGCGGGGCGACACACCGAAAGATGGCAGACACGGGGCTCAGAGAGAGAGAAAAGTCATCACGCCTGAGAAAAAAGAACGGCAAGTAATTATAACTTTCTATGAGAAGAGGATCCATAGAATGTTTATTTTACTCTGAATAAGTTCTTTAATGAAGCCTGTATGAAGACGTGGATAAATCAAATGCTATGACCTTCCAATGATAAGCACAGCTACTACCTACAGTGTTACAAACACCCCTATCTAGGAAATATGGCAGCTGTAAAGGAAAGTGTATTAAAAAATTATCTTCAAGTTAGAAATATATTTTAGTCTTGACTTTTTAGACTGTTGAAGCAGACCACAGGTAATGCATACAGAGCTGATTTTAAAGTGAACCTCCGGACTAAAAATCGACTCAGCAGCACTGAAAAGGCTCGGTGTTTCTTTAACAGTTTCACAGCATCAGAACTTTGTTTTTCTTATACAAGCCTCATTTTTAGCTGCACAGAAGAAAACTGCCCGGGCTTTTTTCCCCTGATGCTGTGCAAAGCATGATGGGATTTCTGATGTTATTGTTCTCGTTCTGCTGTTTTGGTGCAATTTTTATTTTTTTATTTTGAATTTGACATTTGAAGCCTAGCGTGTGCAGCTGGGAGGGGTAATCAGGACACAGAACAGTTGGAACTGTGTCTCCTGCTCCTTGTCACCTCCTTTCTACCAAAAAGATGGCTGCCCCCATGACAAAGATGGCAGCCCCCATGAATCACAAACATTTGCCTGTTCTTTTAAAACAGGGTGGGTAAGAGATTATATTACCTATCTATTCTAATTAACATAACTAATGTAACTTGATGACAGTATGTATGTTTATGCTGAAGTTCCCCTTTAATGATTCATTTAGGTTAATTAGCTGGATGGGCTAGAGGAAAAAGAATGACTTATGGCAAACAGGGGAGAATATTCTTTACCTGAAGCAGAACTAGGTGTATGAATTAAAGCGGGTCCGAGATGAAAAACTAACTATAACAAGTAACTTGTCTATATATATTATCTAAAGTTTAGTTAGTTTAGTTTACACAGCAAATCTAGCTGCAAACAGCTTCAACAATTTATGATTATTTATTCCTGTGCTACAATGAGGGCAGCCATGTTCTGTTTGTGACAGGCTGAGGGTTGGAGATGTTATCAGCTTGCCTGTGTGTAATGTGACAAATTCAGTCCCCTCTCCTCCTCCCTCCTCCCCTCTGCCTCTGAAATCTCTGGCTAGTAACACCTCCTACTCATGCCCAGACTGAGCTCCCATAAGCCCTTACTACAGTGCCTTGGCACTCTGAAAAAAGCTGTGGGTGAGGCTTGTTTAGTTAATAGGGAATTAGAGTATTAAAACAAAACAAAAATATTTGGCTTGAGGAATGCCCTATAAACTATATGAAAGGAACACAATTATGCAATAAGTAAAAGTTTATCTCGGATCCACGTTAAAGTGACAATTGGAGAGGTGAGGGGCAACAACTTACGACTAGGGATGAGCAGAATCAGGAAATTCTGCGGTATGGAACATCCCAATCTTCCACAGAACTGTTTTTCATAATTCCCAAGGGATGGCGTGACAGACATTGGGAGCAATGTGGCAAGCAGTGTTTTGTTTGGTTTATTTTCTAATCTAGGGCAATGATTAAGTTTGATGGCTAGGCCATTTGCATTGTTCTGGTAAAGGTGATATTCTTTCCCTGAGGCTGGAAACCAAAGGTAAGTTATTTGCCAAGTATATTTGCATTAAGAATAAAAGTTGGAAGATTGTGAACTTTACTGTAGTTCAATTCTTACAAGGGAAGGCATTTCCCCCATACCTCTGCTGGAAACTAAGTTGGCAAATATTGTTTGCGTTGGATGATTTTCAGAACCATGGCCATGATCAAAAATAAGGATTTGATGATTTGCATTGTTTGGCTGGTGACAAGATTCTAGTACAAATCCAAGACCACTCAAAAATCATTTCACAAGAATGTTTTCATCAAGCAACAAAGTATCTTCATTCCCACAGACGCTTAAAAAAAAAAAAAAAAAAAAAAAGACCTGCTGCTGTCATGGACTGGTGGTGACACCATAGTTCTCTCATCATCATTTTTTGTTTTGCCACAAAATCATACCCCATATGAGCTCTTCTCCCAGATCAACAATTTCATTTCATTTTCCCCCAAATGACTGAAGGATTTTCTCTAGAAACATAGGTTTGTTACAAGGTATTCTGACCAAATATATTAGCCAGCAATGTGAAAACAAAAACAAAGTTTATTAAGCAGCTTGATGTGTGCTTTTGTGCCTAAATATAACCAAAGGTGTACAACAAGGTACAAAAAAAATACTAATTTTACAAGTAGCATGTTATTTGCTTTTCTGATGTCATGCAACCAGCGTAGCGAAACATGCAAAAATGTAGAGCTGTATAACCGGCTTATTGGATGCTTCTCTGACAACGTTGTGAAACAAGTATTTTATTTTATTTTTTAAGTTGCCTTCAGTATTCCTCTCTGACAAAATATAACAGAACTGTGAAACAAGTTCAATACTTAGTATAACACGCACATAATTTTTCCATCAAGAGCCAGCCAGCAACCAGTTGGACCTGGAGCTTCTGAGGAAGCGACAATGAAGCGGCTGTTAGGCAGTGGTGCTCAGCAGAGCTCGGATATTCGAGTAGCTCGAATATTCGAGCTCTTTTTCAGCTATTCGAGCTCGGTAATTGAGCTCCGAATAGCTGGAGCTATTCGAATGGGCTATCCGAGTACACTCGAATAGCCCATTCACTATTCGAGCTATTCGAGCAACCCGGCGCTATTCGAGCTCGGTACCGAGCTCGAATAGCGTCATAGCCCAGATTGATGTCCTTAGAGCCAATCAGAGGGCTCCCAGGCCCTCTGACGGCAGCCAATCACAGAGGGGGACCCTGGCCAGCCCCTACCCTATAAATAGCGGCCGCCATGTTCCGTTTCTCCGTGCTTGCCTGAGACTTGTACAGAGAGAGAGTTGCTCCTTTGTGCTTTGGCTTAGCAAGAGCTCTATTGTGGTCATTTACCTAGCGTTTTTGCTCACATACACCTCCTATACACACCTATATTGTTGTTAGTTAGATAGACATTGTATTTTAGTTAGTAGCTTGTGTGTTACATTAGAGACAGGCAGCTGCTGCAAGCTTACAGGTTTAGGCCTCAGGGGGGCCTTGCCTCTGTGGGCAGCTGTCCTCTGTTTATTTCTCTCATCTATACCAGTATTTCTGCTGTCCTTTACTAATAGTATTGTAGTTATACTGTACTAGGAGTAGGACACTCACTGACTGTCACTGTTTATAGGCTACTAGCTAGCTCCTGCGTGTGTGCACTCACTCACTGTCTGTGTGTACACACACTCTATTTCCTTCTGATTACTGATAGATTATTGTTAGTTAGTTGTACTTACTTACTACTTACTCTTACTGTACCCGTAGGGACACTCACTGTCACTGTTCATATAGGCTACTAGCTCCTGCGTGCGTGCACTCACTGTCTGAGTGTACACACACCCACACTCCATTTCCTTCTGATCGCTGATTGATTATTGTAATTAGTTAGTTCTACTTACTGTTACTACTTACTCTTACTGTACTAGGAGTCTAGGACACTCAGTCACTGTGTTCATAGGCTACTAGCTCCTGCGTGCGTGCACTCACTGTCTGAGTGTACACACACAACACACACTCCATTTCCTTCTGATCGCTGATTGATTATTGTAATTAGTTAGTTCTACTTACTGTTACTACTTACTCTTACTGTACTAGGAGTCTAGGACACTCAGTCACTGTGTTCATAGGCTACTAGCTCCTGCGTGCGTGCACTCACTGTCTGAGTGTACACACACAACACACACTCTATTTCCTTCTGATCGCTGATTGATTATTGTAATTAGTTAGTTCTACTTACTGTTACTACTTACTCTTACTGTACTAGGAGTCTAGGACACTCAGTCACTGTGTTCATAGGCTACTAGCTCCTGCGTGCGTGCACTCACTGTCTGAGTGTACACACACCCACACTCCATTTCCTTCTGATCGCTGATTGATTATTGTAATTAGTTAGTTCTACTTACTGTTACTACTTACTCTTACTGTACTAGGAGTCTAGGACACTCAGTCACTGTGTTCATAGGCTACTAGCTCCTGCGTGCGTGCACTCACTGTCTGAGTGTACACACACCCACACTCCATTTCCTTCTGATCGCTGATTGATTATTGTAATTAGTTAGTTCTACTTACTGTTACTACTTACTCTTACTGTACTAGGAGTCTAGGACACTCAGTCACTGTGTTCATAGGCTACTAGCTCCTGCGTGCGTGCACTCACTGTCTGAGTGTACACACACCCACACTCCATTTCCTTCTGATCGCTGATTGATTATTGTAATTAGTTAGTTCTACTTACTGTTACTACTTACTCTTACTGTACTAGGAGTCTAGGACACTCAGTCACTGTGTTCATAGGCTACTAGCTCCTGCGTGCGTGCACTCACTGTCTGAGTGTACACACACCCACACTCCATTTCCTTCTGATCGCTGATTGATTATTGTAATTAGTTAGTTCTACTTACTGTTACTACTTACTCTTACTGTACTAGGAGTCTAGGACACTCAGTCACTGTGTTCATAGGCTACTAGCTCCTGCGTGCGTGCACTCACTGTCTGAGTGTACACACACCCACACTCCATTTCCTTCTGATCGCTGATTGATTATTGTAATTAGTTAGTTCTACTTACTGTTACTACTTACTCTTACTGTACTAGGAGTCTAGGACACTCAGTCACTGTGTTCATAGGCTACTAGCTCCTGCGTGCGTGCACTCACTGTCTGAGTGTACACACACAACACACACTCTATTTCCTTCTGATCGCTGATTGATTATTGTAATTAGTTAGTTCTACTTACTGTTACTACTTACTCTTACTGTACTAGGAGTCTAGGACACTCAGTCACTGTGTTCATAGGCTACTAGCTCCTGCGTGCGTGCACTCACTGTCTGAGTGTACACACACAACACACACTCTATTTCCTTCTGATCGCTGATTGATTATTGTAATTAGTTAGTTCTACTTACTGTTACTACTTACTCTTACTGTACTAGGAGTCTAGGACACTCAGTCACTGTGTTCATAGGCTACTAGCTCCTGCGTGCGTGCACTCACTGTCTGAGTGTACACACACAACACACACTCTATTTCCTTCTGATCGCTGATTGATTATTGTAATTAGTTAGTTCTACTTACTGTTACTACTTACTCTTACTGTACTAGGAGTCTAGGACACTCAGTCACTGTGTTCATAGGCTACTAGCTCCTGCGTGCGTGCACTCACTGTCTGAGTGTACACACACCCACACTCCATTTCCTTCTGATCGCTGATTGATTATTGTAATTAGTTAGTTCTACTTACTGTTACTACTTACTCTTACTGTACTAGGAGTCTAGGACACTCAGTCACTGTGTTCATAGGCTACTAGCTCCTGCGTGCGTGCACTCACTGTCTGAGTGTACACACACTAAATTTACTTGTGATTACTACTGATTATTGTAACTGCTAGTTGTACTTCCTGACTGTTACTACTTACTTACTGTACTAGGGGACACTCACTCAGTCACCTCACCAACCAACCCACTCCATTAAAGTACCCCACTTTTCACCCGCCCTTTTAAAAAACTTTTGTCTATAGGCCCAAAACATTGAAGATGTCTGGAAGTGGCAGCCAGCGCGGTTTGGGCAAGGGGAAGGGCAGCAAGGGAATCAGGAGGAGAGGGAGCAGCATTGTGGCAAGCCGCGGCCGCGGGCGCGCCACCATGCACAGTTCCGCAGCAGCAGCAGCAGCGTCAGTGGCTAACATTCCTCCCATAGCCACTGGCCGTGGACGCCTTGGGCGCCGCCCAGCAGGAGCATCTGCAACTCACGCTGCAGAGACACAGCAGCAGCAGCGTGTAGCACCTGCTCCCATTTTCCTCCAGCCGGGTCGGAAACGTCCCATTGAGGAAAAGGATGCAGACACTGTGGTGCAACTCATGACGGAGGATGAGCAGCCCGCCATCAGCTCTGCATCCGAGGCCTCCACCCTCACCACCACCACCACCACCACCACCACCACCACCCCTGTTCGCAGCAGCCGCCCAGCAGGGCCTGGGGAGGAGGCCAGTTCACCATCAGTCGCCGACCTGTCACTCAGCAGTCTTTTTACCCCAGGCACCATCAGGGTATTGTCTGCTGTTGTTGGCGATTTTGAGGAGGAGATGCTGATGGGCACTTTGGGGGAGGAGGGATTGGACAGCAAGACTGTGGCGACAGTCAAGCGTCCCATCCATGCATCAGGAGAGGAGTTTGGGGGGTCATCATCCCAGCAGGACATGTTTCAGGAGGGGCATGATGATGATGACCCGGTGACAGACAGAGACTGTGTGCCACCACCTCCAGGGGATGTCGTCCTCAGCAGCTCTGAGGAGGAGGAGGAGGATGCGCTTGTGGGCCTTGCAAGGAGGCGCATCATTGCAAGCATTGGCAGCGTCCCACAGCCTGCTGGTGTCTCAGGCTCAGCAGCAGCAGCAGCAGCATCAGCCAGTACCACCACCAGCCGCACCCAAGCCCCCCCCCCCAACCACCACTGGGAGACAGGCAGCAGCGCTTCCATGCCGTAGGGGGAAGTTTCTGTCACCAATCTGGCGGTTTTTCACCATGCCCACTGTGTACAGCAAGTACGCCACTTGCAACCACTGTCAGCGGAAGTTGAGCAGAGGTGCAGACCCCTTAAAGTTCAGCACCAGCTCGCTCATCAACCACCTTGCGGCTAAACATTTCCACCAGCATGAGGAGTTCCAGAGGCTGAAGGCATCTGCTGCTGGCAGTGGCACCACACCCATCACTGCACAGCCTTCAGCAGCAGCAGCAGCAACAGCAGCCACCCGCCCTCCTGCTCCTCCAGCAGCACCAGCAGGAGTGCGGAAACGCACTGCTCCTCCCCCCTCTGCAACTCCTGCCGCCGACACTGAGGCCTGTTCTGGCAGCCAGTCCTCAGTGGCCTCCTCTGCTGTGTCTGCTGATTCCCGTGTCAGCAAAAGGCCACGCCAGAGCCTTTTGAGCGAGTCCTTCCAGGGGGTGGTTAGGGCTCTGCCTCCCAGCAGCCGTCGCGTGCGGCAGCTGAACGGCTTGCTGGCACGGGCCATGTGCTCCCAACTCCTGCCGTACATGCTCGTGCAGGAGGGGAGCGACATTCGTGCGCTGCTTGCTTGCGCAGCCCCAGACTGGCAGCTCCCCAGCAGACACTTCTTTGCCCGCAAGGCCAATCCTGCACTGCACCGCTTTGTGATGGCCAATGTGGAGCGAGGGCTGGAGCACGCGGTTGGTGAAAGGGTCCACGTCACCATGGACTCCTGGAGCAGCCGCTTCGGGACAGGCCGCTACCTGTCCTTCACTGTCCACTGGGTCAGCTTGGTGGAAGGGGGTGAGGATGGGAGAGCAGCAGCGGGCACAGCAGCAGCAGCAACACAGTGGGTGGTGCCACCCCGCAGGGTCAGGGGAACTGCAGCAGGTTCCTCCGATCCTCTGCCATCCTCCGGCACACCTGGCGAAACCCCCCGCCTCAGCAGCAGCGTGAAGGCCCGCCACTGCCAAGCGCTGCTGCACTTGGTCAGCCTTGGGAAGACCAAGCTGACGGCAACCCATGTGTTGGCCAAACTCCAGGAGCAGGAGAGGATTTGGCTGACCCCCAGAGGCCTCAGAGTCGGAGAGGTGGTGGCCGACAATGGGGCCAATCTGGTTGCCGCAATAGACAGGGGAAACCTGACCCACATCCCCTGTCTTGCCCACGTGCTGAACCTGGTGGTGCAGAAGTTCCTGCGCACCTACCAGGGGATGGGCGAACTGCTGGAAACGGCAAGGAATGTTGTGCGTCACTTCCGGCGCTCGGCTGCAGCCTGTGCGAGCCTGGAAGACGTGCAAAAGGAGCTGGATCTGCCACGCCATCGGCTGATCCTTGACGTTCCGACTCGCTGGAACTCCACCCTGGCGATGTTGGAGCGTCTGGTTGAACAGAGGCACGCTGTCAAACAGTACCTTGCCCTGGCCACTGTTTCCGCAGCTCAGAGAAGGGACAAGACCAGCAACATCCCGTCCATCGTCCCCGATGATGACTGGAGGCACATGCAGCAGGTGTGCTTAGTGCTGGCTCCCTTCCTGCAGGCCACAAACATGGTGAGCAGGGACCATGCTATGGTCTGCGAGTGGGTGCCCCTGGTTTCTCTGCTGAACAGGGCCCTCGATGCGGCAGCCTTGGACCAGCAGGAGCGGCAACCAGCTGCGCAGTCCACCTCTGAGGGGGAGGAGGAGGAGGACTTGGTGGAGGTCCCTGACCTGGCTGCTGATGAGGGGGATCAGCACAGCGCAGCTGAGTTGGTGCGGGGGTGGAGAGAGGATGAGGCGGCAGAGGAGGAGGATGAGGACAGCACTGACGTTGATGTGCCAGCAGACGTGGCCCGCCTCTTCCCAATGGCAGCGCACATGCTGACGTGCCTGCGCAGGGACCCCAGGGTGATCCAGATGAAGCAGAGGGAGGACATCTGGATCAGCATGATGTTGGACCCACGCCTCAAGGGGAAGTTGAGCCAGTTCCTGCCGCCTGCAGGAGGAGACCCAGCGCAACAAATAAGGAGCTTGCAGCAGGCCCTTGTTGAGCGCTTGGAGGAAGCCTTCCCCCAGCCTTCCACCCCCACTGTCCAGCAGCCAGCACAGAGGCAGCAGCAGGTGCCTGCATCCAGCAGCAGCAAGCGCACGAGCTCTACAGGACTGTAGAGGCTCCGGCAGCAGTGACTAGAGAGGAGATGCATGCAGCAGCATCCTCCTCCGGTCACAGCCAGCGCCTGACCCGCATGGTGGCTGACTACATGGGGTCGTACAGCGGGCTTGACAGCGATGCCCCTGTTGATCCCATGGAGTATTGGGTCAAGCGCATGGAGATCTGGAGCGAGCTGGCGCAGTACGCCCTGGAAGTGCTGTCCTGCCCCCCTTCCAGCGTGCTGTCCGAGCGCTGCTTCAGTGCAGCTGGTGGCGTGGTCACCGAGAAACGCTCACGTCTGTCTCACAAGTCTGTGGACAGACTGACGTTTCTCAAGATGAACCAGGCGTGGGTGGAAGGCGAGTTCCTGGCCCCTGTTGTCGGCAAGAGGGGGACATGAACTGGCTGCCGGAACCATCGTTAATGTGCCTTACCACCCTTTACCACCTCCTGGCTCCTGCTCACTAAGCCAGCCTGGTTCACTTTGACTATTACGTCGCCTGCAGCCACACATTTTACACCTACAGTGGGCTGCTGTGTACTGCCCTTCTGCTGTCTGTCTGTGTTTCCCACTGCCAGGGTACACAGAATTACCTTCTTCTGCTGCCACTCTGCCACCAGCTATTACGTCAAACAATAGCTATATTGGTTGCAAAACCAAAACCAAACAAACCATTAAAAAAAAAAAAAAGGTTTAATTTTTCTGAGGTGCCCGGGTTGAAAACTGTGTTGTTCCAGTTGTGTATTGGACACAATGTGGGCTGCACAACCGCTGTCTGGGACCTCCTGTTGTGTTTATTTACAGCCCTGGTATCACCGCTAGGTACCAGGGCTATTATGTCACGCTGCCTACCTGCTGCCACACTCACACTGCTCCTCCATACCTCCTCCTGCTGCTGCTGCTGCTGTCTGTCTGTGTTTCCCACTGCCAGGGTACACAGATGATTTACCTTCTGCTGCCACTCTGCCACCAGCTATTACGTCAAACAATAGCTGCTCGCCTACTCCTCCATTCCTCCTCCTGCTGCTGCTGTCTGTCTGTGTTTCCCACTGCCAGGGTACACAGATGATTTACCTTCTGCTGCCACTCTGCCACCAGCTATTACGTCAAACAATAGCTGCTCGCCTACTCCTCCATTCCTCCTCCTGCTGCTGCTGTCTGTCTGTGTTTCCCACTGCCAGGGTACACAGATGATTTACCTTCTGCTGCCACTCTGCCACCAGCTATTACGTCAAACAATAGCTGCTCGCCTACTCCTCCATTCCTCCTCCTGCTGCTGCTGTCTGTCTGTGTTTCCCACTGCCAGGGTACACAGAATTACCTTCTTCTGCTGCCACTCTGCCACCAGCTATTACGTCAAACAATAGCTATATTGGTTGTAAAACCAAAAACCAAAAAACCATAAAAAAAAAAAAGGTTTAATTTTTCTGAGGTGCCCGGGTTGAAAACTGTGTTGTCCCAGTTGTGTATTGGACACAATGTGGGCTGCACGACCGCTGTCTGGGACCTCCTGTTGTGTTTATTTACAGCCCTGGTATCACCGCTAGGTACCAGGGCTATTATGTCACGCTGCCTACCTGCTGCCACACTCACACTGCTCCTCCATACCTCCTCCTGCTGCTGCTGCTGCTGTCTGTCTGTGTTTCCCACTGCCAGGGTACACTACACAGATGATTTACCTTCTGCTGCCACTCTGCCACCAGCTATTACGTCAAACAATAGCTGCTCACATTACTCCTCCATTCCTCCTGCTGCTGTTGCTGTCTGTCTGTGTTTCCCACTGCCAGGGTACACAGAATTACCTTCTGCTGCCACTCTGCCACCAGCTATTACGTCAATCAATAGCTATATTGGTTGCAAAACCAAAACCAAACAAACCATTAAAAAAAAAAAAAAAAGGTTTAATTTTTCTGAGATGCCCGGGTTGAAAACTGTGTTGTCCCAGTTGTGTATTGGACACAATGTGGGCTGCACGACCGCTGTCTGGGACCTCCTGTTGTGTTTATTTACAGCCCTGGTATCACCGCTAGGTACCAGGGCTATTATGTCACGGCGAGCTGCCTGCCTCATTGACTGCCTGCTGCCACACACTCATCCTCCTCCTCCTGCTGCTGAATTTACCTCCTGCTGTCTTTGTGTTTCCACTGCCAGGGAGCACATACAATGGCGCTTCCAACATGCGTGCGCCCACCAGCTATTTGTTACGCTCAAAAATAGCTGCATTTCTTTAAAAAAAAAATTGAAAAGAGAAATACGTGAAGAAGAAGAAGACGATATTGAAAAAGAAGGAGAAGGAGAAGATGAAGATGAAGAAGAAGATGAAGAAGAAGATGAAGAAGATGATGAAGAAGAAGATGAAAAAGAAGAAGAAGATGAAGAAGATGAAGAAGATGAAGAAGAAGAAGATGAAGAAGAAGAAGATGAAGAAGAAGAAGAAGAAGAAGATGAAGAAGATGATGAAGAAGATGAAGAAGAAGAAGAAGAAGAAGATGAAGAAGAAGAAGAAGAAGATGAAGAAGAAGAAGATGAAGAAGATGAAGATGAAGAAGAAGATGAAGATGAAGAAGAAGAAGAAGATGAAGAAGATGAAGAAGAAGATGAAGATGAAGAAGAAGAAGAAGATGAAGAAGATGAAGAAGAAGAAGAAGAAGAAGAAGATGATGAAGAAGAAGAAGAAGAAGATGATGAAGAAGAAGAAGAAGAAGAAGAAGAAGACAATATAGAAGAAGAAGAAGAAGATCTAGAAGAAGAAGATCTAGAAGAAGAAGAAAGATAAAGAAGAAGAAGAACAAGTATATACAGTAACACTACTGAACAAAATTAAGGACACAACTTCTCTTTCCACATTTTTTTTTAAAGGAACATCCCCACATAATCACTTGCTGTTGTTACTTGGAAAAAAAGATGTTTCTTGCATCATTCACCCTCAAAACAAGTGTTGGAAGCTATTTAAGGCCAATTCGAATAGTCAGCTCGAATAGTGAGCTCGAATACCGACTCGAATAGTGAGCTCGAAGTCCGAGGTCGAATCGAATAGTAAAAATTATTCGACTCGAATATTCGACTGACCTCGAATAATTTACTATTCGAATTCGACCAAACTCGAATTTTAAAAAGGGGTATTTGAGCATCACTACTGTTAGGTAATGGTCCATAATGCCTCTGAGGAAGCGGCTGTTAGGTAATGGTCTGGAATGCTTGTGAGGAAGCGACAATGGAGCACTTCTAGTGTGAATGGGCCCTAAAAGCATTTAGAATGCTGGGCAGTGTGTAAACTGCAAATATTAGGCCCCATTCACACTTGCGTTTTGGCATGCAAACGAACCGGATCCGATCCGGATCCGATCCGTTTGCATCAGGCATGCATCAGGCTGCCATCCGGATCCGTGTTGTAAAAATAGCGTACTAACTATTAAAATTGTTGGGGTCAGCAGAAGGTGCACCTGGTGAACCTGTAAAATCAGGTCCTCCACTGTTTAGGCCTCACCTCCACCTCCAACATACTGCCAAACAGCTCCAGCACGTGTATCACTGCTGCTCCACTCCAGACATGCTTGGCCCATGTGTCCCCATCCGAAATGGCCGCTAGAATACGCATAGGAAGTGGGGTAGAACGTCAGGTGTTTGTATCCAGTGTGTTCTGTGCTTTCCGTTCCCCATAGGTTTCTATTTCCGGATGGTGCAGTCAGGCTCCAGTCCGGGTGCGTGGGCCGGATGATCCGGACCCGAAAAATAGCGCATGTTGGAAAAGTTTTCGGAGTCCGGATCCGATCCTGCTCCGTTCTGTACGGAACGGACGCATGTGAACGTCCGCATAGCCTTTGCATTGCTATGCGGAACGTACGTTCCGTTTGTACAGTATACGGTCCGGATCCGATCAGGCGAATCCGGACAGCGAACGTTAATGTGAACCGGGCCTTAGAGAATGATGCAATGTTATAAAAAACTATAACTGAAAATAAAAATATGAGAATATTTTCTTTGCTACTAATGTTCTAGTAATTATCCGTACTACACAACCAATTAATTGTATTATAAAAAAAAATTTTGCTTCAGTGTCTCTTTAAGGAGAAATTCATTATCTCGAGTAGAATTTAAAATATCTGGTGGAAAACTCCACCTTAGTTAGTTTATATTTATAGACCTTAAAGGAAAACTGAAGTGAGAGGGATATGGAGGCTGCCATATTTATTTCCATCCAAGCAATGCCAGTTGCCTGGCCCTCCTGCTGATCCTCTACCTCTAATACTATTAGCCATAGCCCCTGAACAAGTATGCAGCAGATCAGGTGTTTCTGACACTAATGTCAGATCTGACAAGACTAGCTGCATGCTTGTTTCTGGTGTTATTCAGATACTACTGCAGAGAAATAGACCAGCAGGGCTGCCAGGCAACTGGTATTGATTAAAAGGAAATAAATATGGCAGCCTCCGTATACCTCTTACTTCAGTTCTTACTCCTTTAAAGGCTGTACTGCTCACCTCAGAACTCTCTAGGGTTAAAGCTCTGGTTTTCCTCTTAAAATCTGTTCCTCACTTCAAGAAATAGAGAGCCGTTTCTAAAGATGGTTTAAAGGGAACCAGAGAGGAATGGCAAGAAAAAATAGAACAAGATTTTATACATACCTGGGGCTTCTTCCAGCCCCATAAGCCTGGATCGCTCCCACGCCGCCATCCTCCGCTTCCTGGATCGGCGGTACCGGGTCCCGTCACTTCCGGCGGACGCGGCCAATTGTCCACATCACAGGGGCTCCCTCCATACCCGTACGCATGCGGCTGCGCAGTAGGCAGCCTCATGCGTATGTGTATGGAGGGAGCCCCGTGTGATGCGGACATTTGGCCGCATCTGCCGGCCGACTGGCCGACTTGCTGCAATGACGGGACCCGGTACCGGCGGATCCAGGCAGCAGAGGACGGCGGCGTGGGAGCGATCCGTGCGTATGGGGCTGGAGGAAGCCCCAGGTATGTATAAAAGCTTCCCCCCAACGTCTCTGGTACCCTTTAATAGTAAATGTGACTGTGTATGGCATCTTAGGTGGGTTAAAATATATAACCCAGTCGCCACCACAAAAGCTGTGTGTTCTTTCATCACTCCACCTAAAACAACTTCAGTTCTTATCATCAGAGCACACAATGACACCATGAGCTTGAGGGAGATTATGCTGTCAGGTTTCCAGCAGCACATTTGGGAAGCTGCCTTCTATCCAATCAGCTGTTGCTAGCTGTCAGCCTTCCAAAAGACAAAAATTAGGCAGTGCTTTACAGAATGCACATTAGTAAGTGTCCTACATTTTCAAATGAGTTCATAATCTATAGCCAGCCACATACACCTCAGTTGTCAACATCAGCTTTATTTGCCAAGTATGAAAGATCTCACGATTGGAATTATTATTGGTTACAATTAGGCATTGGCAGTAGTTCAATTTAAGAGACGTAAATTACAGACATAGGTTTAATGAGGCATAGGCTCAGTAAGGCCCGGTTCACATCTGCGTTTGTGAGCCAAACGGATCCGGTGAGCGGATCTGGTCTCCGCTTCACCGGATCCAGATGGCTCTGTGCACACTGCAAAATGGAAAGTGGAAAACAGATCTGATCAACGATCGATCGGATCAGTTTTCACTCAGTTTGCCGGCAAATAAATACCTAATGCTGTTTTGCAGCCGGCGGTAGAGGCCTCTTCTTCTTCCGCTGTGAAAACAAAGTACCTCAGCACAACGACAGACAATCCTGCTGATTAGCAGGGGTTCAGAGATAGTGGAAAACAGTACCTGTCTTGATGGTTTCCCACCTCAGGATCCACGTAGAGTGCCCCAAATTACTTGCTGTAATCCCGATATCCCAGGGCCAGCGGTGACGCCGTCTGCCCGTACGAGCTCCGCTCTCTGATACGGCTGGGCGGCTTCCCCGATCACGTGACTGCCCAAAACTTCCGGCTTCCGCTGTCCTGCGTGTCACGCTGGTTGCCGGTGGCTGCTGACTGAAAGTCAGAGTGGTGCAGCACGTATACTGTAAAACAAAAGACGGCAACAGTGCACACTGCTAAACAAAGCCAGCCACACACGGGGAACTACTTACTAGATACTTTCTTGTTTATTTAGCATTATTGCAACGTAGCCTCCACAGCCCGACTCGAGTTTCGGCTCTCGCCTTCGTCAGGGGGTGTGGCTGCATCATTAGGAGGTTACTTTTATAAACACAACTCCTGCCTTCACATTATTCAGGGAGTTAACGTAAAAGCAATAAAATACAATAAAATCAAAATATGAACACTAAAATCAAGTGTAAAATAGTATAAAAATCCTTGAGATATGAAAAACAGTACAAAAATTCTTCCGCTGTGACTACATAGCGTGTAGTCACATGACGTGGAAGAAAACGGAATCCTCTACCTTCGGCTGCAAAAGAGCATTAGGTATGTATTTTACCCTCCCTCACCCACCCGCTCGGCTGGTGCACCCTCCTTTACCCTCCCGTTGCTCAGGTTCTCATCCCCACATTCCCCCCATCCAAATGGAACTTCTTCACTTGTATGAAGAAACGTTCCATTTTCCATTACCCCGACCGGTCTGGAAAATTAGGGCCTGCAGCAATTTTTTGATCGGGTACCGGAACATACGTATCCATACCAACGGACGCATGTGAATGGTCCAATAGGTTAACATTGGATCCTTTTACATCTGTTCCATTTGTACAGTATACGCTTTGGTTACGTTTTGCAAAAAAAACGCAGATGTGAACCTGGCCAAATATAAGAGATACAGGAAAAACAGATGTAGGAGGCTAGGGGATTTCATTGGGGGTCTTGAATTCAGGACAAGGACAGTTTGGGGAAATAAGGTATTCCTGTGACTGTAATAGAGGAATTTTGATGGGGCTGGATCTGAAGCAGGAGCCTGATGGGAGAAGGTGGAAGTAACGATTGCCAGGCAGTGTTGCCAACCGCCCGTAAATTTACGGGCAGCCCGTAATTTTTTATACAAATTGAGCTGCCCGTGAATTCCGTAAGGAATTCAGCAGCGTCCGTAAAAGGGCGGCCTATTGGCCGCCCGCTCTGTTGCAGGAGGACAGCAGCGCAGTGGAAGGAGAGCTGTGGGCAGCGGTGGAGAAGGGGGGCAATCTCCCCCCCTTCTCTCACCTTAGTGCTCTCCCTCCCTCGCTGACTGTCCCCCTCCTGATCTGTCTGGCAGTGGCGTTTGGCAGTGGGCGGGACTTACCTTCTGTCTCGCTCCTGCGCCGGAAGTTCTGTTGCTCTGGTCTGGACCAGACCAGAGTAGCGGCCGGCAGATCATCCCGCGCCGGCGACGAGAGAAGACGCAGGTAAGTTCCGCTCGCTGCCGCCTGCCACTGCCAGCCACTCAATCACACTCACACACATATAACCCTGGCTACATCTACTGGGCACATATACATCTGGCTACATCTACTGGGCACATATATACCTCTGGCTACATCTACTGGGCACATATACATCTGGCTACATCTACTGGGCACATATACCTCTGGCTACATCTACTGGGCACATATACATCTGGCTACATCTACTGGGCACATATACCTCTGGCTAAATCTACTGGGCACATATATACCTCTGACTACATCTACTGGGCACATATATACCTCTGACTACATCTACTGGGCACATATATACCTCTGACTACATCTACTGGGCACATATATACCTCTGGCTACATCTACTGGGCACATATACATCTGGCTACATCTACTGGGCACATATACCTCTGGCTACATCTACTGGGCACATATATACATCTGGCTACATCTACTGGGCACATATATACCTCTGGCTACATCTACTGGACACATATAACCCTGGCTACATCTTCTGGGCACATATACCTCTGGCTACATCTACTGGGCACATATACCTCTGGCTACATTTACTGGGCACATATATACCTCTGGCTACATCTACTGGGCACATATAACCCTGGCTACATCTACTGGGCACATATAACCCTGGCTACATCTACTGGGCACATATAACCCTGGCTACATATACTGGGCACATATAACCCTGGCTACATCGACTGGGCACATATACCTCTGGCTACATCTACTGGGCACATATACATCTAGCTACATCTACTGGGCACATATACCTCTGGCTACATCTACTGGGCGCATATACCTCTGGCTACATCTACTGGGCACATATAACCCTGGCTACATCTACTGGGCACATATAACCCTGGCTACTCATGGGCACATATACCTCTGGCTACATCTACTGGGGACATATAACCCTGGCTACATCTACTGGGCACATATAACCCTGGCTACATATACTGGGCACATATAACCCTGCCTACATATACTGGGCACATATAACCCTGCCTACATATACTGGGGACATATACCTCTGGCTACATATACTGGGCACATATATCTGCTGGCTACATATACTGAGGACACTGGCTGTTTGCCATTATGTGCATTTACTGGTGAAAAGCTGTCTCTTATGTGCATTTACTGGTGAAAAGCTGTCTCTTATGTGCATTTACTGGTGAAAAGCTGTCTCTTATTATGTGCATTTACTGGTGCAAAGCTGTCTCTTATTATGTGCATTTACTGGTGAAAAGCTGTCTCTTATTATGTGCATTTACTGGTGAAAGGCGGTCTCTTATGTGCATTTACTGGTGAAAAGCTGTCTGTCATTACGTGCATTTACTGGTGAAAGGCTGTCTCTTATGTGCATTTACTGGTAAAACTCTGCCTCTTATTATGTGCATTTACTTGCCATGCCCACTTTAGTCGCCGCAAATTTCCTCGAACATGTTGCCCCCTACCCATTTGACTGCCCCCTCATATGTGCCAGTCTAGAACCAGCCATGTACCCCTGCCTACATATACTGGGCACATATACCCCTGGCTACCTGTTCTGGGGACATCTCTCCCCCTGGCTACCTGTTCTGGGGACATCTATATCCCTGGCCACCTATTCTGGGGACACCTATAGACCTAAGGCTACCTATTTTTGGGGAACCACTGCTGTCAGATTAAATGTATTTTGGGGAACTGCTGCCAGATTATGTGTATGTTGGGGGAATCGCTTCGCTGCTGCCAGATTACATCTATTTTTTAGGAACCACTGCCATATTATCTGTATTTTGGAAGAACCTCTGACAGATTACGTGCATTTTTGGTGAAATGCTGTAAGATTACATGTATTTTGGGGGAAGGGGGGGAAACGCTATGGCAGAGCTCAAACTTCCCTGGCAGACCTTTCACAGCAATATTAAAATCATGTATATTTGGCCCCACCCATGGCCACGCCCACATTCTGTTGCGTGGCCACGCCCATTTTTTGGCGCGCAGGGGGTTTTGTCAGTAAAAAAAATCTTTTGTCAGTAAATTTTAAGGTATTTGTCAGTAAAAAATAACGTGAAAGGTTGGCAACACTGTTGCCAGGGTGGGAGGAGTCGTTCGTTATCCTGCTGGCCCTGGTTCTCAGTCTAGAGTTGAGGAAGAGGTTCAGTGGTGGCAGCCTGGCAGGGGTGATACTCTCCCCATCATTGATGACTCTTTGAAGTTGGTACCTTTGGTTATGAATGCACAAGAGTAGAAGACGATGATGGAGGAGCAAAGGATTGATTCAGTGGTGGCAGAGTACAAGCTGGTCAGTAGATCCTGCAACATTCTGAATGTTTTCAGTTATCGTAGGAAGAACAAGCTTTGATGAGCCTACTTTTTGATGATGTTATTCTCACCTCATCTCAGATTGTAATTGTAATGAATAGCGGAGATGCTGCCGCATGGGCAAGCGGCATGGCGGCTATCTCCACGTCTCAGCCAGTGGCTGCTGCCGTGCAGCAGCGTGATATTGCTTTGCCTGGTCCTTCTAGTTCACACAGATGGAGAGCTACACGCGCGCGTGCGCCAGGCGACAGGACCTTTATGCTGCTAGAAGGGGAGTCAGCTGATCATGCCGATCAGCTGACTCCAGCTATGCTCTGGATTGGCTGGGTGACTGGGGCGGCGCTGTGGAGCGCTGTTAGTATATATAGGGCTTGCCTGTCACTTGCAAGCTGTCTGCTGTTGCGAACAGTTACGTGTGAGCGCTCAGACCAGAGTCAGATCCCACAGTGTGTTAGAACCAGCCGGAGCTGGGAATTCACACTGAGTCAGATTCCATTGATAGCTTAAAGTACTATTGTTTGCTACTGTTTATGTGTTAGACTAGTTCCAGGGTGTTGAGACCAAGGACCTCACACCTAAGACTAGGAGATCACTGCTCTGTTACTGTTTATGTGTTAGACTAGTTCCAGGGTGTTGTGACCAAGGACCTCACACCCAAGACTAGGAGATCACTGTCACCACTTATCTGTTAGACTAGTTCCAGGGTGTTGAGACCAAGGACATCACACCTAAGTCTAGAACTGTGACACATTATTGTTACCTGTTATGACCTTTGGCTTTCCTGACAATTCTCCTGTCCTCTGATTCGGTACTTCAGCCCATCTGATTATCTGTTGCCAACATTGCCTGTACCTGGATACCGAATCAGTCTTCCGCTTCTGTACTTTGTCTGTCCGTGTGTTGCCGACCTGGCTTGTCTTACCTTCCTGGCTGTCACCTAGCTCTTGGGTGAGCAGCCTTACTGTACACCTGTGACATCTGCTCTTCAGGTGGTTACTTGCTGCTATCTCAGTCCTATGGTCATCAGCTCCTCTGGAGGCCATCAGGCAGCATAGTCAGTGGATCCCTACCTTTCTAGGTCCACTGGCTGCAGTACAGTCTGATTCCCTGCCTCTCAGGGAATCCTTGGCTGCAGTACAGTCTGTTTCCTTGCTCATCAAGGAATCTCTAACTGCAGACCAATCTTCACCATATCTTTCCAAACAGTGGTCCCTGCCCCTCAGGTGTCCACTGGCTGCAGTACAGTCTGATTCCCTGCCCCTCATGGAATCCTTGGCTGCAGTAGTGTCTGTATCTCCCGCTTCTCGGGAGATAACTCCTCCGAGTACTGTTGCACCAAACACTATACTACATTGGGTGTCCTGTGTCTAGTTATACTAGTATTATTGGTGATTCTGCAGATCACCACATAATCAGGTATAGCATGTAACGATTGGTGTCAGCAAACAGAGAGAGAATCTGATTCTTGGCGATCTGCAGTATCCCCAAGAATACAGATATACCTAATTATTGAGGATCTGCAGAATCGTCAATAATCAAGTATGTCTAACCTCTAGACACCTGAGTGTGTGAATGTTTTGGTGCAACAGTAATCTTTAGACCACCGGAGTAGCAGGTGGTCCAATAAGTAGAGAAGACTCTACTGCAGTCAAGGACACCTGGAGAGGGCGTCCCAGACTGATAAGGAGCAGTGTCCCCTCTGTAGAGCAGGGGACCCCTGCAGGGAGGCTGGACACCCTGGGGGGGTGTAACAGCCAGAAGGTCGGACAGGCCGGGTCGGCAACAGAGTATCAGATATGCAAAGTACCAAATCAGAGATCAGAAGAATAGTCAGGAGAGCTACAGGTCATAACAGATATACAGTATTCCTAGTCTGGGGTGTGAGGGCCGTGATCTCAACACCCTGGAACTATGCTAGAGAATAACACAGATGATATACGGTATTCCTAGTCTGGGGTGTGAGGGCCGTGATCTCAACACCCTGGAACTATGCTAGAGAATGACACAGATGATAGACAGTATTCCTAGTCTGGGGTGTGAGGGCCGTGATCTCAACACCCTGGAACTATGCTAGAGAATAACACAGATGATACACAGTAACTGGCTAAGTATGGATTCCCAGGTCCTCCTGGTTCCACCACACTGAAAGATCTGACTAAGGTCTGAGTGCTAACACAAGCATTCGCAACGCCAGACAACCAGCAACTGAACAGCCGGAGATATATAAAGTAAAGTGCTCTCCAGCGCTGCCCAGCTCCCATCAACCAATCACAGACTGAGCAGGAATCAGCTGACCGCCCTGATCAGCTGATCTTCCTCCTATTGGTATATAGAGCTTGTCTTGCAGCGCGTGCGCGCGTAGCTCTCCATCTGTGTGCACTACTAGGTCCAGACAACCCAGACGCATGCTGACGTGGACAAACCGCCGCATCAGACGCGGAATCAGCCGCCTTACTGTTAGAACACGCAGCGGCTTTTCCGCTATTCATCACATAGCATCTGTATTATTGGTGATACTGCAGATTACCAATAATCAGAAAAATCTGTGTTGCTGACACCAATCATTACAGTAATGTTTAGAAAGCCTGGTGGCTTCGGTGCCTTCAATGGAGAGTACAGTCATTGCATGCATTTAGGACAAGCTTATTATCCTTGCATCATTTGCGGATTATGTTTCTGGAATATGTAAAGAAACTACGGAAACATATTGTAAGCCTGCAAAAGCTATGCAGCTAGTGTTCTTGCATAGATTCCTGTAATCTGGAGTTGTGGGGCAAGAGCATTAACCACATAAATACCTTGCTTGCCATTTTTTCCTCAATGATTACATGCATTTACAAGCGCTATTGCATGTTTCCAAGTTTGCTGCCATACTTAAAACGACATCAAAATGTAGTTCATAAAGTCAAAACAAAACAAAACATAAATAAGGGCTATGGCCCACTACATTGCCAGCAATTGTCAGCGATTCCAAAAGCGCTAGGCTAATTAAAGAGACACTGAAGCGAAAAAAAAATGATGATATTATGATTTGTATGTGTAGCACAGCTAAGAAATAAAACATTAAAGAGAATCTGTATTGTTAAAATCGCACAAAAGTAAACATACCAGTGCGTTAGGGGACATCTCCTATTACCCTCTGTCACAATTTTGCCGCTCCTTGCCGCATTAAAAGTGGTTAAAAACAGTTTTAAAAAGTTTGTTTATAAACAAACAAAATGGCCACCAAAACAGGAAGTAGATTGATGTACAGTATGTCCACACATAGAAAATACATCCATACACAAGCAGGCTGTATACAGCCTTCCTTTTGAATCTCAAGCGATCATTTGTGTGTTTCTTTCCCCCTGCAGCTCACTGAAGTGTCAGGCTGTGTCTTCCTGCAGAGTGCAGACAGCTCTGCCTGTATGTAATTTATCTGTATGTGAAAGCCCAGCCAGCTCAGAGGAGGATTTATCCAGCTTGAAAAATCGAAGAGAGAAGCTGCTCTAATCTAAATAATACACAGGCAGTGTGCAGAGAGGGGCCTGGATGTGGGAGATGCATCACAGAACCACAACACTGAAGAACTTGACAGCCTTCCAGACACAGGCCTGACAAGTCTGACAAGAGAGAGATAAGTTGATTTATTACAGAGATGGTGATAGTAGAACGTGCTGCAGTAAGCCAGAACACATTAGAATAGCTTTTGGAACTTGGAGGATGATAAAAAACAGGATGCAATTTTTGTTACGGAGTCTCTTTAAGATCAGATACATCAGTGTAATTGTTTCCAGTACAGGAAGAGTTGAGAAACTCCAGTTGTTATCTCTATGCAAACAAGCCATTAAGCTCTCCGACTAAGTTAGTCGTGGAGAGGGCTGTTATCTGACTTTTATTATCTCAACTGTTCCTGGACTATTTACTTTTCCTCTGCTAGAGGAGAGGTCATTACTTCACAGACTGCTCTGAAAGACTCATCTTGAATGCTGAGTGTTGTGTAATCTGCACATATTATAGAATGATGAATGTTAGAAAAAACACTATATACTTGATAATAAAAGTATGAAAATATTTTCTTTGCTGCTAATCTTCTAGTAATTATTCATAGTACACAACCAATTCACTATATCATATTTTTTTTTTCGCTTCAGTGTCTCTTTAAAGTAAATTCAACAGAGCCCACAGATCGATTGCGATGTTCTCACAAACGTGGAACCTGCAGCACTTTCGGAGCAGTTTAATAGAGGAAATTGATAGTTCAAAATAGTTTTCCTCTAAATCACTCTGGAATCACTCTGTCTTTAAGTTGCAAAATCACTCTCAGCGTTTTGAGAGTGATTTTGCAATTGTAAGTGGGCGTCCAGACTCCAGCCTAACAGTACAAGTGAAACACACAGATATGATCTGAGACTCTGGCTTTGGCAGGAGGAGTTCTTTAAAGAAAAAAAGGCAGTAAAATAAATAATGAAAGTGCAAGCAACTGACACTGTATGCAGGAAACTAAAATATTACCTTCAGGATAATATTTCATGAAACCTCCCCTTGAGAACAGTTCCAACTTTACTGCTGTATATTTTTATTACAGTATTCTACAGGTTGTTGGGAAAGTCATAGTCCATAGTTTGCTGCTTTTTAAAGGAAACGGAGGAGGAGTGCTGTGTAATCTTACTTTCTATTTTCATGTCTTTATTACCAGCGGAATGATTCACCTGCACATCACAGACAAAGACGGACATTTCTCCTGATAAGAAATTTTTACTTCCTAACGACTCCATTGCTTCTGAGAACTACAAATAAGTCATTTCAGCATTTTAAGGTAAGCTGCTACAACAAGCTTATAGAAAGGTAAAGCAAAGAACAATATCATCAGGTAAGAAGGGTTAAAATCATTATTGTGTCTGATGAATGGGAACTACAAGAAAACATTGAGGCCTGTGTATAAAGGAATGAGCAGGCTGCTTCAGAAATAACAGCACTTTTCAGATAGCTACATTGATAAAAGTGGTAACCAGGTAAAAAGATTGACGGTTTTTAAAATCCCTGCCAATTCCCACTAAAGCTATGCATAAATGCTGGCCATTAACAATTGTCTCAGTCCTGACTAGAGATGTCCCGAACGGTTCGCCGGCGAACGGTTCCAGGTGAACTTCGACCCTCTACATCACAGTCAGCAGGCACATTGTTGCCAATCAGACTGCACTCACTCCTAGAGCCCCCCCCCCCCCTCTCCTATACAAGGCAAGGTCCTTGTGCCGTTTTACTCACTAGTCTGCCTACACTTATTAATTAGAAAGCCTACAAATCTTTAAGCAAGCTCATTTTTCTCTTGGATATATCAGAATGGTACATGCTAGGCTGGCTTCAGCATGTAGTGTTGGTGGTGGTATAGCGGTTAAGAGAGCTATCTACCAAGCACTCAGACCTGGGTTCAATTCCTGGCCAAGGTATATAAGCTGGCTTTTGAAATTCTACAATTCCCTGGAAGATGAGACCCTCCTCCCTCCGGGAGGAGGGCGAGAGGGATACACTGTCTGATGTTGTAAAGCAGTGTAGGCCTGTAATTGAACATTGCATGAGATTTGTGACCCTAAAATAGGGGTTTATGTGAAATCTAGATGTTTGCCTGGGACTTTTGATGTGTATTTCACTCAAGTATGTCTTCCTCCAGGTATTAGAACCCTTGAAACATGTTTTCTATAATTTTTCCAGCCGGTAGAAATTTTTCTAAAATTTAAAGTTTGCCTCCTTATTGAAGTCTATTGCGGTTTGCGAAAGTTCGCGCACTGAAAATCGGAGGTTCGCGACATCCCTATTCCTGACATCGCCAAAAGAACCAGCATGCCAGATCTTAAACAATGTCCAAAGCCCCGCCCACCCTGAGCGCATTGTTCTCCTCTTGACCTCATCCACCGGATGTTGTTCTCCCACCTTCCCTCTCTAGGCTAAGGAGGTGTCTGTACAGCACTCAGTGGTCTAAACTGTCCAGCGAGGGGTTGAGTTGCGATCTCTGCGAGTGACAGTACTCGTGCCTGTGCGCTGGTTATGTGCCCCATTAATTAACAGTACTTTAGTGCATTTCATCAAACTTATAAGATAGAGAGCAGACCTCATCACCACTTTCTAACAGCCCGTGGAGACTGTCCCTTTGAAAAACACACTTTCCATTAAAAATAGTAAAGGATGGTGGAGTATGTTTTAAACAACTATTATCCCCTTTTGCTGCTGCACCTTAGAAAACAGTGGTATGCAGCCACAATCAACGTCAATGGCCAGTACTGCTCTAGAATGCTAGAACTTACGGTTGTGACTTGTGAGAAATAGCTTTTCATCATACAGGTCGATGGGCTTCTAAGTGTGAGTGCTGCCGGGTCACGTGAGGCGTCCGCTGTAGTCAGAGAGGAAGCAGGGCGTGGGTGGTGATCCCGTCGCTAATCTGCTTAGATCGGGTGAGTGATGCAGCACATACCCAGCATCCTGGGGATCAGATCCTGCGGGCCAGCAGGGAGGAGATGCTGTCTTTGAGGAAGCAGAGGGAGGTAAGCATAGTACTGTACCAGTGCCTGCAATGCACAGCCTGATGTTTTTCTCCTCTCTGGTCCGGCTTTGCAAACACAAGTTGAAGCACGGGGGCTCCTCACAATTTATTGCTTCAAATGGGAAAAAGTCTAGAATGGGCCCTGGGCACATCTGAAGAAAGCTGGATTGGCTGAAACATTTTTATGGCATTGCTACCTAGAAATGCATCTTAGTCCTGCCTATTTTATAGCCCACTGCTACCTCTGTCCCCTTTCCCCAAATTGGGGAGGTAATAAGCAAGAATTGTGTGGAGTTGTATACCAGAGCAAATATTCCCTGGAAGTAAAGTAAATATTCCCTGGGAGTAAAGCCAAGCTCAGCTGCTGTGATTGGCCTAATATTTCCAAAATCTTCGAATTGGCCTAAAATGACCGTGGTAGTCCGATTTCTGCAGAAAAAAACCTGCATTTCTTTAATTTGGTTCAAGGCTTCCGAATTTTGTTATTGGCTCAAAATTTCCGAATTTTGTTATTGGCTCAAAATTTTGAGTTGTGGCAATGCGGCATTTCTGCAGGATTCCAGTTTCTTTCTGCATACCTTTTTCCACTGTCACAAGGCAATTTACAATCGGAAACGAGTCGGAAATCAGAAGCTCATCCCTAGTGACCATCAATATCCTGTTCATTATAAATGAGACCATCTTGAGCTCTAAACCCAAAACAAGTGTGACCACGAAACCACCTGATCTGGAGGGTGGGCTTCTGTATCGGAGGGTGAGAGGGGTGGTAGGTAGTCAGGGCATCTTACAGCTCTTGATCACCCTGCTCTGCCCATAATAATGCCCACTTTTGCTTAGTAAATGTATGGTTGGGATTTATAGATTCCTGCGATTAGAACTAATCAGATCCTGAGAATGCATTGGAAATATTCCTGTGTTATGTAGCTGGGTGTAGAAAACCAGGTCAAAGACTTGACTCTTGCTAACCTTTATGTAAAATAGCTAACTGTGCCTTATTTGTATGCCTGCAATCACAGAGCCAACACCTACCTTATGTGTTTATTTCCCTATTGCCTTCATGTAGTCAGTCCAAAGTTCATTATATTCTATTAAACACAATGATGAAGGCTGTGCAGCGACTATATAGCTCATTGCTGTAAGAGGAATCTCTAACCTGCCTCAGCATACACTTCAGCTGAGGGCTAAGTTTTCTATTGTACAAGAATTCCATCCCAAGCTGCAACTCCCTTACATCAGCATATTTATACAGGTGGTGTTAGTACAGTGTTGCTCGGCGTCATGCTGTATGGTGGTATGGAAAAAACGGAGGTTTTCAATAAATGTATGAAAAGGGAATTTATCCAAGACCAAACCAAATCAAATGCTCAACAAAATCTTTAGGCTAGTCAGAAGCAATTTTAACCACTTCAGCACCACAGGGTTTTTTGCTTAAAAACCAGAGCAATTTTCACATTTCAGCGCTCCTCCCATTCATTCACCAATAACTTTATTGCTACTCATCAGATGTAAATGATCTATATCTTGTTTTTTTTGCCACAAATTATGCTTTGTGAGGGTGATATTTGCTTTTAGTAATTATGTTATTATCTGTGCATTTTAAAGGGAAAAATGAGAAAAAAAAGAAAAAATACACTATTTCTCCATTTCCATCCACTATAGTTTTCAAATAAACAATGATACCATAGGTAAAACACACACATTGTATTTGCTAATTTGTCCTGGTTATCTCAACATTTAAATAATGTTCCTAGTACAATGTATGGCGAAAATATATTAGTTTCTGGTTTGTGTTTTTTGTTTTCTCATTGTACTCTATCAGTAATTAAAAGCCCTTTTCTTCATGATTAACAGTAATACACTCTCATGGCATACATATTTTAAAAGCTAAGTCCCTAGGGTAACTATGTATTCTCTTTTCAATGCTGTCACTTTTGTTGTTTTTACAAGTATTTATTTGGGGGTATAGAGTACATGAAAATAACAGTTTTATTGCTTTTCATTCAGTTTTCCGGTAAAAAAAATCACATGACTTATCCCTCAGTTGTCAAACACCACAAAATCTATTCTCTCACTTGTCACGGTTAAAATGATACCCTATATACATAATCAGATAGCTTATTGGGCATACAGCACACTGTTTACCACAAGTACGCCTATCTACTCCCCTGAGCCCCAGGTAAAGTTCTGTGGGGAGTAGATAAGCGTAGCAAGGGTTTCAAAGTGGTTAAAAATAAAAAAACAGATAATCACCGAAGGATAGGGAAGGCTCTGGCTCCTATAGAGCCTTCCCATTCTGCTCACAGTGTCTGCATCCCCCTGCAGGCTCCTCCGTTTGAATCTCCTGCTGCGGGAGACTTAGGCAGCCTATGGAAGCACTCAGGCTCCTGAAGACTCGCGGCTCTGTACTGCACATCAGGGCCGGGCAGAGGCATAGGCTGGAGAGGCTCCAGCCTCAGGGCGCAGTGTAGGAGGGGGCACACAATTCATTCAGCTGTCATTCCTAATTGTGTTTTAAGCAGAAATAAATAAGAAAAGGGGATACATAGCAGTGACTGCAAGCCAGATAACTAGATATTAAGGTGTTGGGGAGGTTGTGGGCCCTGTGGCACCTCTTAGTCTAATATCAATCAGTGTGTGACGGCTGGGGTGGCATGGATGGAGGGGCGCACTTTGGTGTCTCAGCCTTGGGTGCTGGAGGACCTTGTCCCGCCTCTGCTGCACATACGCAAGTGCGTAAGAGCGGGAACTCGCTTCTGCACAGTACAGGGCGGTAGGCCTGAACGATTTTGGGAAAAGATTGAATTACATGATTTCTGTCAGAAATTGCAATTTCAATTTGATTCACGATTTTCTTCAAATCAAGCTTTAGTATATCACACAGTCCAGCTCACAGTCACCTCAGCTCAAATGCACAGTGCCCACAGCACACATCATCTTGCACTTACACAGAATGAGGCACACACAGGGTGTCAGAGTGATCTGATGTGCATTGTGCAGACTTGTGAAGGAGGCGGGGTGGCCTTAGCCTGGATGCCTGGCTCGTAGTAGGTAGTGGTACTGTCTGTCACTGCCTGGCCAAACTCTTGACTGACAGGCCTTCCATGGCACTGCTCACCTAGCTGATGACATGCTAGGCTAGGAGCAAGAGAGAGTGAGAGCCGGTGGGCAAAAAGAGAGATAAGAGCCTGTGGGCGGAGTCTGCCGCCCCCACCCAGCTGATGATGTGCTAGGCTGGGCTGAGCGAAAGAATGTGAGAGTCTGCCACGACCGCCCACCCAGCCAATGACGCGCTAGGTGGAGGGAAAAAGTGAGAAGCTGAGCCCTGTGATTACGTCAAAGGTGGAGGCGGCACTAGGAAGAAGGAAGGAGATGGTTAGAGAAGTTGCTGATATCTCTTCCTTCAGAAACAATTTACATGGACCACAAGTAAAGAGCATCTAAATGCTGAATCGCTGCAGCGGTGGTGAGAGTGTGTTTTTTACACTTTCTTCCTAAATCCTCTATAATAAAACCCTAATGTCTCTGCGTCCCATGCCCGTGTGTCTGTCCCTGCGTGCTACTGCGCATGTGCCGCAGGGACAGCCGTTGGACGGGAGCAGGACAGGCAGGGGGCCGCACGGCTGGGTGTGCAGTGAGCGCACACACGGCGGGTGTGCAGTGTACGTGGTGGGCATGTGTTCATGCGTGGTGACTGTGCGTCGGTGGCGGCAGTCCCAGGAGGGTGAGAGGAGAGGGGAGGAGAAGAGAGGGGAGGAGAGGGGAGGGGAGGAGAGGGGAGGGGAGGAGAGGGGAGGAGAGGGGAGGAGAGGGGAGGGGAGGAGAGGGGAGGAGAGGGGAGGGGAGGGGAGGGGAGGAGAGGAGAGGGGAGGAGAGGGGAGGGAAGGGGAGGAGAGGGGAGGGGAGGAGAGGGGAGGGGAGGAGAGGAGAGGGGAGGGGAGGAGAGGGGAGGGGAGGAGAGGGGAGGGGAGGAGAGGGGAGGAGAGGGGAGGAGAGGAGAGGGGAGGAGAGGAGAGGGGAGGGGAGGAGAGGGGAGGGGAGGAGAGGGGAGGAGAGGGGAGGGGAGGGGAGGAGAGGGGAGGGGAGGAGAGGAGAGGGGAGGGGAGGAGAGGGGAGGAGAGGAGAGGGGAGGAGAGGGGAGGAGAGGGGAGGAGAGAGGAGGAGAGGAGAGGGGAGGGGAGGGGAGGAGAGGGGAGGAGAGGGGAGGAGAGGGGAGGGGAGGGGGGGAGAGGGGAGGAGAGGAGAGGGGAGGGAAGGAGAGGGGAGGGGAGGGAAGGGAAGGGGAGGAGAGGGGAGGAGAGGGGAGGAGAGGAGAGGAGAGGGGAGGGGAGGAGAGGAGAGGGGAGGGGAGGAGAGGGGAGGGGAGGAGAGGGGAGCAGAGGGGAGGGGAGGAGAGGGGAGGAGAGGAGAGGGGAGGAGAGGAGAGGGGAGGGGAGGAGAGGAAATGGGAGGGGAGGAGAGGGGAGGAGAGGGAGGGGAGGGGAGGAGAGGGGGAGGGGAGGAGAGGAGAGGGAGGAGAGGGGAGGGGAGGAGAGGGGAGGGGAGGGGAGGGGAGGAGAGGGGAGGGGAGGAGAGGGGAGGGAAGGGGAGGAGAGGGGAGGGGAGGAGAGGGGAGGAGAGGAGAGGGGAGGAGAGGAGAGGGGAGGGGAGGAGAGGAGAGGGGAGGGGAGGAGAGGGGAGGGAGGAGAGGGGAGCAGAGGGGAGGGGAGGAGAGGGGAGGAGAGGAGAGGGGAGGAGAGGAGAGGGGAGGAGAGGGGAGGGGAGGAGAGGAGAGGGGAGGGGAGGAGAGGGGAGGAGAGGGGAGGGGAGGGGAGGGGAGGAGAGGAGAGGGAGGAGAGGGGAGGGGAGGAGAGGGGAGGAGAGGGGAGGGGAGGAGAGGGGAGGAGAGGGGAGGAGAGGAGAGGGGAGGGGAGGGGAGGAGAGGGAGGAGAGGGGAGGAGAGGGGAGGAGAGGGGAGGGGAGGGGAGGAGAGGGGAGGAGAGGAGAGGGGAGGGGAGGAGAGGGGAGGGGAGGGGAGGAGAGGGGAGGGGAGGAGAGGGGAGGGGAGGGGGAGGAGAGGGGAGGGGAGGAGAGGGGAGGAGAGGGGAGGGGAGGGGAGGAGAGGAGATGGGAGGAGAGGGGAGGGAGGAGAGGGGAGGAGAGGAGATGAGAGGAAAGGGGAGGGGAGGAGAGGGGAGGAGAGGAGAGGAGAGGGGAGGGGAGGAGAGGGGAGGGGAGGGGAGGAGAGGAGATGGGAGGAGAGGAGAGGGGAGGGGGTTTAAACACAGACCTAGAGCCTGTTTTTAACCACTTGCCGACCGCACGCTTATACCGTGCGTCGGCAAAGTGGCAGCTGCAGGACCAGCGACGCAGTACTGCGTCGCCAGCTGCAGGCTGATTAATCAGGAAGCAGCCGCTCGTGCGAGCGGCTGCTTCCTGTCAATTCACGGCGGGGGGCTCCGTGAATAGGCTAAATGTAATCACAAGCGGAAATAATCCGCTTTGTTTACATTTGTACGGCGCTGCTGCGCAGCAGCGCCGTAAGGCAGATCGGCGATCCCCGGCCAATCAGCGGCCGGGGATCGCCGCCATGTGACAGGGGACGTCCTGTCACTGGCTGCATAGGACGGATAGCGTCCTGTGCAGCCCAGATCTCCCGGGGGAGCAGGTAGGAGAGGGAGGGGGGAGAATGTCGCCGCGGAGGGGGGCTTTGAGGTGCCCCCCCCGCAACATGCCTGCAGGTAGGAGCGATCAGACCCCCCCCTGCACATCATCCCCATAGGGGGAAAAAAAGGGGGGCGATCTGATCGCTCTGTGTGGCCGCGGATCTGTGCTGGGGGCTGCAGAGCCCACCCAGCACAGATCCAAACAAACAGCGCTGGTCCTTAAGAGGGGGTAAAGGGTGGGTCCTCAAGTGGTTAAACGGGCTTAGGTCTACTAGTACTGTATAATATAGAGGGAGTGCTGCACATTCTACAATCTTCTATTGCTAAATATTTTTAATCTAATGACTCTGAACCTCTTACCAACAGGTTTTGGAATAGTCCATCTGACCATGGGGGATTTTCAAGGTGGGGATTTTCAAGGTTTCCTTTATGTGTTTCAAAAAGCACTCAACCTGGCACAGACTAATACAAAGTTGGCAGTTGGCCACTATTCTGGTAGTACAGGGATCCGTTTTGAGAATAAAGGAAATACTGAGACTTTCCCTGCAGGAAATGTAGTGGTCCAAAAGTGGTTCTGAACCACCAAATTATGGGGTCTATTCACTGGTAAAATTTGATGGAAGGGCCAGTGCACACCAAAAACCTCTAGCAGATCTGCAAAACACTAGAGGTTTTTGAAGCAGATTTTCAGAGCGATTTTAGGCATGTTTAGAGAGGTTTTCTAAACATGCCTAGCATTTTTTGGAGCCTTTTTGTGTAGCACGTCATATTTTGTTACAGTAAAGCTGTTAATGAACAGCTTCTGTAACAAAAACTTCTGGAAAACGGCTCTGATCTAGCGTTTTTCAGAGCGTTTTTCCACTTTCCTATACATTGAGGCAGAAAGACTTCAGAAATCTAAACAATGCTGCAGCCCCAAGTATGCGTTTGTGGAAAAAATGAACCGCTCTGGTGTGCACCAGCTCATTGAAATACATTACCCAAGCAGTTTTCAAACAACTAGCGTTTTTAAAAACGCTCCAGAACCGCTCTGGTGTGCACCAGCCCGAACAGAGTGGTCTGTACAAACAGATAGGCACCCAGTATAACACGTTAGAACTCTTTACTGAAGAGAAGCATGCAGAGATAAAACATGCACCACCATCAGGAAATGAAGCTTCTTTAGAACAGGGAGGAACACGCAGAATGAATACAGGAAAAAAACAATACCATAAAGATCATCACTTCATTTTACAGACAGTGACATCTTGTGGTTGATTTACTATACTGCAGTTTAAAAGTAATTCTGTTGAAACTGCTAAGAAAATGTAAATGTGCAGGAAGGTCACGTAAAGATTTTTAGGCCCTTATGCAATTTACATAATGCTTTATGTAATTTTATTAACTCTCATTAAAGAGACTCCGTAACAAAAATTGCATCCTGTTTTTTATCATCTTACAAGTTCCAAAAGCTATTCTAATGTGTTCTGGCTTACTGCAGCCCTTTTATACTATCACTGTCTCTGTAATAAATCAATGTATCTTTCCCCTGTCAGACTTGTCGGCCTGTGTCTGGAAGGCTGCCAAGTTCTTCAGTGTTGTGGTTCTGTGATGCATCTCCCCCTCCAGGCCCCTCTCTGCACACTGCCTGTGTGTTATTTAGGATTAGAGCAGCTTCTATCTTCTCTCTTATCTTTTACAAGCTGGATAAATCGTCCTCTGAGCTGGCTGAGCTTTCACATACTGAAGAATTACAGACAAGGGCAAAGCTGTTTGCAGGAAGAAACAAGCAGCCTGAAACTTCAGTGCATGAGAACAGGGGGAAAGAAACACACAAATGATCTCTTGAGATTCAAAAGGAAGGGTGTATACAGCCTGCTTGTGTATGGATGTATTTTCTATGTGTGGACATACTGTACATCAACCTACTTCCTGTTTTGGTGGCCATTTTGTTTGTTTATAAACAAACTTTTTAAAACTGTTTTTAACCACTTTTAATGCGGCGAGGAGCGGCGAAATTGTGACAGAGGGTAATAGGAGATGTCCCCTAACACACTGGTATGTTTACTTTTGTGCGATTTTAACAATACAGATTTTCTTTAATATAAGCAATGCCTACATTGCGTGTATAATAAGCAAAGTAGGAAATGAGTGTAAAACACAAGCTATGCTATTTACTTAACACAGTATGTAGACTGCATAAAGCCAGATAAACTTTACTTGCTCTCTCTCTTTGCAAATATACCCCTACAATACCATCCTTACTGGAAGTATGTAAGCTACATCGGAAGGCAAATATTTGCAGTGTATTCTCACACTGTATTTCATTTATGTGTGTATATATACAGGATCTTCTCAAAAAATTAGCATATTGTGATAAAGTTCATTATTTTCTGTAATGTACTGATAAACATTAGACTTTCATATATTTTAGATTCATTACACACAACTGAAGTAGTTCCAGACTTTTTATTGTTTTAATATTGATGATTTGGGCATACAGCTGATGAAAACCCAAAATTCCTATCTCAAAAAATTAGCATATTTCATCCGACCAATAAAAGAAAAGTGTTTTTGAAACAAAAAAAAAGTCAACCTTCAAATAATTATGTTCAGTTATGCACTCAATACTTGGTCGGGAATCCTTTTGCAGAAATGACTGCTTCAATGCGGCGTGGCATGGAGGCAATCAGCCTGTGGCACTGCTCAGGTGTTATGGAGGCCCAGGATGCTTCGATAGCAGCTTTAAGCTCATCCAGAGTGGCTTGTGTCTCTCAACTTTCTCTTCACAATATCCCACATATTCTCTATGGGGTTCAGGTCAGGAGAGTTGGCAGGCCAATGGAGCACAGTAATACCATGGTCAGTAAACCATTTACCAGTGGTTTTGGCACTGTGAGCAGATGCTAGGTCGTGCTGAAAAATGAAATCTTCATCTCCATAAAGCTTTTCAGCAGATGGAAGCATGAAGTGCTCCAAAATCTCCTGATAGCTAGCTGCATTGACCCTGCCCTTGATAAAACACAGTGGACCAACACCAGCAGCTGACATGGCACCCCAGACCATCACTGACTGTGGGTACTTGACACTGGACTTCGTGCATTTTGGCATTTCCCTCTCCCCAGTCTTCCTCCAGACTCTGGCACTTTGATTTCCGAATGACATGTAAAAGTTGCTTTCATCCGAAAAAAGTACTTTGGACCACTGAGCAACAGTCCAGTGCTGCTTCTCTGTAGCCCAGGTCAGGTGCCTCTGTCGCTGTTTCAGGTTCAAAAGTGGGTTCATGCTTCCATCTGCTGAAAAGCTTTATGGAGAAAAGCTTTATGGAGCTTTCATGAGCTGTATGCCAAAATCATCAATATTAAAACAATAAAAAGGCTTGAACTACCGTATATACTCAGCTATAAGTCGCAAAATTTAGGACTGACCCAAAGGGTATGGATGTGGGGTGTGTGTGTGGAGGGGATACTCACCATCCATCGCTGGGCGCAGTGTCCCCTCTCTTCCTCTCTTCTACCTCACTCGCGTCTACCCCCTTCAGAGATGGTCCAGCTCCCGATGTCACATGACATCGGGAGCGGAAGTTACAGCGCGAGTGGAGGAGAAGCGAGGAGAAGAGAGCAGACTGCGCCCAGTGGTGGATGTGGTAACGGACAGCTGCAGCGGCAGGGAGAGCGGGCAGCATGGAGGCAAACATCGCACCACAGCCTCTATCTTCCACCTACCACGCATCCCCTTGTGTTGATACCAGCGTCTCTCCTGTGATGATGTCATCACAGGAGATGCTGGTATCAGCGCATGGGATGCCTGGGAGAGGAAGTAGATGGAAGATAGGTGAGATGTTTGCCTCCATGCCCGCTCTCCCCATCGCTGCAGCCTATACATGGGGGCAACTGTACTGGTTACCTTCCTATACTGGGGGCAACTATACCTGGCTGCCTATCAATGCTGCGGCATCTATACTGGCTACTTACGTATGCCAAGGGCAACTATACTGGCTACCTTCCTATACTGGGGACAACTATGCCTGGCTGCCTATCAATGCTGGGGCATATATACTGGCTACCTACCTATGCTAGGGGCAACTATACTGGCTACCTACCTATGCTAGGGGCAACTATACTGGCTACCTACCTATGCTAGGGGCAGCTATACTGGCTACCTTCCTATACTGGGGACAACTATACCTGGCTGCCTACCTATGCTGGGGGAAACTATACTGGCCACCTACCTATACTGGGGGCAGGGCCGGATTTCTGGCAAGGCCACATAGGCCATGGCCTAGGGCACCAGAAATGTAGGGGCGGCTCAGTGAGGGACAGTAAAGCTGTTCCATGCAGCCATTCCTATCTACAAGGACAGCGTTAACCTTTGAACTCTCTGTCCTGTGTACTTGTGTCGTCCCTGCAAGACCTGTAAGCTCTATCCTGCAGGTATACTTCGGCCTAACTGACATGGTGGCAAAATGGGTCCATCATTAAGGAGATGGCAAACGTAACGTAAAAGTTCTTAAGGAAAATATAACTTATAATCTATACAAGTATTACTGAAATAGTTATTGTCTGTGACATCCAATGATGTAAGTAGAATTCTCATTGGGGCACACGGAGATAACAACCATACAGACGGTATAATTGGCCTTGGGCGGTAAAAAGTACAAATCCGGCCCTGACTGGGGGCAACTATACCTTGCTACATACACTAGACGCACCTACCTGCCTAGCCTATACTGGGGGTAACAATACTGGCTACCTATACTGGAGGCACATACCTGGCTACCTTACATATAATTACATATAGACTTATACTTGAATAATTGAAAAAATCCACCTTTTGAGTGTCAAATTTGGGGGGTCGACTTATACACGGGGTCGACTTGTATCCGAGTATATACGGTACTTCAATTGTGTGTAATGAATCTAAAATATATGAAAGTCTAATGTTTATCAGTACATTACAGAAAATAATGAACTTTATCACAATATGCACATTTTTTGAAAAGATCCTGTATATGTATTTTAAAGTTTACAGTTTTTCGCTATTCGTTATGACTCTTTAATAAAGCTTGGTTTATGAGATTGTTTAAAAAGCTTATAACTCTCAAGTGCTGTTCTTGCAAGAAGACAGGTCCCTTGATGTAAAGCGGAAAATGTATTTTTATATGAGTTTATATAGTTCTAAACATACCTTGTGTCTGAAATCACGTACAATACTCACATAGTCCTTTTTATGAACTCAAAGTTCAACACTGGGCTCCAAATTGAAGTCCTTTGAACCATATACCACCTTATGCTATGTTTAAAGGAAACCTAAAGTGATAATAAAGCTGGTGAGATAAAAAATTGTGTCTGTAGTCATACTCTTATATATAATAGGACTTTACTAAAATTTAGTACATGAACATGATGTTTAGAGTGCAACTAAAGTCACAACTTTCTCTCTGCTCTAAGCAACTAAAAATGTATGCTGAATATAAATTTGCCTTCTTAAGACAAAAGATATGCAATAATGTGAGCGACAAGATACTCACATGATGCATCAGTGTAAGGCCTGGGACCCACTAGCAGCTCTTTTCTAAGTGCTTGTGAATTGAAAAGCTCTTGCTAATGTATTGCTATGTGTGTGTGTGATGCCACATGAGGGATGTGATTTTTTTTAAAAAATCCCCCATAGCATTATATATTAGCAAGAGTTCATATTACTCAGTGAAGGTAATGCAAAAGATTCCTTTACGTCCCAACATAGCATAACACACATTCAGAGCTGCCGATTTACATGTCAATAACCTTATTCTCAGGCCGCGCACACACACTCAACTGATGTCGCCCGTCAGGGATAAGGACTTGATCTCCTTGGGCGACATCGCTAGGTTGGGCCACACCCACACTTGTCAGCTGTGTAGCTGACGAGGAGCTGTGTTGCTATGCGTGGAAGGGGGCCGGGGGGCCCACAGAGGGACAACGAGCAGTGCATGCATGAAGTCACGCAGCGGGTGGGGGAGCAGCGCGAACAATGGGATTGGTAGAGGAAATAAGTGTCGCTAGGGTTGAGTAGATGCACTCGGGAGATCACTTGCGGATTGGGGGTTGCTGGCTGCCCTACACATACCGTAACTAATTGTCAGATAACTTAAAGTAGATCCGAGATGAAAAACTAACTATAACAAGTAACTTGTCTATATATCTTATCTAAAGTTTAGATGGTTTAAACAGTAAATCTAGCTGCAAACAGCTTCAACCGTATATGATTATTTCTTCTTGTTATACAATGAGAGCAGCCATATTCTGCTTATTATCATTCCACAGCCAAGCTGCTCTGTATCTCCACCCCTCAACCTCTGAAAACTCCACTCCTCTCTCCTCCCCTCTCTGCCCCCTTGCCTCTGAAATCTCTAGCGGGTAACACCTCCTACTCCTACTTTGGGAAAAATCTCCTCCTCCCCAGACTGAGCTCCCATGAGCACTTACTACATGGGACTCAGAATGCCTAGGCGCTGGAGGAGCTGTGGGCGAGGCTTGTTTAGTTTATAGGGAATTAGGGTATTAAAACAAAAACAAAAAAAACACAAAGAGTATTTGGCTTGAGGAATGCCCTATAAACTATATGTAAGGGGCACAATTACGCAATGAGTAAAAGTTTATCTCAGATCCACTTTAAGTCAGGCCTGTGTACAAGGCTTTATACAGAGCCATACTAATCCAACTGGGAGACAGCAATTCCAGGCCAGGCATCATTGCTAACAGATAATGGGCATGGAGGCTCCTGACAGCACTAGATGCATATTTGTGTGGTTAACTTAGTGGAATTACAGGCTGAGCACGACAGGCAGTGATCTAGTGACTCTGCACAATTAGCAGAAGTGAAGGGAAAATCTTATCCCAGCCTTTCAGTAAGGGTTCCCATAGCGTGATTACTTTCTTTTCATAGAGGGTCGGTATTTCACACAATTATGCAACAATTTCAGTCTGTGGGTTTGCACACGTCACTTCAGAACTTACAATACTTCCCCCAACTCTTCTCCAGTAACAGGAACCTTTTTCACCCAGTGCAGAGTCCTGGGAATGATGTACTTTTAGAAGTCCCTACAGTCATTAGTTAGTAGAGTTTTAAGCAACTTGCTGTGTCCGGTTATGAAGTTTAGACTGAAGTAGTCAATTGAGATGGTGGCTGGATAGTGTACTGGTTAAGGGCTCTGCTTCAGACACAGGAGACCTGTTCAGGAAGCCAGCACCTATTCAGTGAGGAGACCTTGGGCAAGACTCCCTAACTCTGCTACTGCCTACTGAGCACCAGGGATGAGCAGAAACTACGCCAGTGCGAATGTACGCATCGTAGTTTGCAACTACGCATCGTAGTTCGTAGGTGACGTTTCAAAACTACGCTTACGAATTTATGCGTAGCGAAGTACCGCTATGCGTAGCTTACACCCACTATGTGTAGTTAACATGTGTATTGCGTAGTGAACTACGAATGCGTTACTTGCGTCTAATTTTCCACGTGCGATTGTATGCAATGCAAGTTTACGCATTGGAAAGGGGAATGTACGTAGAAGAGTTCCCTGTATAAGCATTTAAAAAGGAATTAATGCGTAACATTTTCTGCATGTGGGCATAAGCATCCGCATACACTATGCTTCCCCCGTAATTGCGTATTTTAACGCGTAGTCTACAAAAGGCATACAAAGCGAATATTTGATTTCAAAGCCGTAGTTTGGCGAAGCGTAATTGCTTAAAACTACGCGTATTTCCAGCGTAGCGAGGTTGGCTGACCAAGACCATCCCTGCTGCGCATGCCCTAGTGGCTGCAGCTCTAGCGTTTTGAGTCCGCCAGGAGAAAAGCGCAATATAAATGTTGTCTTGTCTTGTCTATGGGAGGCTAAAAATTCTAGCTTGCTTGCTCATTTCAGCAAATTGTATGCCATCAGGAATTGGGCAAACCCAATGCGCTTCCTGTCAATTTTGATGGCTACATACAATTTTGCAAAATTAACTCACAAGCCAGAATGATCAACATCTGATTGACCATGGATAGTTGTCAGATTATGTTCTCTAAAATGCTTTACTCTCTGTTTAGATGGATGTGTGGTAAATGCCCTGAGATGTAAATACAGAGTTGATATGCACCTTCCCAGGTATTTAGGATACTGTTTTACTTTCTAAGTATGCATTAGTTCTTTTTGCAATGATGGCATTTTTGCACATTTATTGGTATGCTACAATAAATTCTGCACACTGTTTTTTGATGGCCTAAAATGTAACACCCAATATTTATCTCGTGTATATAGGCATGACATGAATGGAAAATTCATATTGGGCACTTTAAAATGTGATGTTTGATTGTTGGCCTTTTATTGATGTGAAAACGTCTGCGTAAGCGAGGCTTAAAGCCCATCAGAACTGAGAGGGATATGGAAGCTGACATACTGCACTTTTCGGCATATAAGATTATCTGGACTATACGACTCACCTAGGTTTAGAGGGCAAAAACCAGTGAAAAAAATATACTAAACCTGGGCATACAGTTAAAAATGGTGCAGAGCGAAAAATGACGCACCGTTCCACCGATCATAAAACGCTATTTACCGTTCTAATGTAAATACATCAAATCGGTAAATATCGTTTTATAAAACATTTATTAGCGGAACGGTGCGCCATTGAAAAATGCAGGAGGCTAGTGAAGCAACGAGGGTCGGTTGGAGAGGCAGCGAGGGTCGGGTTGGAGAGGCAGCGAGGGTCGGGTTGGAGAGGCAGTGAGGGTCGGGTTGGAGAGGCAGCGAGGGTCGGGTTGGAGAGGCAGCGAGGGTCGGGTTGGAGAGGCAGCAGGACACTAGGCAGCGGGGTGGAGGGAGTAGGATTAAGTGGTGGGTGGATTAGGTAGCATAGGTATACATTACCTTGTCCCGGCCGGCAGTCGCTCCTTCACTTCCTAGTTAGCTTGCAGGAGTCCTGCATCCAGCCAATCACCATGCGGAAACTGAAGCCGCATGGTGATTGGCTGGATGCAGGACTACAGCAAACTAAAAAATTTTAACATATAAAACGATAAATATTGTTTTATGTTAATTACTTCGGCTCCATTTTTATACTGTTGGCGCTGTGCGCCATTTTTGCCTGTTCCGAAATCTGGTGGTGTGTCCATCTTCCAGGAGCGTCTTGAAGATGTTCTCACCCAATGATTGTGTCTTCCTGTGTCCTCATGTGTCCTTTTATGTCCCCATGTGTTATCCCGTGTCTCCTTCTGTCCCCATGTCCTCCTTTTCTCCCCCTGTGTGTCTCTTTCTTTCCGCATGTGTACTCCTTTTCCACTGTGCGACCCCTTCTAACCCCTGGTGTCCTCCTTGATCCCCTGTGTCTCATACATTTTTCCCCTTCTGTCCCTCTGAGTGTCACCTTCTGTTCTCCTTGGCCCCCCTGTGTGTCCCTGTGTCCTCCTTTATTCCCTTCTGTCCCCCTGTGTCCACCTCAGTCCCCCTTGTGTCTTTCTTTGTCCTCTTCTGTCCCCCTGTGTAGTCATTGAGTCCTTCTTTGTCCTCTTCTGTCCCCCTGTGTAGTCATCTGGTCCCCCTGTGTGTCCCCGTGTCCTTCTTTGTCCCCTTCTGTCTCTTTGTGTCATCCTACAGCTCCGTTGATCAATTCTCTTTGTGTCATCCTACAGCTCCGTTGATCAATTAATCAGCATAAACCGTCACTAGGGGGAGCCGTGCAGGAGAAGACAGGTCTATGGTCACTGCTGGAACTGTGTTTTAGGTGAGCCGCCCTGCCGCTAATTGTATTTACACTCCGGGAGCGGAGTAGACAAGCAAATAGGGGGGGGGGGGGGGGGAGGACGACACAGGGGTAGAATACATGGAGTACCCGGCGTTGCAGCGGTTCGTTTGTATCGCCAGGCGATCGTAAGTCAGGGACTCTCTGTATTCAGCATATGAGACACGGGGACTTTTTCTCCCCATTTTTTGGGAAGAAAAAGTGTGTCTTATATGGCCAAAAATACAGTATTTGTTTTCTATTAAACAATGCATATTGCATGGCTGTCCTGTTGAGCCTTTGGCCCATATGCAATTAAGTTAATAATAAGAATAACATAATTTGTTTTATCTTCTTTTTAAAATAACTTTTCAGCACTATGTTATTGAAAAAGTACCAAAAAGTAGGTTAAAAAGTACTATAAAAATTATTCCGAGTATTTTCTTGCTTGCTGGTGTTTTAAAAAGCATTTTATTGACAAGGTGTGAAAATATCACCTAGGAGACCACCAAGAGAAAGTTAATTGCATATGGGCCTCTGTCTCTAATCAATGTAAGCCACCATATACCTCTCAGTTCAGGTGTTCATGCTCAGGTGTTTCTGACTGTAGTCTGACTAGAGTAGTTGCATACTTGTTTCAGGAGTGTGGTTCAGACATCACAGCAGCCAAAGACGTCAGCAGGACTGCCGGGCAACTGGTGTTGTTTAAAGTACTCCTGAATTGATAGGGATATGGAGACTGAAATATGTATTTCCTTTTAAGCAATGCACATTACCTGGCTTTCCTGCTGAGCCTCTCTTTCTAACGCTGGGAACACACGCTACAATTTCCTGTCCGATCAGTGGGACTCAAGCGATTATTTCTGACATGTCCGATTTGTTTTCGATCGAGAAAGGGATTGATTTGAGAAGTTATAATTGGAAAATGGATCCCTTTATCGATTGGGAACAGTTTGGACATGTACACACACGCTACAACATCCTGTTGGATCTGCCGTACGGATGGGCAATTGTATCATGTGTTATCAGCATAATCCTCTTCATTATAGACCCTGAACAATCATGCAGATCAGATGTTTCTGACTGCAGTCTGACTGGAATAGCTGCATGCTTGTTTCAGGTGTGTGATTCAGACACTACTGATACCAAAAAGATCAACCGGACTGCCAGGCAACAAGTGTTGTTTAAAAGGAAATGAATAGGTCATACACCATATCCCTCTCACTTTAGGTGTTCTATAACATGTGCTTTCAAAATACAGAAAGCAGAGTAGGAAGGAAGAAAAAGCTGAATTATGCTGTGTAGTTAACCATATAAGGCTGTAATAATGCTTTGTGAGTTTTATTTGATGACGAATACTTTGGCAAATAGAGCGCAGTAAAGTCATCACTATCATTTGTAACTGAGGAACTGGAGAGACAAGTATAAAACTCATATCATGATAACTATAGCTTCATCGTCAGTAATAGTTTTAGTAACTAACATTTACAGGATTATTTAGCATGGTGAACACTTTATAGGAAATACGAAATCACCCAGCAGAATCCTTCCTCTACTTTTCCAAATGTTCTGATTAAGTAAAATCACATGTGTTCTTAGTTATGACACATTGGGCTTGATTCACAAAGCAGTGCTAACTGTTAGCATGCTTGTGAAAAGCCCCTCTTCATGCCTAAAGTCAGTTTTGTCGCGCTAACTAGCGCTTGCACGCAAAACTTTTTGCGCGCACAGCCCGGTGCGCGGGAATCGTCGCATTGTGGTGCGACGAAAACGGCGCACCGGATACGTTTATAAGGTCGCATTGGGTGCGACCTTAACGTCGCATAGTGCACCAGCAATATAAATTTCACTAATGCGTGCTAATTACTTATCACTCTAGTTAGCACGCCTAAAGCCTTTAGGCGTGTTAACTAGGTTAGCACCGCATAGTGAATCAAGCCCATTGCATTGTTACTCTTCACTGTGATTTACTGAAGAAGTCTACAATAGATTTTTCTATTAGATTTACAATTTAAATTTGACTCAGCTGACTGAAACCGCCCTTTTCTTCTGGAATCCTTAGAAACCCATGGAAATATACGCCTTGTTACTGATAGATTTTTTTGCAGAGTAACCAGTTAGTTCATGATGAGCCAGAAGTACTAGGATTTTGTAATGATAAACAGATTACCAAAGCAAAAAAAGGCCTTGAGATGAAAGGGAGGCTTGCACTTGTTTTTTGGGTTTTTTTTAAGTTCTTCTAAAATGTTCCTTTTAATCTCCACTTTTGACATGCCGGGCATATAAATGTCTACAATGTGTAGCCTTCCAGCTGCTGGGAGGCTACACTCAGTACTGAGGAGAGCACATCTATGTGCTATACTCTTCATTACAGCATTGCAGATTGTGGTCCCCTAATCCAGGTTTTATGTGATATTTATACATTCGTGTGCCTCTGAGGAAGCGGATTTTGGCCATGAAACATGTCAGGCAATCTTGGTTCTGTGAAATTGGATTTCTATGTGACCTGTCTACATTTCACGACTGCAATCGAAGAGAATTTTGTACTTATGAAGAATAAAGACTAATGCTGTTCCACAAAACCCCTAAAGTCTTTTAGACTGTTTGTTGATATTGGCTGTACTGTATAGTTACCTGGGGTGGAACCGTACCGACATATGTTATCTTTAGTCATCTATATATATAATAGAGTAAGTGCCTCAACCTTCAAGCAAGAAGAAGAAGTAGCGCCCTGCCCCCAGGGCCGGTCCAAGCAAGAAGGGGCCGGTCCAAGCAAGAAGAAGGGGCTGGTCCAAGCAAGAAGAAGAAGTAGTGTCATATCAAAGCAAGGGCAAAGAGGGATAATTTGCATATTCAGTAGCAGTGCATTGTGGGTAACCACAAATGTTCACTTATAGCGGAAATATTGCAGATTTGCTTCTGTTTTAAGAAGGAAAATTACACCATGGTTTGCTTTTTTTAGTAGGAGGGCTTTTTGGTCTCTTTTATCCTCCTATACATCCTTAGTAGTTTGGGTCACCCTGAGCTGCTTGGTTACTCTGTTGTACTGGTCCAAGCCCTATTTCATACAGCCTTATCAATCACTGCTATGTACTGATGAGGACCAAATGTCTGAAATAGGCTGTCCCATGTGGGTTTGATATGCTATGTAAAACTTAAAGCTATAGGCTTGCCTGACTTTCCGAGGGTGAAATGGAATAATTTGCATATTTAGTAGTGGTGTAATGTGGGTAAACACAAATGTTCACTTATAGCTGATTTATTGCAGATTTTCTTCTGTTTTAAGAAGGCAAATTACACAAAGCTTTGTTTTTTTTTAGTAGAAGGTCTTTTTGGTCCCTTTTATCCAACTATACATTCCGAGTGGTTTGGGGAGCGTACGTTAAAAAGGGGCGCTGGGAAAAAAGGGCGCCGGGTTTTTAACGATAAGCATGGATAACGTTTAAAAATGTATTGTACTGTATTTCGTTTAAAATTAATGTTTTTTTAAAGTTATAAATCATTAAATAATGTGCATTAAATCGGCAATTGTAAAAACGTTAATCTTTCGTTTAAATAGTGAAACGTATAATAACGTTTAAAAAAAAAATTACTAAGTAACCCTCCCTGTACCTACCCCTAACCCCTAGACCCCCCTGTTGATGCCTAAACCTAAGACCCCCCCTGTTGGTGCCTAAGTAACCCTCCCTGTACCTATCCCTAACCCCTAGACCCCCCTGTTGGTGCCTAAACCTAAGACCCCCCTGTTGGTGCCTAAACCTAAGACCCCCTGTTGGTGCCTAAACCTAATACCCCCCTGTTGGTGCCTAAACCTAAGACCCCCCTTTTGGTGCCTAAACCTAAGACCCCCTGTTGGTGCCTAAACCTAAGACCCCCTGTTGGTGCCTAAACCTAATACCCCCCTGTTGGTGCCTAAACCTAAGACCCCCCTTTTGGTGCCTAAACCTAAGACCCCCTGTTGGTGCCTAAACCTAAGACCCCCCTGTTGGTGCCTAAACCTAAGACCCCCCTGTTGGTTTTTTCGTTTAAAAATAATGGAAAAAAAAAAATTAAAAAAAAAAAAGTACTGTTTTTCGTTTAAAAATAATGTTTGGGAAAAAATATTGTACTGTTTTTCGTTTAAAAATAATATTTAAAAATGTATAAATAATTAAATAATGTGTAATCATGAGAAACAGTAATAAAACATTAAGTCTCCGGGCGCCGCTTTTAAAACGTTAGTTTTCTCCGGCGCCCTTTTTTCCTATCGGGCGCCCATTAAACGATATTTATTACAGGAGTGAATGGCGGCGCCCGATTTGTCCACTAGCCTCAGGCGCCCGAATTTACTGTTTCCGTTTGGGTCACCCTGAGCTGCTTGGTTACTCTGTTGTACTGGTCCAAGCCCTATCTCATACAGCCATATCAATCCTTGCCATGTACAGATGAGGACCAAAAGACTGTCACATGTGGGTTTGATAGGACTGTGTGAAATTTAAAGTTATAGGCTTGCTATATACCCGTGGTTCTGGATGCTTGCTTGGGTTACTAAGGGTGAAAAGGAATTATTTGCATATTTAGTAGCAGTGCATTGTGGTTAACCACAAATGTTCACTTATAGCTGAATTATTGCATATTTCCTTCTGTTATAGGAAGGCAAATTACACCAAGCTTTGCTTTTTTTAGTAGGAGGTCTTTTTGATCCCCATATACATTCCGAGTGGTTTGGGTCACCCTGAGCTGCTTAGTTACTCTGTTGTACTGGTCCAAGCCCTATCTCATACAGCCATATCAATTCCTGCCATGTACTGATGAGGGCCAAAAGTCTGAAACAGGCTGTCTACATTTGGGTTTGATATGACTGTGTAAAATTTAAAGCTTTATGCTTGCTATACACCAGCGGCTCTGGATGCTTGCTTGGCTTACCAAGAGGGAAAAGGGGTAATTTGCATATTTAGTAGCAGTGCATTGTGGGCAACCACAAATGTTCACTTATAGCTGAATTATTGCAGATTTCCTTCTGTTTTAACCACTTGCCGACCGCACACTCATAACGTGCGTCGGCAAAGTGGCAGCTGCAGGACCAGCGACGCAGTACTGCGTCGCCAGCTGCAGCCTAATTAATCAGGAAGCAGCCGCTCGTACGAGCGGCTGCTTCCTGTCAAATCACGGCGGGGGGCTCCGTGAATAGCCTGCGGGCCGCCGATGGCGGCTCGCAGGCTAGATGTAAACACAAGCGGAAATAATCCGCTTTGTTTACATTTGTACGGCGCTGCTGCGCAGCAGCGCCGTAAGGCAGATCGGCGATCCCCGGCCAATCAGCGGCCGGGGATCGCCGCCATGTGACAGGAGACAGCCTGTCACTGGCTGCACAGGACGGATAGCGTCCTGTGCAGCCCGGCTTACCAGGGGGGGCCAGGTAGGAGAGGGAGGGGGAGGATTTCGCCACGGAGGGGGGCTTTGAGGTGCCCCCCCCGCCACCCACAGCAGGCAGGAGAGATCAGACCCCCCCAGCACATCATCCCCATAGGGGGGAAAAAAGGGGGGCAATCTGATCTCCCTGCCTGCACCCTGATCTGTGCTGGGGGCTGCAGAGCCCACCCAGCACAGATCAATCAAACCAGCGCTGGTCCTTAAGGGGGGGTAAAGGGTGGGTCCTCAAGTGGTTAAAAAGGCAAATTACACCAATACAGTGTACAGGAACACGGAAGAGGTGAGTCATCCCCGCCTGCTGCCTCTTACTAATAGTGGTGGCTGCTACTGTGCTTAAAGTGAACCCGAGGTGTGTTTAAAGAATGTTATCTGCATACAGAGGCTGGATCTGCCTACACAGCCCAGGCTCTGTTGCTATCCCAAACCTCACTAAGGTCCTCCTGCACTCTACAATCCCCCATAAATCACAGCCGTGCTGTGAGGCTTTGTTTACATCTGTAGTGTCAGTCTCAGATGCTCCTCCGCCTCCTGCATAGCTCCGGTCCCTGCCCCCGTCCCTTCTCTCCAATCAGCAGGGAGGGAAGGGATGCAGGCGGGGACTGGAGTTCTGCAGGAGGCGGGGAGAGCAGCAGACTGACACTATAGAGATAAACACAGCCAGCTCTGACAAGCTGTTTGTCAGCAGCGTGGCTGTGATTTATGGGGGATTGCAGAGTGCAGGGGGACCTTAGGGGGGTTTGGGATAGCAACAGAGGCTGGGCTGTATAGGCAGATCCAGCCTCTGCATGCAGATAACATTCTTCAAACCCACCTCGGGTTCTCTTTAAGCTGGTGGGGGAGTGCACATGGGGGACCCAGGTGAGGGGGGGGGGGGTTCCTGCTGAGCTTAAGCTGGAGGTAGAGCACACATGGGGGACCCAGTTGAGGGGGGTCCAACCCCCATCCCCGCCGCTGTGCCCAATACCCCCTTCCTGCCCTCTACCCTCTTATGCGGCGTATGCTACGCCGCGGGTCGGCTAGTTGTTATATAAATGTCAACAATGCTGGTAAAATAATAATTTCTGGCCATTAGATGTATTTGATAGATGTGTGGGCGGGCCACGAGCTCCGGCGGTGAAGTGTAGGAAACTATTTTCATATACCTGTGGTGGTGGCCAACCTATGGCACACGTGTCAGAGGGGGCACTCTCAGTTGGTACACATACCCTTGACTCCACTATTTCAAACGGGTCATTTCAAGGGGCGGGTCACTCACCACCCGGGTTGAAGTTGCAGAGGGGGAGAAAAGGAGCTCATGTGCAGTGGAGGGGTAAAGAAACTCACCTGTCCAGGATCCACCAAGGATGTATGCCACCTGTCCTTCTCCCAGGCGCTCTGTCTCTATGGTTCCAGTTGTCTGGCTACTTATACTGGGGAGGGGGGCGGGAGTACCTGCCAACCTATACTGGTGGGGGAATCTGGCTATCTATGCTGGTGGAGACATCTGGCTACCTATACTGGGGGAATCATCTGGCGACCAATACTATGTGTGTGTGTGTGTGTGTGTGTGTGTGTGTGTGTGTGTACTGGGAGAAACATCTGTAATACCTGTACTGGGGAAGGGGGCACCCCATACTGAGGGGGGGGGGGAATAACTGGCAACCTATACTGGGAGGGTCGTCTAACTACTTATACTGGGGAGGACATCTGGCTACCTATGCTGGTGGAGACATCTTGCAACCTATGCTGGTGAAGGGGAGGGTGTCATCTGTCAAACTATACTGTGATAGGGGTCGCCTGGCTAACTATACTGAATATTTAGGTTAAATTGGCATTTTTCATTCAATAAATAGGTATTGGGTTGCAATATTGGCACTCCATTTTAAATGGATTCACCATCACTGCCCTATGACCTATAGCTCCCAAACGGAAGCCTGAGCATCTGTCAAATTGCTAGTCGGAGTTTGTGCGCTCTCCTTCACCCAAATTACTCCCCTGGTGCCGCCATAGCCGCTAATTGCATTGCAGCTTATGGTACTGGCCAAATGACCAGGCACAGCATGCACCCAGATTGCCTACGTCGCCTATCTGGATGTGTAAAGTTGTGTTTCCTACTAGCCAGGTCTAGGCAAGGAAATATCAAGTTTTTCTACTATCTGTTGCTTTAACAAGTTCAGTCAGTTCATGCAGGGCTACTGCATATTCATCAGCTGACTGAGGATGAACTCAGTCCTTCCTTCTGCAAACCACTCTTTTGTCTGGAGAGTTTGAGCAACTAAGACAATTTCCGACATGTCCGATGTCACTTTCGATCTTTTTGTTGCTAGATTTCTGATAGAAGTGAATGGAAATTGATAATAAAAGATAAGAGAATCGAGCGGAAAAACAAATTGAAACAAGATTGAATGGCAAATTGACTGCAAAACGCATTGTGTATTCCCAGCATAACAGTGAAAGCTCAAGAACAGATAAAAAGCTTAAAGGGAACCTAAACTGAGAAGGATATGGATTTTTCCTTTTAAAATAATACCAGTTGCCTGTCTCTCCTGATGATCCTGTGTCTCTATCTCTAATACTTTTAGCCACAGCCCCTCAACAAGCATGCAGATCAGGTGGTCTGACTGAAGTCAGACTGGATTAGCTGCATGCTTGTTTCAGGTGTGTGATTCAGCCACCACTGTAGCCAATGAGATTAGCAGGATGCCAGGCAGCTGGTATAGTTTAAAAAGAAACATCCAGATCCCTCTCAGTTTAGGTTCCCTTTAAAGTGGACCCAAATTAAAATACAAGATTTCAGAAATAAAATCTATTTTCTAAATTATAACAATAAATAGCAGCCTTTTTTCAGCTGCATGATGACAAATATAAAATATTTTACATTTATTGGAGGAACCCCTCCCTTCCTTTCAAATTGCCGGGACAAAATCCGGCAAACTGATGGAGTAAGTAGTGTCCGGCAATGGAGGAATTGCTAATGGCTGCCACCTGTATAACCCTAGTTATGAAAAGAGAAGGGTGAAAAGCATGCACTGAAATGCTCATAGGCTTGAAGGAGTGCTTATTTATCTTTGTATGTGTCAGAGTGCTGCAACTAAATATTTTTAATTAAAAAATTGTTTGGTTTGGGTCCGCTTTAAGTGAGAGATGGTAAGCTTCTGTTAACATATGTACTAGACATATTATATGTGCAATGAATGTGAGGGTTTGCATCATACAGAGTGGGGTGGGATGTGGGTGGCCTGCTTCATTTATCTTTTCCAAGAAGTCTGTCCCTCCTGCCCCTGACAACATCCTCCTAGTTTTGGAAGCTGCCTTGCCGTGTTGCATAATAATGTATATCTGATTATCTGTAAGCAGTACACTCCTATTTTCAGGCAGCACAGCTGTCTTCACAGACACAAGGTCTCCCCTGCAGGAAATCAGAACAATCAGCAGCCTGAAGAGCTCAGGGCTGCAGTTCAGCTCAGGACAGTTCATGTACAGTCAGATAAACCTGCAGGTGAATATGAAAGTAAACCTATTTACCTTTTCATGCACTTGGACAAAAAAAAAAACAGATTTAGTTTTCAAAAATGATAATGTTAACCTACTGAGACTTTTCACCACTCACTGACTTTATGGTCATGTGTTACAGCATACAGCAGTCTTAACATGTCCATTATTGAGAAACAGAATATAACGTAAAGAATAAAATTGCTTATGTTTTTACAATATTAATTTATGAATTATTTTGTCAATGTTTGCTCATTGTAAGAATTCTCCCCACTCTGATTTACATTCTGTGATTATTCACAGGGGACGATAATTTAGTACTGGCATTACGGCGGAATGTTTGCTTACTGTGTGCCCTGAAGTCAGCAGAAGTAACACCTGGCCTCCCAGAATGCTCTAGGAGGATATTTATGCATAATAAACAGCCTAGGCTACACATCACTGGGAGGGTGATGCTATGCAGCTATATACAGTGGGGTGCGATCAGTTGATTTGGACGCCTATTGTGGCTGGTGTCTCATAGACGCCCATGTAAATGACACTGAGTCAGTGATTGGCGTGCAAAGTGCACCCCATAGTATACAGCTGATTGTATACAGCCAGGGTACTTTGAGTAGATGATCAGCTATTTGTAGCCGATCAACTACTAGTGTGTATTGCCGATTGGCTTCAATATCGGTTGTTTAGATGTCAGGAATAGGAGGGAAGCTTAGGCACTACAATTTTAACTATCAGCACCACTAGATGCCCAATCAAAGCAACAGGGGCTCTTTATGTACTTTACCTGAGAAAATAAATCAATGCTCTGAGTAAGAAAGAGCGGTTAGTGCTGTGTGTTGTCTTTTTACAGATAACTCAGTTCCCATTACTAGATGGAGAAGTGGAAGCAGTAACCCAGACAATGAAACAGTGTGGTTACATATTCTCGGGACTCATTTACACTACGTGGTGTAGAGACTTACAGCACCAATATGCTAAAAAAGACTATAGACTGCCATACTACAGTGGGGTGCGAAAGTTTGGACAACGTTGTTAATCATCATGATTTTCCTGTATAAATCGTTGGTTGTTACGATAAAAAATGTCAGTTAAATATATCATATAGGAGACACACACAGTGATAATTGAGACGTGAAATAAAGTTTATTGGATTTACAGAAAGTGCGCAATTATTGTTTAAATAAAATTTAGGCAGGTGCATAAATGTGGGCACTGTTGTCATTTTATTGATTCCAAAACCTTTAGCACTAATTATTGGAACTCAAATTGGCTTGGTAAGCTCAGTGACCCCTGACCTACATACATAGGTGAATCCAATTATGAGAAAGAGTATTTAACCACTTAAGTACCAGCAGTCTCTGCCCCCTTGAGGACCAGAGACCGCTGGTACAGGAACGCGGAATCCCAACAAAATACAGACGAATCGCCACACATACACGCCGCAACCACCGTCATCGCCGCTCGCTGGGACCCCTAGAACATAGACTCTGCCGTCTCTATGACGGCAGAGCCATGTGAGCCGATCAGGAGCTGCTTTCATTGGCTCCTGACCGTGTCAATCAATGTAAGCCAATGGGATCGGCTTACATTGATAGACATATCCAGAAGCCAATGAAATGGTTCCTGACCGGCTCACATGGCTCTGCCGTCATAGAGACAGGCAGAGCCTGTGAGATGCGGCAGGACTCATCGGGTCTGAGCGACGCGATCGGCGGGGAGCGGTGGAAATGGCAGATGCGCGCAGCGGCAGCTAATTGAGATCTACGTGGGGCCAGCCAGGAGGCCACCAATTAGCGCGGTTCTTAAATGGTTAAGGGGGTAAATTGTAAGTTTCTCTCCTCTTTTAATTTTCTCTGAAGAGCAGCAACATGGGAGTCTAAAAACAACGCTCAAATTACCTGAAGACAAAGATTGTTCACCATCATGGTTTAGGGGAAGGATACTGAAAGCTGTCTCAGAGATTTCAGCTGTCTGTTTCCACAGTTAGGAACATATTGAGGAAATAGAAGACCACAGGCTCAGTTCAAGTTAAGGCTCTAAGTGGTACACCAAGAAAAATCTCGGATAAACAGAAGCAACGAATGGTAAGAACCGTCAGAGTCAACCCACAGACTAGCACCAAAGACCTACAACATCATCTTGCTGCAGATGGAGTCACTGTGCATTGTTCAACCATTCGGCGCACTTTACACAAGGAGATGCTGTATGCAGAGGAAGCCTTTTCTCTGCCCTGAGCACAAACAGAGCCACTTGAAGTATGCTAAAGCACATTTGGACAAGCCAGCTTCATTTTGGAATAAGGTGCTGTGGACTGCTGAAACTAAAATTGAGTTATTTGGGCATAACAAGGGACATTATGCATGGAGGAAAAACAACACAGCATTTCAAGAAAAACACCTGCTACCTACAGTAAAATATGGTGGTGGTTCCATCATGCTGTGTGGCTGTGTGGCCAGTGCAGGGACTGGGGATCTTGTCAAAGTTGAGGGATGCATGGATTCCACTCAGTATCAGCAGATTCTGGAGACCAATGTCCAGGAATCAGTGACAAAGCTGAAGCTGCGCCGAGGCTGGATCTTTCAACAAGACAACGACCCTAAACACTGCTCAAAATCCACTAAGGCATTCATGCAGCGGAACAAGTACAGTGTTCTGGAATGGCCATCTCAGTCCCCAGATCTGAATATAATTGAAAATCTGTGGTGTGAGTTAAAGAGAGCTGTCCCTGCTTGAAAGCCTAAAAACATTAATGAACTAGAGATGTTTTGTAAAAATGAATGGTCCAAAATACCTTCAACCAGAATCCAGACTCTCATTGGAACCAACAAGAAGCGTTTAGAGGCTGTAATTTCTGCACAAGGAGGATCTACTAAATATTGATTTCATTTCTTTTTTGTGGTGCCCAAATTTATACACCCACCTAAATTTGTTTAAACAGTTATTGCACACTTTCTGTAAATGTAATACACTTCATTTCACTTCTAAATTATCACTGTGTGTGGCTCCTATATGACATATTTAACTGACATTTTTTATTGTAACAACCAACGATTTATACAGGAAAATCATGACAATTCGCATCCCACTGTATGTGCAGTATGTGCAGTACCACTGTAAGTTGTACTAAAAAACAGAAGTGAGGTTATGCACCAGGGGCGTTGCTAAGGTCCTAAGAGATCCGGGCACTTTTGGGCACTCCAGATGGAAAATGGGTGTGGTCACGCACCAGAATGTGGGTGTGGTCATGAGTGGAGCCAAATTTACATGAACTTAACAGTGGTCTAAGTAGGCCTGCCCAGAAAAATGTTGCATGATGCCCCCTCTCCATGAATGCAAAAAAAAAAAATAAAAAAAAATGCAGCATAGCACATAAATAGGCAGTGTCACTTAAAGAGAACCAGAGACGAAACACCCTCATGTATTTTATTACATTTAACAGTGGGAACATGACAGTAAACACCTACCCTGATTTTAGTTTAAATCTTCTCTGCTTAATCTGTCTATATAATCAGCTGTGATAAGAATCCCTGACTGAGTCAGTCGAGGTTTGACCTGGAATCATTATAGCTGAGTCACTCTTTTGTGGAGTCTTTTCAAGCCCAAGCCTGCCCCCTCCTGGATCAGATTTCCTGCTTTACATACTGAGAACTCTGATGACATGGGAGGGGCTGCTGCTGCAGGAAAAATCTCTGAAACAGACAAGTGTGGCTGTGTGTTAAGAAACGCGGAAAAGCCGCCGCATGGACGCAAGATGAGGCGGCTGTTTCCGCGGCTGGCATAGCGGAACACGGAGAAACCGCCGCACAGGCCTGCTACTGACAGTCTGACCAGGCGCGGGGAGGCCACCGCATGTGCAGATAGTGGTGCGTCTCACCCCGCGTGCAGGCCAGCAGAGACATTGCAAAGCGTGACTGGTGTGGCTGGGACTGATAGTCCACACAGGTTCAGAATGACGCATGCGCTGCTGAGAGGCAGAGTTTATATGACAGCCAGAAGAAGGTCAGCTGACCAAGCTGGTCAGCTGACATTTCCACCACTTTTCATTGGTCCAGCACTTAGGGGAGGCGCTGGAAGCGCTGATGTATATATACTGGGTGCTGGTCATTTCTCTGGTGTCTGGCATTGTGATCACTACGTGGTAGCACTCAGACCTTGTCAGTATCTGTGTTCTAGCATAGTTTCCAAAGGTGTTGATGATCACGGAGCTCACACCTTAGCGTTAGGAATATTGAACTGTATTATTTGTTATGACCTTCTGCTTGCCTGACTAATCCTCCTGAACTCTGATTCTGTACCTTGCTATTTCTGATATCCTGTTGCAAATCTCTGCTCGTTCCTGGACTCTGTACCTGCCTCCTGATTCTGTACCTCGTTATTCTGATTCTCAGTTGCCTAACCCTGCCTGTTATTGGATTCCGTATCTGCCTTCTGATTCTGTACTTTATCTGTCTGTGTGTTGACGACCTGGCTTGGCCGACCTCAAAAAACTAGCCTTACTTACTGAGGCAGTTCCCAGATCTGTTAGTGACACCCTCTCATTGGTGTCACTCACGCTCTGTCCTTCCCTCATTCTGCTTAGCTCCTCCCCCGGGAGAGTCTAGGCTTACGGAAGGAGCATACTTCTGTGCAGTATTCCTTACTGCCTCTGTACCTACTCCTTAGGTACAGTCCACTAGTGTTACTGTTACACCCAAACACTCACTTCTCTCTCAGGTGTCCAGAGGTTAGAAGATATATCTGATTATCGGTGATACTGCAGATCATCAATAATCGGGTATATTCTGCATTCTCGGTGATACTGCATATCACCGGTAATCAGACCCTCTCTGTGTTACACCGATCGTTACAGAACGCCAGACCAAAATACAAATGGACGCACACACTGACCGTCTGGGCGCACTTGCCACTTCGGTGGACAACATCAACCAAGTGCTGGGTAGTCACAAAACTATGATTGACGCCTTGTCTGGTTCTTTACAAACCCTTCAGACGGCAGTGAATGAGGTGCGATCCCCTCCTAGCTCTGACATACATTTGCCTGTAGCTGAGAAGTTTTCTGGTCACAGATCTGACTTCCGAAATTTTAGAAGTAGAGTGTTATCTTATTTTGAGTTGAGACCTCGATCTTCTGGAACAGTGGCTCAAAGGGTCACATTTATTAAGACTTTGTTATCAGGCGATTCTCAGACGTGGGCGTACAGTTTTCCCACCGGAGACTTAGCCCTCACTTCAGTGGATGAATTTTTCAAAGCTATGGCAGTAATTTACGACGACCCAGACCTTGCTGCGACTTCGGAGTGGAAGCTCAAGCTTTTACGTCAAGGCAAGGGTCCGGTCGAGGATTACGCAGCGGAATTTAGGAGGTGGTCAGTTTCAGCCAGGTGGGACACTTACAGTATGCCCTCTTAGATTGTTTCTTATCGGGACTGTCAGATGAGGTCTCAAATCTCATGTTAAGTCTGCCTGAACCTAAAACAGTCGATGAGGCCATTTCATCGGCCATTCGAGTCGACCGCATGCTACGCTATCAGAAACAGACCCGGGGTAGTAGTCATGTAAAGATGGTGTCCTACGCTGCGCCTCCAGTAACTCCACCTCCTCCCGTCTCGCCTCCACCCGAACCTATGCAAATTGGTCGGTCGGAACTATCCCAAGTGGAGCGAAGACGTAGGATGTCTGAGCAGCTGTGTCTTTACTGCGCAGAAGGGGGTCATAGAGTACGTAATTGTCCCAATAAGTCGGGAACCGCTACCGCCTAGGAGTTGTAGGGGGTAACACCCTAGGCGCACGTGTCTTACCCCTAGAAGATAAACGGTTACTTCTTCCTTGTACTGTTACATGGGAAGATAAAACCGAGGATTCCGAGGCCTTTGTTGATTCAGGCTCTGCAGCAAATTTTATGGATTTCGAATTTGCAAAGAAATTAGGCATTCCGCTCACCCCGGTAAAACCACCCATTCAGGTTACGGCAGTAGATGATTCCCCCCTGCAAAGTAATCATCCGCTGTCTCAGACACCAGAGGTGGAAGTCACTATAGGGGTACTACACAACGAAAAATTACAGTTTTTTGTATTACACATGACCACCTCCACAGTCATCCTTGGCATGCCATGGTTGCATCTTCACTCCCCACAGATCAATTGGACCACTGGGCAGTTAACTAGCTGGCAGTGGCGTAGCTAAGGAGCTGTGGGCCCCGATGCAAGTTTTACAATGGGGCCCCCCAAGCACTCTATACATAACAATTTATACGGCGCACCAAAATCTGCCAATGGCAACTACAGTGTCAGAGGTGCAAGAAGGGGATGGGGAACAGTTTGTTAATGATTACCACTATTCAAAGTATCTACAGAAGTCATTATTATGAGCATAGGACCAATAGAGAGCTAATTCTGTAGTTAAGGGAGGGCCCTTCGGGGCCCCTCTGGCCCAAGTGCCCCGATGCGGTCGCTACCTCTGCACCCCCTATTGCTACGCCCCTGCTAGCTGGTCAACTCATTGTTTCCAGCAGTGTTTAGGGAAGGTGACATTGGGCCAGACCAGGATTCATTTGCAGGGGGTACCAGTACAATATTCCGAGTATTCAGATGTGTTCTGTCCCAAGGCTGCTGATAAGTTACCTCCACATTGCCCGTTTGATTGCCCCATCGATCTCCGATCTGATTGTATGCCCCCAAGGGGTCATCTCTACAATTTGTCTGGGCCAGAGAAAGTGGCCATGCAGGAGTACATTCGTGAGAATTTAGCCAAAGGGTTCATTCGCCCCTCTCGGTCGCCCGCTGGCGCAGGGTTCTTTTTTGTTAAGAAAAAAGACGGAGGCCTGCGGCCATGCATAGATTACTGGGGCCTGAATAAAATCACAGTGAAGAATCGCTACCCTTTGCCTCTGATAGATGACCTGTTTACACAAGTTACCAACGCTAAGATCTTTTCGAAATTAGATTTACGGGGTGCATACAACCTGGTGCGGATCAGAAAAGGCGATGAATGGAAGACGGCCTTTAACACGCCCGACGGGCATTACGAGTACTTAGTGATGCCCTCCGGGCTGTGTAACGCCCCGGCCATCTTCCAGGAATTAATCAATGAGGTATTCAGGGAGGTGTTGGGCAAATTCGTGTTAGTATACCTGGATGATATACTTATTTTTTTAAACAACCTCTCTGAGCACAGGTCACATGTCAAATTTGTATTGGACAAACTCAGACAAAACATGCTTTACGCTAAATTGGAGAAATGCATCTTCGAGGTGACATCTGTCACCCTTTTAGGGTACATAATTTCCACCTCTGGCCTGTCTATGGACCCTGCCAAGGTCTCTGCTGTGCTGGAATGGCCTCAACCTGTGGGGTTAAAATCTCTTCAGAGATTCTTAGGCTTTGCCAATTACTATAGAAGGTTCATAAAGGGGTACTCCACTGTCATTGCACCCCTCACTAGTCTCACTAAAAAAGGGGCAGATACTACCCACTGGTCTCCAGAAGCTCTGCAAGCATTCTCCACGTTAAAAGACTTGTTTTGCTCTGCACCCATCCTAAGACACGTTGACACTTCCTACCCCTTTATTGTTGAGGTGGACGCCTCGGAGGTCGGGGTAGGGGCTGTGCTGTATCAGCGATCAGGGTTGCAGGGTAGATTACGCCCATGTGCCTATTTTTCTCGTAGGTTCTCTCCGGCAGAGAGAAACTACGACATAGGCAACAGGGAGCTCCTGGCCATCAAGTTGGCCTTTGAAGAATAGCGTCATTGGTTGGAAGGAGCAGAACATACGATCACAGTTTACACTGATCACAAAAATTCAGAATACATCGAGGGAGCTAAGAGATTAAGCCCCCTTCAGGCTCGATGGTCTTTGTTCTTCTCGAGGTTCAGATTTATAATTACGTACACTCCAGGTAGCAAGAACATTAAGGCAGATGCCCTGTCCAGATGCTTTGAGCCAGAGACAGCACAGCCCTCTACCCCAGAGACCATTGTCCCACAAAGACTGGTACTAGCAACAACTGAGACATGGAAAGACTGGACGGAGACGTTAGGGCCCTTTCAGCAGGACGTCCCGGAGGGGAAGCCTGAAGGGGTTATGTTTATACCACTGCCATTCCGCCTTCAGATCTTACAGATGTTCCATTCACACAAAAATGCGGGACACCCTGGGGCCTCCAGAACACAGGATCTTGTTGCCAGGTGCGCTTGGTGGCCTTCTCTGGCAACGGATTGCAAGGAGTATGTTAGAGAGTGTGTGGTGTGTGCAAAAAGTAAGCCCTCCCAGCTGGCACCTGTGGGAACGTTGCAGCCCTTGCCCACCCCGAATGAGCCGTGGACACACCTGTCCATGGATTTTGTGGGTGAGCTTCCCAGGTCTGAGGGCATGTCGGTCATTTGGGTGGTAGTCGACCGCTTTAGTAAAATGGCCCATTTTGTGCCCTTGAAAGGACTCCCCTCGGTCCAGGAGTTGGCCGATTTGTTCATCATCCACGTTTTCCGATTGCATGGCATTCTGGAAAACATTGTGTCAGATCGGGGAGTCCAATTTGTTTTGAGATTTTGGCGGGCATTTTGTCACCAAATGGGCATGTTCATTTTCATCGGGCTACCACCCACAGACCAATGGTCAGACTGAGAGAGTCAACCAATCATTGGAACAATTTTTGAGGTGTTACGTTGCAGAAGCGCAAAATGATTGGGTCAAGTTTTTGCCCTTTGCAGAATTTGCGCACAATAATTTGAAAAGTTCTTCCACGGGATTCTGTCCATTTCAGATAGTTACTGGGAAGCTGCCCAAATTTTCCCCATTGCCAATCGCTTCCACTCCGTTTCCAGCTCCGGAGGCCTGGCAAAAGTCATTTAAGGACGTGTGGTGGATCGTGAAAAATAATTTGGAGAAGGTGTTTCAAAGTCAGAAAGGTCAAGCTGACAAAAAACGTTCCTTAGAGTGGAAGTTTCAACCAGGAGACTTAGTCTGGGTGTCCACACGTCACTTGACCTTGAAACAGCCTTCAGCCAAGTTGGGGCCCAGGTTTGTGGGTCCATTTCCAGTAACTAGAAAGATCAACAATGTTACTTATGCCATCGATCTTCCTGCCAGTATGCGTGGCGTAAGATCTTTTCATGTGTCTCTGCTTAAGCCAGCAGTCCATGTGGGTCCCACTCCTCCTCCTCCTGTGATGATAGATGACTAACCTAAGTACGAGGTAGAGAACATTTTAGACTCACGCATAGTTCAGAACTCAGTACAATATCTGGTTCATTGGAAAGGGTATGGTATTGAGGAGAGATCATGGGTACCTGAATGTCGCATGCATGCTGACAAACTGAGAAGGGAATTCCACGCTTTACATCCTGAGAAGCCTGGAAGGAGCTGTCCGGAGTCCACTCCTCAGGGGGGGGGTACTGTGAAGAAACGCGGAAAAGCCGCCGCATGGACGCTAGAGATGAGCGTAATGACCTAATTACGATTTTGCGAAATTTCTCGTAATTAGTGTAATTACGATTATGGCCGTAAGTACATAATCGTAATGAAGAAGGATTTCGCGAAATTTCGCGTAAGCGTAATTTTTCGCGTAATTTTCGCATTACAGTGGGTTCATGCCGTAATTTCGCATTAAACGCTACCGTAATTTCGCGTTAAACCGTAACGCTCCGTATAATATAAAAAAGCCGCCGACTTTAAGGGTTAATAGCAAAGTCCCCTTAAATGCTAAGAGCCTCAAATTTGGAGAATATATTAAGGAGATCAGGAGGAATAAGAGGAAAAAAATTTTTTTCAAAAAGACCTTATAGTTTTTGAGAAAATCGATGTTAAAGTTTCAAAGTAAAAATGTATACATTTAAAAACCCGCCGACTTTAACGGTTAATAGCAAAGCCTGCTTAAAGTTTAGGAACACCAAATTCCTAGGGTATATTAAGGGGATCAGTGGGAATAAGAGGAAACATTTTTTTTTCAAAAAGACCTTATAGTTTTTGAGAAAATCGATTTTTAAGTTTCAAGGGCGAAAATGTCTTTTAAATTCGGAAAATGTCAGTTTTTTTTGCACAGGTAACAATAGTGTATTATTTTCATAGATTCCCCCAAGTGGGAAGAGTTTTACTTACTTCGTTCTGAGTGTGGGAAATATAAAAAAAAAACGACGTGGGGTCCCCCCTCCCAGACCTCTTTAACCCCTTGTCCCCCATGCAGGCTGGGATAGCCAGAATGCGGAGCACCGGCCGCGTGGGGCTCCGCTCCCTGACTATACCAGCCCGCATGGTCCATGGATTGGGGGGTCTCGGAAGGGGAGGGGCAGCCAAGCTTTCCCCTCCCCCTCCGAGCCCTTGTCCAATCCAAGGACAAGGGGCTCTTCTCCACCTCCGATGGGCGGTGGAGGTGGAGGCCGCGATTTCCTGGGGGGGAGGTTCATGGTGGAATCTGGGAGTCCCCTTTAAAAAGGGGTCCCCCAGATGCCCACCCCCCCTCCCAGGAGAAATGAGTATAGAGGTACTTGTACCCCTTACCCATTTCCTTTAAGAGTTAAAAGTAAATAAACACACAGACACTTAGAAAAAGTATTTTAATTGAACAAAAAACATAACCACGAAAAAAGTCCTTTAATATTCTTAATTAACCATTAATACTTACCTGTCCCTTTAAAAGCCAGTTCCCACGCAATATCCTCGGAAATATACTAAACAGTTACAATATAACAAAGTTATTACACTGTAACAACTTTGTTACATTGTAACTACGCCGCACCCGACGCCACTCGCCGCTCAGCCGCCGCACCCGCACGCACCCGACAGAGCTCTGAGCTATATAGCTCAGAGCTCCCTAAGCATCTTTGTATTTGGGCTCCAAGGAGCCCCATTGGTCCTTAGCAGACCAATGGGGTTCCTTTAAATCAGAAGGAACCCCATTGGTCTGCTAAGGACCAATGGGGCTCCTTGGAGCCCAAATACAAAGATGCTTACAGAGCTCTGAGCTATATAGCTCAGAGCTCTGTCGGGTGCGTGCGGGACGCTAAGTCCCCGCCGGCTCCCGCTGCCTTCCCCGCCTCTCCCACATGTCACCCACATGTCACCCACATGTGGGTGACATGTGGGTGACAGATGTGGGCGGGGTGGACAGCGGGAGCCGGCGGGGACTTAGCGTCCCGCACGCACCCGACAGAGCTCTGAGCTATATAGCTCAGAGCTCTGTAAGCATCTTTGTATTTGGGCTCCAAGGAGCCCCATTGGTCCTTAGCAGACCAATGGGGTTCCTTCTGATTTAAAGGAACCCCATTGGTCTGCTAAGGACCAATGGGGCTCCTTGGAGCCCAAATACAAAGATGCTTAGGGAGCTCTGAGCTATATAGCTCAGAGCTCTGTCGGGTGCGTGCGGGTGCGGCGGCTGAGCGGCGAGTGGCGTCGGGTGCGGCGTAGTTACAATGTAACAAAGTTGTTACATTGTAATAACTTTGTTATATTGTAACTGTTTAGTATATTTCCGAGGATATTGCGTGGGAACTGGCTTTTAAAGGGACAGGTAAGTATTAATGGTTAATTAAGAATATTAAAGGACTTTTTTCGTGGTTATGTTTTTTGTTCAATTAAAATACTTTTTCTAAGTGTCTGTGTGTTTATTTACTTTTAACTCTTAAAGGAAATGGGTAAGGGGTACAAGTACCTCTATACTCATTTCTCCTGGGAGGGGGGGTGGGCATCTGGGGGACCCCTTTTTAAAGGGGACTCCCAGATTCCACCATGAACCTCCCCCCCAGGAAATCGCGGCCTCCACCTCCACCGCCCATCGGAGGTGGAGAAGAGCCCCTTGTCCTTGGATTGGACAAGGGCTCGGAGGGGGAGGGGAAAGCTTGGCTGCCCCTCCCCTTCCGAGACCCCCCCCAATCCATGGACCATGCGGGCTGGTATAGTCAGGGTGCGGAGCCCCACGCGGCCGGTGCTCCGCATTCTGGCTATCCCAGCCTGCATGGGGGACAAGGGGTTAAAGAGGTCTGGGAGGGGGGACCCCACGTCGTTTTTTTTTATATTTCCCACACTCAGAACGAAGTAAGTAAAACTCTTCCCACTTGGGGGAATCTATGAAAATAATACACTATTGTTACCTGTGCAAAAAAAACTGACATTTTCCGAATTTAAAAGACATTTTCGCCCTTGAAACTTAAAAATCGATTTTCTCAAAAACTATAAGGTCTTTTTGAAAAAAAATTTTTTCCTCTTATTCCCACTGATCCCCTTAATATACCCTGGGAATTTGGTGTTCCTAAACTTTAAGCAGGCTTTGCTATTAACCGTTAAAGTCGGCGGGTTTTTAAATGTTTACATTTTTCCTTTGAAACTTTAACATCGATTTTCTCAAAAACTATAAGGTCTTTTTGAAAAAAATTTTTTTCCTCTTATTCCTCCTGATCTCCTTAATATATTCTCCAAATTTGAGGCTCTTAGCATTTAAGGGGGCTTTGCTATTAACCCTTAAAGTCGGCGGCTTTTTTAGATTATACGGAGCGTTACGGTTTAACGCGAAATTACGGTAGCGTTTAATGCGAAATTACGGCATGAACGAAACGCGAAATTTCGCATTGAAAATTACGCTTACGGTATTTTCAATTACGATTTTAATGGCAATTACGCTACCGCAATTTCGCATCGTAATCGCGAATTTCGCATGCATAATTATAGTAATGCGAAATTTCGAAAATTTCAGCTCAACTCTAATGGACGCAGGATGAGGCGGCTGTTTCCGCGGCTGGCATAGCGGAACGCGGAGAAACCGCCGCGTCTGACGCAGCGGTTTGCGTGCACAGGCCTGCTACTAACAGTCTGACCAGGCGCAGGGAGGCCACCGCATGTGCAGATAGCGGTGCGTCTCACCCCACGTGCAGGCCAGCAGAGACATTGCAAAGCGTGACTGGTGTGGCTGGGACTGATAGTCCACACAGGTTCAGAATGACGCGCGCGCGCGCTGAGAGGCAGAGTTTATATGACAGCCAGAAGAAGGTCAGCTGACCAAGCTGGTCAGCTGACATTTCCACCACTTTTCATTGGTCCAGCACTTAGGGGAGGCGCTGGAAGCGCTGATGTATATATACTGGATGCTGGTCATTTCTCTGGTGTCTGGCGTTGCAATCACTACATGGTAGCACTCAGACCTTGTCAGTATCTGTGTTCTAGCATAGTTTCCAAAGGTGTTGATGATCACGGAGCTCACACCTTAGCGTTAGGAATATTGAACTGTATTATTTGTTATGACCTTCTGCTTGCCTGACTAATCCTCCTGAACTCTGATTCTGTACCTTGCTATTTCTGATATCCTGTTGCCAATCTCTGCTCGTTCCTGGACTCTGTACCTGCCTCCTGATTCTGTACCTCGTTATTCTGATTCTCAGTTGCCTAACCCTGCCTGTTATTGGATTCCGTATCTGACTTCTGATTCTGTACTTTGTGGCCTGGTGCACACCAAAAACCGCTAGCAGATCCGCAAAATGCTAGCAGATTTTGAAACGCTTTTTCTTCTTTTTCTGTCGCGTTTCAGCTAGCGTTTTGCGGTTTTGTGTAGCGGTTTTGGTGTAGTAGATTTCATGTATTGTTACAGTAAAGCTGTTACTGAACAACTACTGTAACAAAAAACGCCTGGCAAACTGCTCCGAAGTGCCGTTTTTCAGAGCGGTTTGCGGTTTTCCTATACTTAACATTGAGGCAGAAACGCCTCCGCAATCCAAAATCTGCAGCAGCCCGGGAGTATGCGTTTCTGCAAAACGCCTCCCGCTCTGGTGTGCACCAGCCCATTGAAATACATTACCCTAGCGGATCCGCACCCGCAAGTGGATCGCAAACCGCAGCGGAAACGCTCCGGTGTGCACTAGGCCTATCTGTCTGTGTGTTGACGACCTGGCTTGGCTGAACTCGAGAACTAGCCTTACTGTTAGAGGCAGTTCCCAGATCTGTTAGTGACACCCTCTCATTGGTGTCACTCACGCTCTGTCCTTCCCACATTCTGCTTAGCTTCTCCCCGGGAGAGTCTAGGCTTACGGAAGGAGCATACTTCTGTGCAGTATTCCTTACTGCCTCTGTACCTACTCCTTAGGTACAGTCCACTAGTGTTACTGTTACACCCAAACACTCACTTCTCTCTCAGGTGTCCAGAGGTTAGAAGATATATCTAATTATCGGTGATACTGCAGATCATCAATAATCGGGTATATTCTGCATTCTCGGTGATACTGCAGATCACCGGTAATCAGACCCTCTCTGTGTTACACCGATCGTTACACTGTGTGATCTGTGTGCTCTGTCTGTGCAGCCAGTCATCATTATTATCTATACTGTATGCAGTTTCATTACTATGAGAGACACTTCCTACAGGCAGCCACACAGCATACCAGAATATGAAGTTGAAAGCGCACAGATGAAATGCTGCAGCAGCAGCCCTGCTTGTCTATAGTCTCATAGAGGCTAGACAGCACATCCAGAACACCTCATAACCTGAAAGCAGAAGGCATATGAGCCGGCGGCCATATTGGATATTTCCTGGAGCAATAATGGATAAAAAGCACTCAAAAAGGCACACCAGAGTGGCAAAATTATCGGGTAGAGCTTTTATTCTTTACAAGCTATCAACTGATATGTTTAATTTTTTGTAAATCGTTCATCTCTGGTTCCCTTTAAACATAACTAGGCAGAGATACCTGGCTTCTGTGCTGGCTGGTCTGGCTTTCTGCTGGGCGAGGTGGCCTGCTGCCAGTCCCCCCATATCATTCCCTAACCTTCTAGTGGAACCCCTCCCATGATCCCATAGGCCTCCTATTGAGGCACCACAACTCCCAACATTCCCCCATAGAAGAACCACAGCTCTCTGCATGCCTCCATAAAGGCATCACAGTGCCCAGCATGGAACCACAGAACCCAGTATGCCCACATAGAGGCACCACAGTGCCCAGCATACTGCCGATTGATGCACCACAGCTCCCAGGATACCCGCCATTGAGGCACCACAGCTGACTCTGTCTGAGGGACATCCAGGGCGCCCCAGAATAGATCAGGGGCATGTGCCACTGATCTTTGGTGCTAACAACGCCCCTGTTAATGTCCTGTGGCAAACGCAAGCCTTTATTAGATCAAATAAAACCAGTATCAACGAGTAGATGACATGTTTCAGGCACACAATGGTGCTTAATCAGAGCACAAGTTAAAAATTGGAAGTGTGGCAAATATATACAATACACCACACCTCTTCCCCAATGAAAAAAACACCCACATAGGGGTGTGTCATTGAAAGAGAGAGAACAACCTCCCTAAATAGACATACAATCATATAGGTTAAACAAATGAAATAAGGAACGTAAGCTGTATTATTGTACAGTTTAGTGTGAAGTGTCTCTTCAGCCTGCTCACATCAGGTTGAAGATTCCGGGCCATCTCCACTAGAACCTCAAGCCTCAAGGCACAGAAACACATTCTTCTCCCTTTGCTGTCAAACTCCTGAACTCACTCCGCACTTTCCCGCCCCCCTTTTTTACCCCCCCCCCCCCCCCAGGTTGTTGCTGCTCCTTGTTCCTTGTTATTGATGTCCTGTTTCCAGTTGATGGACTGCTTACCTGCTACTTGCTGTATTGATTATTGTAATTGCTTCCTCCTCTAAGTCTTATATGATCCCTGTATGCACCTAAACTAATACGTAGTAGGGATGCTCGTTCTGATTATTGATCGGAAAATTGCATTTACGCATCTGAATTTGGAAATCAGTAATACAAGTGCAGTAGGCGGATTTTCGGGACATTACCAATGACCCGAAACATTGATTTTCTCAAAAACTACAAGGTCTTTTTGAAAGATTTTTTTTCTCTTGTTCCCACTCTTCTGCTTAACCAGTTCGGCCTTTCTGAACGAGCTTTCTCGTCCAGAAAGGCACTGCTGCTTTCAATGCGTGGTTTGCGCGATCGGGCGCACCCGCCGCCCCCCGCCAGCCCCCCGATCAGTGAATGGGAATATAATTCCCATTCACCGATCTAACTTCCCCGCAGAAATACCGACGCTTTCTCTCCAGAGAGCGCGGTATTTCTGCCCCCAGGAAACAACTCCTCTGAATTTTGGTACCTGGATGCGAGATCGTTCGCATCCAGGACTTTTCTCACTGTGGCCATCTTGTGGCCAAATAGTAAACTGCACCCACATACATTTTTAATTAAAGAATTTGCTTATTTTACATGTAAAATAAGCAGTTTCTCTCCCACACCAAAAATTACCCACATACATTTTTTATTAAAAAAAAAAATTAAAAAAATACAATAAAAAAAAACAAAACAACATAAATAGTTACCCAAGGGTCTAAACTTTTTAAATCTGCATGTCAAGAGAGTATGTTATTATATTATTTAAAATTATAAGCTTATAAATAGTGATGGACGCAAATTGAAAAAATGCACCTTTATTTCTAAATGAAATATCGGCACCATAAATTGTGATAGGGACATCGTTTAAATGGTGTAATTAACGGGATAGATGGGCAAATAAAATACATGGGTTTTAATTACGGTAGCGTATATTAATTTCAAACTATAATGGCCAAAAACTGAGAAATAATGAATTTTTTTCATTTCTTTCTTAATCTTCCTGTTAAAATGGATTTAGAAAAAAATAATTCTTAGCAAAATGTACTACCCAAAGAAAGCCTAATTAGTGGCGGAAAAAACAAGATATAGATCAATTCATTGTGATAAGTAGCAATAAAGTTATAGGCGAATGAATGGGAGGTGAACGTTGCTCGGATGCATGAGATTTTCGGCACTGCGGCGCTGAACCGGTTAACATACCCTGAAAATGTTATGCTTCTAGCACCTACAGGGGCATTGCTATTAACGGCTAATTTCGGCAACCATTGACTGTAATGTAAAATGCGGAAATGCGGAACAAGAGGAAATTTCAAGAAAGACCTTGTAGTTCTTGAGAAAATCAATGTTAAAGTCGGCGGAAATTTCCACGGAAGCGAAAATTGCCAATTCCGACCATCCCTAATTCCTAGTACTACCTGTTGAACTTGGAGACTAAATAATTCTGCAGTGATTTACAAACAATGTGTGAGGGACTTACCTTCGGGATCCAGTGACGCGGCTGTCTCTGCCAAGAGTGGGTCGCGTCCTGGCACTTCCGCATGTCGGCGGCCATCCTCCACTGGTGATGCGCGCACTGGGGATCGCTCTGCGCATACTGGTGGGCGGATGTCTCGCTCCTCTCGGCCGCAGTATGGTCTGAGGTGGCGACAGAGAGAGTGTCAGCTGACAGGATAGTCGGCTGACACTTAGGCAGGGGTTTATTTTTATAAATATAATGGATGCTGACCCTGGCTGGGATTGAACCTTGGTCTCTCACGTCGGAGGCGATGTCCTTAACCAGTGCTATAGCTGACACACAGTCAGGGTGTTTTGATGGTCAGTACTGGTTAGTCAGCTGACATGCATTGCCACCTGTGTCAGCTGATCTCTCTGTCAGCTGACACTTAAACAGGATTAATGCCTGCGTGTGATTAGCTGTTGTGTGCATGTGGCTGGCCATGGATTGGATGCTGTCAGTATTTCAACCTTGCTGTGACAGTTGCATGTTGCCCATGATAGCTCTAGATTGCTGGTTGCTTGGTGCCCTGTACTGCGCTGTCGTATTATATTGGATTGCCTGGATTTTGACCTCTGCCTGTTATTGGACCTTCCTTGTCTGCAGCCTGAACCGACCTCTTGCCTGGATTATCGTTACGACTGTTTGGTGCCTGGTTTGACCTCTGATACGTTTTTGACCTCTCGTTGCCTAGCGCGCCTGTGCTGCAATATATCTGATCACCCGTGTATGACCCTGGACTGCTGCTGGACATTGCTAACTCTGAATCCTTGTTTGGCATGAAAGTTTATTTGCTCACCCTGCATTCAGCTCCAATACCTTGCACACTAAAAGGCCTGGGTGTAACCAAAGTCGGGTAGGTGTTGTCACCAGGGCCGGCCCTAGACTTTTTGCCGCCTGAGGCAAATTTAGGAGAAAATTGCTGCAGCCTCCCCCCCTCCTGTCCGTGGGTGCGGGGGGGCCGGCCGCCAAGCCGGAGGGGTAGCGGGCAGGTCGGGGGTATTGGGCCTAGCGGTGGGGAGGGGGGTCGGACCCCCCCTCCCTCGCCTGGGTCCCCCGATCTGCGCTCCCCTCCAGCTGTAATTAGGAAGCAGCCGCTTGCAGATCGTAAGAGGCACGGGCGGGGAGGACTCACCTTATCCGCGTTCCATCGTGCGCTCCACTGACGTCACTTCCTGCATCGCCGTCCACTTACAATACAGTGGGCGGCGATGCAGGAAGTGACGTCAGTGGAGCGCTCGCTGGAACACGGAAAAGGTGAGTCCTCCCTGCCCGTTGCCTCTTAGGCTCTGCAAGCGGCTGCTTCCTAATTACAGCTGGAGGGGAGAGCAGATCGGGGGACCCAGGCGAGGGGTGGGGGGTCTGACCCCCCTCCCCACCGCTAGTCCCAATACCCCCGACCTGCCCGCTACCCCTCCGGCTCGGCGGCCGCCCCCCCCCCCCCCCTGCCGCCCCTAGAAGTTTGCCGCCTGAGGCAAATGTTTCACCCCGCCTCATGAGCGGGCCGGCCATGGTTGTCACCTCACCTCTTGTTCAAGAGGGGACGCGCCACATAGGGTGAAGCGTGTGGAATTAGATTGGGGCATTGGAGATGATGCGTGGGTGGATATTCCTACAGGCCTGATACACTGATTCTGCAGTGGTCATGCTGATCCATTTAGTGTAACTGGAAGGAGACAACACTGCACCAGGGAGTATAACAGATGCCTATGCAGTGGTGTAGCAATATGGGATGCAGAGGTTGCGACCGCACTGGGGCCCTTGGACAAAAGGGGCCTACTAGGGACCCTTCCTCAACCACAGTGTTAGCTCTTTAATGGTGCAATGCTGGTAATAATCACTTCTATATATGCTTTGAATAGTGGTAACCATTAACAAACTGTTCTCCTTACACCTCTCATATTGTGGATGTCCTTGGCAGGTATTGTTGCACTATATGAATTGTTATGCATAGAATGCTTCGGGGGCCCAAATCTAAAACTTGCACTGGGGCCCAAAAGCCTGTGGCTATGCATAGTGGTATGATGTACGGAATCTTGAACAACAAGTTTGAAGAAAGCCTCTGGTGTTGCAATTGGAAGGAAGTACAAACTGACCTTCTCTAAGTACCCCTGTGTGCTCACTGCTTTGAGACATCTGCCCAAACTGGACCATATAAATATGAGTATCTAATACAACCAAATTGTCTGATTTTGCCCCTGCTAGCTTCATTAGCTAATTTCTTTGCATTTGAAAGCATACTGTATAATCACTGATTTGTACAGCTGCTATCAGGGCCGGTTTAAGCAACAATGGGGCCCCAGGGCAAAATAAACCTGCCCCCCCCCCCCCCCCCCCAACAGATACCCCCGAGCAAAAATTGGCATTAAGGGACCTTTTTTGCAGCTGGTATAGTCAGGGTTTGAAGCCCCAATCGGTCGGAGCTCCACATTCTGGCTATCCCAGCCTGCATGGGGGACAAGGGGTTAAAAAGTTTCAGGAGGGGGGACCCCACATAATTTAATAAAAAAAAATTCCCACACTCTAAACATAAAAAAAATTGGGAAAATAGGAAAAAAATGCCAGGGATCTTCATACAGCCATATTGCGGCTGTATAGCGATCCCTGGCCAAAGCACTGCGGCTGCATATGGACTCCCTGGAAGCCCCGTCAGGAAATTTATTGCGCTTTCGTTTGATGCATGTAAAATTACACTACTGTTAGGTTTCCTACTAAAAGTGACATTTACCGCATTTAAAAGCATACTTTTTTTCCTTCGAAACTTTAAAATCGATTTTCTCAAAAACTATAAGGTCTTTTTAAAAAATGTTTTTTTCCTCTTATCCTCAATGATCTCCTTAACATATCCTGCAAATTTAGGGTTTCTAGCATTTAAGGTGGATTTGCTATTAACCATTAAAGTCGGCTGGATTTTAAATGTGTATTTTTTTTCCTTTGAAACTTTAAAATTGATTGTCTCAAAAACTATAAGGTCAATTTGAAAAAAATGTTTTTTTCCTCTTGTAGCCACTGGGGGCCCCTACAAGCTCTGGGGCCCTGGGGCAGCTGCCTCCTTTGCCTCTATGGTAGCGCCGGCCCTGGCTGCTATATCAGTAACTTAAAACAAATTGCCTTACTTATTTCCACATTTCTATTGCACAACTCATCCTTGGCGTTTTCCCATTCTTGCACAAATCACACTGCTGAGTCAAAGGCCTGTTTCACTGTCCAGACACCAACTGCCCAATGATGGTAAAGAGTCACTTATGCCTATTGCACAAGAGAGGTGTGAGCTCGGACCAAGCAGCACCTGCCTTAGGGTCCATTCACATGATCACATCTAAAACCGCAAAACCATTTTGTGGGAGTGATTTTCCGCGATTAACGTAGAAAAATCACTGGATACTGCAGCGTTTTCGAAGAGATCGCGATTAGCGGTGCTATGCATGCTAATTGCGATCGCTAATCACCGGTAAACCGCTGCATGTAACACGTTTGCGGTTAACGCTAACCGCAAACGTGGCAGTGAGAACACTGCCATAGTGTTACTTGTGCTAGCGGTTTATAAAAACCACTAGCGGTTTGCATTGAGTGGGAATCGTGCGATTCCTGCTCAGGTGCGAACGGACCCTCATAGTGGCTGCAGAAATGTCTAGTGACACATTTAGAGGCATCCCTGTTTCTCTCGAGCAATAGTAATACTTATCCCAGCTATTTCTGCCTATATTTATCCATTTTTTTTTTCATTTGTGATTCTGCGTTTTGCATTCTTTAGGCTCTGAATCTTCTTTTGTTTGTTTGCCTTTTAATGCAAATTTTTACATTGCCATTTCTCCCTGCATACCGATTAAGTTAGTTTAGGTGAAACTGTATGTAATTAAAGAGGGATAAAAACATTAAATACAAATGTTTTTCTTTTTATTACCCATACAGTTACCATATTTACTTTTGTGCACTAGTAGTATTGTCTGTCTACAAATTACAAGCTTCCAAAGTACAGTTTATCTGCTCTGAAAGCTGCCATTGCATTTTACTGCATAGCTGCTGTATTTATATATGGAGATGCATCTAGCGATCACTTCTATGGCAGGGTACAGTTCATTTTCAGCACAGCTAGGAATGTATACTAAAGTAGGTGACAGAGGAGTGTAAACAAAATAGAATGTTATCACCACTTTGGATGCGGCAGCAAGCTTTCCATTGAAGAAGCACTGAAAAAGAAAGTGCTGTTAAACTGTATGAATGCTGTTCTGGTGCAATAGTTTTTTTTTGTGGCAGTAGATTTTCTGCTGTAAATAATCTTTTAGAGCAAAGAAGAAATACTGAATTTCTTACCATTTAACTTCACATTTTCATGAAAATTTTTGCATTTGGAATGCAAAATTTGGCATTACCAATTGACATGTGTTAAGGTTCGTATACACGTCCGATAAATATCGTTTGTTACGAACGATTCGTGACGTTTACACGATATTCAAATTAGACCGAAAAGATCGTTCGTAATGAACGATTGTGTACACACGTGAACGATATAAGTATAAAGTACTGAACGACGAACGATAAAAAAATGCGTGCGCAAACGGAAGTGACGTTATGACAGGCAATAAGAACATGCGTACTACTCCACAGATAATCATTATCTTTGTACACACTGCAACGATTGAACGATTATCTTTCGAAAAAATCCGCCGGGTTGGATTGGCCGGATTGAACGATAACGGTCGTTATCGTCCAAAAAAAGATCGTTGGAAAATTTGGAGCGCACGATTATCGGTCCGATTGTCGTTATCGTTCGTTTTCGAACGATCGTTATCGTACGTGTGTACTCAGCTTTAGACATGAATCGCATGTCTGATGTGGAAAGAAAAGCATACATGTAGGCTGTTTATTCCTTCAGAAAATGTGCATGCAGAAATTTGCACAACACACATCAGATGCGATGCCATTGACTTTTATTAGATGTGTGGCAAATGCAAATTTGCCAACATGTAAATCACATTCTGTTGTGAGTGAAAAGGGCCTTTAGCTCAACACACACCATACAATCTTGGTTGTACAGATTTACCAAATCTATGTAGTATAAGGGCCAACAGATTGAAAATACCTTGAATGATTGATTGGATAAGCTCTTCTACTACATGAAAGTGGTAAGATTGAACAACCAAGATTGTATGGTGTGTGTTGAGCCTTAGGCTAGGTTCACATATGACATAGGGCTTGATTCACAAAAGCGTGATAGCTGCTATCATGGCAGTTATCACGCGATCTGCCACGCGTGAACGATTGCGCATGTAAAGGATTACTCCGCGTGATAAACAAACGTTTGCGCGAAACACGCACGTTTGTGGCAGATCGTGTGATAACTGCCGTGATAGCAGCTATCACTTTTTGGTGAATCAAGCCCATAGCGTGGAAAAGGAGCATTTTATGCAGGTGCGTGTGCGACGTAATACGTTTTGCGTTTCGCATCTGTGTTTGTATGCGTATTGCATGCGTTTTGATTGCGTTTTTTCCCTGCGTTTTATACAAAATAACCAGGAAGTATAGAGGACATGGAAATACATCGCCATTTACAAACCCCCAAAAAAACACATTAAAGAACGCATGTAAAACGCATTAAAACACAATGCATATGCGTCACCATAGACTTTTATTAGGTGCGTTTTGGCAGCCAGCCTGCATAATATGCAACAAAAGCAGCGTTCGCGAAACGCATACTGTAAATTGCAGGTTTCTGAATCTTTTCCTGCATCCTATAGACTAACATTGCTGCATAAAACGCAGTGTTTTACGCAATGCTAGAGCTTCTGCTATGTGTGCTCCCAGCCTCACTGAGAAGCCTAGCAAGGCTGAGTGACTGAAAACAACCATCCAAATGCAAAAATGGTACAGTGTTGCTCACAATGATTGTTTTTCCTTTATTGCTGGTGTAAAGGCAGGTACAGAAAAACAGGTTTTACTTCCACAGGCAGCCATGAAAATGTAGGGCCGAAGGGCCATGTCACAATACTGACTTAATTGCTGCAATTTGTTACGTCTAATCTAAATTGCCAAGCAGCTGCTGCTGCTGTTATCCGAAACCTCCAATATTTCTGAAACGGAAATAGGTAAACTAACTTGCCCTGCCCTCAGTTTAATTAAATATGCGATTAAGCTCCACCCTTAAAACATCCCAGTTTTTTAAACTATAATTTTACATGAGTGATTACTGTTCTGTAATACACATAGGCCTCGATTCATCATTCTCTTTGAGATAAATTTTTCCAGTTTGTTAAATTACCGAATTCGAAGTTTAGCGATTTCTAGTTGTATTTATCAAGGTTTTTCCTCATTCGGCGTGAATTCGATAACAATTGTTATTCGATAACTGTTGTTAACAAATTTGCTAAGTGTTGATGAATCGAGGCCATAGACCTCGATTCATCAACGCTTAGCAAATTTGTTAACAACAGTTTGGTAAAATACTGAATTTGTTAACTTCATTTCAGGATTCATCAAAGTTATCTACAGCTGTTAGCGAACATTCGGTAACGATTCGGTAATGATTCGCTAAAACGGAATAAAATGCAATTCATGAAAAAGAAAGTGGGCGTGGTTTAGCGTTACATTTAGGATTAGTTATCTTCTTCACTGCTCTGTCGTTATTCCTGTCAGATCATTGCTGACAGAGAAGATGGAGCCATTTGAAGTGGTTATGTATCAGCTGAGAGTGATTCAAAGGCGCAGAAGGGCAAGAATAAGGTCTGCAACCATATAAATTTGTAAGAGAATAGATTTATTTGCTATAACACGACATCTGCATTTCTCTTGAATCATCTTGTAAGAGAACACAGGCAGTGTCAGGGTTAACTAATTTGCTAGCTGCACTATAATTTTTTTAGAAAAGGCTCCTATCAAATTGTGGGATTGTCCCAACCACTTTCAGAATCCTGGTCCAGGTGTAAAGCCCTATTCAGAATGTTGCTACGTAGTGCTCAAAGGACTGCCTTTTACCCACAATTCCATGGGAATCTTATGGCCTTGTGTTAAAGTACCACTGTAAAATGGAAATATCGACACGTTACCGAATGGTTACCGAATTGTTATCGAATTGTTATCGAATTCACACCGAATGAGGAAAAACCTTGATGAATACAACTAGAAATCGCTAAACTTCGAATTCGGTAATTTAACAAACTGGAAAAAGTTATCTCAAAGAGAATGATGAATCGAGGCCATAGACCCTGAACAAGCATGCAGATCAGGTACTCTATTAAATATCACATATTGCAGCCTCCATAGCCCTCTCACATTAGGTTCGCTTTAAAGAACGTTAGTTGAGGTATAAAAAAAAGTTTCACTTACCTGGGTCCTGCCCGCGCCATCTCTAACCAATCCTCCAGCCCCCCGCAGGCAGTTCGTGTTTTTTCTCCGCAGTGCGTTTGCGCAGCCGCGCGCATACTCGATCGCGCTCCCGCCTTTATGGACATCCTGCGCAGGTGCAGTTCGTGTACTACGTTCATATGTAGGCGTAGCACACGTACTGCACTTGTGCAAGGCGGCCATGACGGCGGTCAAGAATGTTCGCAGCCAGAGCCGCACAGGCGCACTGCTGAAAGCAAAACTAGCTTCCGGAGGGTCAGTTTGAGACAGTGCGGGCACAGGACATCTGCAGGGGGCCGGGGGAAGACCCAGGTAAGTGAAACTTTTTTTTTTTATGCCTCAGTTAAGGTTCCCTTCAAGGTTCAGTTCCCATCTACTGTCAGACCACGTGCGGCCAGCCATGGCCGTTAGCAACGTCTGAATTTCACGAAATGTCTCATGCAGGTCAGGGCCGGATTTACAGCTCAGGAGCCTATAGGCACTGAAGTCTTGGCGCCCTAAGCCCCGCCCATCACTACAGGCCAAACCCCCAACTCACGCCATCTATTCTTAAAAATAAAACCATGCAAGGTAATACAGATTTTACCAATGCCAAGTAGAAAATACCAACATTATTCAGATATTGCCATTGACATGCTAAATTAACCAAATATAGACTGTTATTACCAACAAGTAGATAATACAAATCACAAAGAAATTATACTAATAACACAAATTGTGATAGTTTTCTAACCACAGGGAGGCAATAATAAGTAGATTTTAGTGATCGGTATATTCTAGTGATAGGAAGATGGTGGTAGGGAATATGGATGATTAGTGATTTGATGTAAATACGATTAGTCTGCAGATTGAAAGTGAACCCAATCAAAATCAGCTGCAATGGCATTTGATGGGTCAATTTCAATCTGTAGTTGAAGGAGAAGTTAATGACATTGGGGTACACCTGTACACACTATTTTTTCACCTAACACCATCAACCAATGATCATTTTAGCCAAGAAAAATAAAAACCACACAAGTTTAGCAGGGGCTTTACCACTACTTTGCACATGGCAAATCAGATTCAGTCAGTCTATACCTACTAACCTGACTTGAGTACCTTGATTAATCAGCTATTCTAATGGCCAGCTGGTAGTGATCTGTTGAGTCTAGCGGCAGGCTGGTAGTGATCTGTTGAGTCTAGCGGCAGGCTGGTAGTGATCTGTTGTGTCTAGCGGCAGGCTGGTAGTGATCTGTTAAGTCTAGCGGCAGGCTGGTAGTGATCTGTTAAGTCTAGCGGCAGGCTGGTAGTGATCTGTTAAGTCTAGCGGCAGGCTGGTAGTGATCTGTTAAGTCTAGCGGCAGGCTGGTAGTGATCTGTTAAGTCTAGCGGCAGGCTTGTAGTGATCTGTTGAGTCTAGCGGCAGGCTGGTAGTGATCTGTTGAGTCTAGCGGCAGGCTGGTAGTGATCTGTTAAGTCTAGCGGCAGGCTGGTAGTGATCTGTTGAGTCTAGCGGCAGGCTGGTAGTGATCTGTTGAGTGTAATGATCTGTTGAGTCTAGTGACAGGCTGGTAGTGATCTGTTGAGTGTAGTGATCTGTTGAGTGTAGGGACAGGCTGATAGTGATCTGTTGAGTCTAGTGGCAAACAGGCAGACTCTAGTGGCAGGCAGGCAGTAACCTGTCAATTCTAGTGGAAGGTAGACAGTGATCAGTAGATTTTAACGCTAAGGCTATCATTCATAAAGCATTTCCGCATGCGGAAATGCTTAAAACAGCTGACTTTACCGACCAGTTAGCAAAGTCAGCATTCATAAAGGCTCTTTCCGCATGGAAAAATGACACTACCAAGCACAGTGATAAATCACCGCCTTGTGCGGTGATTATCGGAACAAATGTAGCAAAATGTTCATTCATGAAGATCACCGCAAGCGGTGTGAGGTCGGAAAGTACCGCTCCCTCTGATGTGGCGATACCAATGTAAGTGAATGGAGACACACAGATCTCCCAGGCAGCTGCAGCAGAGCGGAACACGGAGAAATGTATCAACTCGGCAGCTTCCGTGTCTCCGCAAGCCTACCGCCTGCCTACCGCCAGCTTAGTTCGGGGAATCTCCGCACTGCTTCCGCACATGGCTACTTTTCTACGAATGCCCACCCAAAAGTCTAAAAATCCACCAGCGGTGTTTTCCCGCACTGATTCTCTTTACCGACAGACTGATCATGAATGATAGCCTAAGTAGGCAACAACCTCACCCCTGTCTTTATAAAGTATAGGGTGGTGTACAAAAGACCGGCACAGCTGCTTGCCCTGAATGCAAGTATACAGGTAAACGCTGGACTGTTCCAATTCTGGCCTGTCCCCCATGTTATGGATTTCTCTTCTGTAGAATTAGTTGGATGTGGGGAGAAGCAGAGAGATGGCTCTCCCTGCACTAGGCAATGTAGGGATCCCTTATGCTGAAGAGGATGGGAAGTCTCTTTAGGATCTAGAGTAGGCATGGGCAAACTTGTCCCTCCAGCTGTTAAGGAACTACAAGTGCCACAATGCATTGCAGGAGTCTGACAGCCACATATGCATTGTGGGACTTGTAGTTCTGTAACAGCTGGAGGGCCGAGTTTGCCCATGCCTGATCTAGAGGCTTCCGCCTCCTGAGATAATACCCCCCCGGGGGCACTTTTTTCCCTTCAAGGAACATTTTTATAGGAATACTTAAAGGACAAACGAGGTGAAAGGTATATGGAGGCTGCCATATTTGTTTCCTTTTAAACAATACCAGCTGTCAACTGGCATTGCTTAAAATTGAAGAAATATGACAGCCTCCATATCCCCCTAACTTCAGTTGTCCTTTAGGCTGGTTTCACAGTGGGACGTTACAGGCGCACGTTAGAGCAGCCTGTAACGCACCCCACCGCACAGCAATGAAAAATCAATGGGCTGTTCACAGTGCCCACGTTGCGTTACATAGTAATGCTGCGCCACCAGACAACGTACTGCATGCAGTACTTGTTAGACTGCTTGCACATGCTCAGTACGGGTGGGTTTTTTTTATTTTGGGGGCAGAGAGAGGCCGCTACGTAGCCAGGCACACGGCTACTTAATATTCACTGCACTTGCAGTGTTTTCTTCTTGGAGCGGCCGCTGATTGGCTGGCGGGACCACGTGATGCGGAGAGCTCCGCTCACGTGGTCTCCGCAGTGCCTCCGACAGAGCAGGCGCACCAAGAGCTGCTTGTAACGCAGCTCTTGGTAGCGTCCTGCTCCAACACCACCAGGCGTTGCGTTAGGGGCACGTTATGCGACCTTAACGTCCCCTCTAACGCAACGTCCTGGTGTGAAACCAGCCTTAAGCTAAAAATAAAAATTATTTGAACTTACCTGGGGCTTCTTCCAGCCCCCTGGACTCATCCTGTGCCCACAACATCCTCCAGGTCCCCTCTGACCAGCTGTGGCGAACGCTGCAAAGCTGGCTGGTTGCTAAGAGTCAGCAGCTGCGCAAGAGCCGTGAACACCCTGACTGCGCTCCTGTGACCGGGAGCGTTCTGTGCATGTGCAGTACGCTGAAATAGCTACTTGTGAAGAATGCTCCCGGGAGTGTAATCAGGGTGCATGCAGCTCAGGGCCACACATGCGCAGTAGCCACCGACAGTTGGCGACCAGCCAGCTTTGCGGAGTTTGCTGCAGCTGGCCGGAGGGGACCAGGAGGACATTGTGGGCACAGGATGAGTCCAGGCAGGGACGGCCCGCTCATGAGGCGGGGTGAAACTTTTGCCTCAGGCGGCAAATTTCTAGGGGCGGCATCCACTGTTCGTGGGTGAGGGGGGGCTGGAGGGGTAGCGGGCAGGACGGGGGTATTGGGGCTAGCGGTGGGGAGGGGGGTCGGACCCCCCCTCCCTCGCCTGGGTCCCCCGATCTGCGCTCCCCTCCAGCTTTAAATGGCGAATAAGCAGTGGACAGTAAGAGGCACGGGCGGGGGATCACTCACCTCTTCCTCGTTCCAGCGTGCGCTCCACTGACGTCACTTCCTGCAACGCCGCCCACTGTATTGTACGTGGCCGGCGTTGCAGGAAGTGACGGCAGTGGAGCGCACGTTGGAACGAGGAAGGTGAGTGATCCCCCGCCCGTGCCTCTTACTGTCCGCTGCTTATTCGCCATTTAAAGCTGGAGGGGAGCACAGATCGGGGGACCCAGGCGAGGGAGGGGGGGTCCGACCCCCCTCCCCACCACTAGCCCCAATACCCCCGTCCTGCCCGCTACCCCTCCAGCTCGGCGGCCCCCGGGGGGGGGGGGGGAATTGGTGCAGGGCAATTTTTTCAAAATTTGCCTCAGGCGGCAAAAAGTCCAGGGCCGGCCCTGAGTCCAGGGGGCTGGAAGAAACCCCAGGTAAGTTAAAATCATTTTTAAAGTATTCCTTCAACCACGGACACCCCGCTCCCACTTAAAAAAAAAAAGCAATGAATACAACCACAGAGCACCTTCAAAATACACACTCACTGTACACTGTGCACATACACACTCATTCACTGTACACACACACTGTATACACATACACTCACTGTACATACACTGTGCACATACTCACTGCACACACACTGTGAACATACACACTCATTCACAGTACACACACTCATTCACTGCACACACACATTCACTGCACACACACATTCACTGCACACACACACACACACACACACACACACACACACACACACACACACACACATTCACTGTACACACACACTTACTGTACACACACACTTACTGTACACACACTGTGCACATAGACACACACCTCAGTGGAAAAACTGAATGCAAACTGTTTGCTCAGCCATCTAACGACCCCAACCCCCCAAGGAGTAGGAAAAAAATAACAGAGGCACAAAAGGCAGCCAAATCCTCCCCCCCCCCCTCCTCCTTCCCACAGTAGCTATATACACAATATTAACAGCCCTAACAACCAGTCCATCAAGGGTGGTGTGAATAAACACGCTCTGTGTGAGGAGAAGTTGCAGCACGAAGCCCCCTGTAGAGAAGGCGGCGGCTACAAAGCAGTTTCGTCTGCCCCCCTCCCGCCTGTCATTTCAATACACATCTTGTCTGGCTGCGTTTGTGTACAGCACACAAGGGAGGGGCGGGCGGAGCTTTTTGATTACCTCGTGACTCGTCTCTCTATCCCCCTCGTTCAGGGCTGTGAGCACAAACAGGCAGCAGGCTAAATTCCCTACCTGGAATATGCGATGCCTGACCTGGTCGCCCACGTGGTTTTTGTCCAGAGTCCCAAGCCCAGCCCAGCCGGCAGCAGAAACTGACAGGAGCCGCCCCCTGCCGCCTATGCACGCAGCTGATGCTCGCTTGCAAGTTGCAGTGCTGCGTGCAGGGCCAGGCAGGAATACGGCGGCCAGTGAGCAGGGAAAGCGGGACAGATTGACTGACTGTGTTGTAACTAGCCGCCCGCCCCTCACTGTATTTGCGGCCGCCAGATCCTGATGTAAGGGGGCGGGGCGAACGGCGCTGTCATGGAGGATCGCGTCTAAGGTTTTTAATTGTGATGGGGACATTATTAAAAGCCGCCCCTACCCAGTCAGGCGCCTGTAGGCACGTGCCTAGTGTGCCTTATGGTAAATCCGGCCCTGATGCAGGTAGAAGACATATTGTTAGACTTGGATTCCAAAGATGGGGTCCCTACATCTCTGCAAACCAGAGTTACAGGGGTCCAAAATTGGTAAAATCCCCCATAGGCTTTCATTGCCTCCCTATTTCACTTTCCAAAATCTCACATCTTTTCAAAGGGCTAACGGCCATTGCTGCGATTTATGTACGTCAGCATCACTACCATTGAAATAGCCCAAATAAACAGGTTTTTAGGCTATGACCTCTTCGGCCTAGGACTGCATTGAACGCAACCCACGCATTGTGCGCATTCTGGACAACACCAATTACTGGGTTTATACCCTTCTGGATCCACGGTACAAACACAATGTTCCAAAACTGCTTGAAGAAAGAGTCAGACAGGTCAAAATGGAAGAATACCAGCAGGCCCTTGTGGAGACTTTAGAGAGGAGATTGACATCCTCCCCCTCCTCTAGCCAGTTGTACGCCGACAGACTGACTTCCGCAAACCCAGGACGACCAGGAGGGCAGCAAACAACACAAGCCGCAGCTAGTGCCCAAAAGGGAATGGTATCGGCAGTGTCCTTGGAGTGGGAAAATTTTCTGACACCCATGCAGCAGCCCACAGAACAGCAAGCGTGCAGATCCACCTCCAACACCGATCGCCTGGAGAAGATGGTCAAGGACTACATGTCAGATGGCATAGCTGTGTTGAACAATCCATCTGCACCCTTCAACTATTGGGTATCGAAGCTAGACACCTGGCACAAACTGGCAATGTACGCAATAGATGTGCTGGCTTGCCCGGCAGCAAGCGTTATGTCGGAACGCTGTTTCAGTGCTGCCGGAGGCATCGTCACAGATCTGCGTATCCGCCTCTCCACAGAAAATGCAGACCGTCTGACTCAGATTAAAATGAATCAATCCTGGATTGGAAACGACTACGCAACACTCCCGGACCCCAACCAAGTAACATGAACAATGAACATCTGTGATGGGTTAGCGTTTCCGGTCCTTGTTTATTGAACCTCTCATCTGTATTACATTTATGACTGCATGGCGACAAAATGCAAATTGCTATCCGCACGCTTCTTGTCCTCATGCAAGGCCTGGGTTGTTGTGTCTCAAAGCGTGGCCTTCTCCTCCTGCGCCGCCCTCCTCCTGTTCCATCACGTGTGCTGCTGCTGGGTTAGCGTTACCGGTCCCTTTTCCTGGAACCTCTCATCTGTATTACATTTATGACTGCATGCCGACAAAATGCAAATTGCTATCCGCACGCTTCTTGTCCTCATGCAAGGCCTGGGTTGTTGTGTCTCAAAGCGTGGCCTTCTCCTCCTGCGCCGCCCTCCTCCTGTTCCATCACGTGTGCTGCTGCTGGGTTAGCGTTACCGGTGCCCTTTCCTGGAACCTCTCATCTGTATTACATTTATGACTGCATGCCGACAAAATGCAAATTGCTATCCGCACGATTCTTGTCCTCATGCAAGGCCTGGGTTGTTGTGTCTCAAAGCGTGGCCTTTTCCTCCTGCGCCGCCCTCCTCCTGTTCCATCACGTGTGCTGCTGCTGGGTTAGCGTTACCGGTCCCTTTTCCTGGAACCTCTCATCTGTATTACATTTATGACTGCATGCCGACAAAATGCAAATTGCTATCCGCACGCTTCTTGTCCTCATGCAAGGCCTCGGTTGTTGTGTCTCAAAGCGTGGCCTTCTCCTCCTGCGCCGCGCTCCTCCTGTTCCATCACGTGTGCTGCTGCTGGGTTAGCGTTACCGGTCCCTTTTCCTGGAGCCTCTCATCTGTATTACATTTATGACTGCATGCCGACAAAATGCAAATTGCTATCCGCACGATTCTTGTCCTCATGCAAGGCCTGGGTTGTTGTGTCTCAAAGCGTGGCCTTCTCCTCCTGTGCCGCCCTCCTCCTGTTCCATCACGTGTGCTGCTGCTGGGTTAGCGTTACCGGTCCCCTTTCCTGGAACCTCTCATCTGTATTACATTTATGACTGCATGCCGACAAAATGCAAATTGCTATCCGCACGATTCTTGTCCTTATGCAAGGCCTGGGTTGTTGTGTCTCAAAGCGTGGCCTTCTCCTCCTGCGCCGCCCTCCTCCTGTTCCATCACGTGTGCTGCTGCTGGGTTAGCGTTACCGGTCCCTTTTCCTGGAACCTCTCATCTGTATTACATTTATGACTGCATGCCGACAAAATGCAAATTGCTATCCGCACGCTTCTTGTCCTCATGCAAGGCCTGGGTTGTTGTGTCTCAAAGCGTGGCCTTCTCCTCCTGCGCCGCCCTCCTCCTGTTCCATCACGTGTGCTGCTGCTGGGTTAGCGTTACCGATCCCTTTTCCTGGAACCTCTTATCTGTATTACATTTATGACTGCATGCCGACAAAATGAAAATTGCTATCCGCACGCTTCTTGTCCTCATGCAAGGCCTGGGTTGTTGTGTCTCAAAGCGTGGCCTTCTCCTCCTGCGCCGCCCTCCTCCTGTTCCATCACGTGTGCTGCTGCTGGGTTAGCATTACCAGTCCTTTTTCCTGGAACCTCTTATCTGTATTACATTTATGACTGCATGCCGACAAAAAGCATGTTACCTGTGCAAAGAAAACAGACATTTCCCGCATTTAAAAGACAGTTTTCCCTTTGAAACTTTAAAATCGATTTTCTCAAAAACTATAAGCTCTTTTTGCTAAATTTTTTTCCCTCTTGTACCCACTCCCAAGGTGCACATACCCTGTAAATTTAAGGTATGTAGCATGTAAGGAGGCTTTACAAAGCACGAAAGTTCGGGTCCCCATTGACTTCCATTATGTTCGGAGTTCGGCTCGAACACCCGAACATCGCGGCCATGTTCGGCCCGAACCCGAACATCTAGATGTTCGCCCAACACTACACGTGACCCGTTCGGCCAATCACAGCGCTAGCCGAACGTTCGGGTAACGTTCGGCCATGCGCTCTTAGTTCGGCCATATGGCCGAACAGTTTGGCCGAACACCATCAGGTGTTCGGCCGAACTCGAACATCACCCGAACAGGGTGATGTTCTGCAGAACCCGAACAGTGGCGAACACTGTTCACCCAACACTAATTCTACCACAGATTATTTATGAACTTATTTCCATTACTCTAAGTAACGTTATATGTTGAATCCTTTACTGTCATATGGTAGCAGATCAATTGAGCAGAGCACTACTAGTACACACGTAACATCAGCTGGATTGAGGAGCTCCTAATCAATTAATATTTGACAACACCTGGAATTAACTGCCCAAATTCTTTTTTTTAACTTATATATTTTTATTCACACATTTTATTTTCCCTGCTGCAGAGGGACAGTGGATGTGAGTGGCGAGTGCTTGTATGAATGTACTTTACATTTTATCCTTCAGCTGTTATATATGTATGTATTAATTGTACTGTATAGATCATTTTAATAAAGTAGTAATTATACTATTTGCTTAGCACTGACCCAGTACTAGTTTTCTATACATGAATATAAGCTATGTTTATTTCCCTAGAATCCCCCTGACAACCTTATGAAACCTTACATGCTTTGCATACCATGATATTGATTTCTGATTTACATTCCCAGAGATATTAGCAGCACTGCTTGGAGTGGCTTGTACCAGGCGTTGCCTACGCTCAGTAATGCATTTCAGCTGCAGAGATGATAGTTACATGTTGCTTAGGAACTTGTAGCCCAGGTACAGTTTGTTTGTTTTTTCAGTTCAGTAGACCTGAGTTTATATACCAATAGTGCATTAAAAAGTTTTGTAAAGAAAAAAAAAAAAAAAAAAACTTTTATTTTAAAGTGGTACAAAACTCAGCCTTTCCTCTTTGCTCTACAAGATCATTTAAGGAGACTCTGAAGCGAGTCTAAATGCACTTTTTTAACATGCAGTCATGTTAAGAACTATAACCCCTGCTAAACCGCCGCTATCCCGCGGCAAAACGAGGGGTTTATACCCCCCAAATCCCCTCTCCTAACTCTGGGGAGCGCTTCCTGATGAGGCAGAGCTTATGGCTGTAGCTCTGCTTCTTAGTGCGTCAATCCCCGCTGATCGCCACCTCTCCCCGCCCCTCTCAATATTCCTTCACAGAGAGGGGCAGGGGAGAGGCGGAGATCGGCACGGTGATTGACGCGCATGGAGGCAGAGCTGCAGCTGATGGGCAGCAAAATCCACAACCAAGAAAGTTGTGGATTTTGCAGGGGGGATTTGAGGGGTATAAACCCCTCGTTTTGCCGTGGGATAGCGGTGGTTTAGCAGGAGTTATAGTTCTTAACATGACTGCATGTTAAAGTGAATTTAGACTCGCTTCAGAGTCTCTTTAAAGCATAAAATCTACTACCACAAAAAAAATTGTAGCAGAACAGCATTCAAACAGTTAAACACAGCACTTCAGTGGAAAGCTCTAAAGGTGGCCATACACTTATAGATTTGCAACAGACAATCAGATAGATTTCTGTCAGATGCCTGTCAAGTGGAATCTGATAAGAATCTGATGTGTGCCACACACTATGAACAGATTTCCAATAGATTTCAAAATGAAATCTATTGGAAATCGATCTAAATGCTTTATTGGACCATTAAATCCAATGTAACTCCATGGACCATCGATCTGCTGCCAGCAGCAGATTGACCTAGATTTTCCATCCAGTCAGATAGATCAAATCGATCGAAATCAGCCACAAATCGATCAATCAGATAATTTGATAGAATTGAATTCTGATCGATCGATGGCTGAAATCAACCAGTGTATTGGCCTCTTTAGAGTTAGGGATAGGTAGAGGGAGGGTTCTGTGGGTTAGGGTTAGGTTATGTTGTAGTAAAATGTTAGTAATATTTACTGTTTTACTACAGTTTTAACACGTGTACTTATATATTTGTTTCATTGTTATAAACGATCTTTCAAGATTTTATTTAATGAAGAAATAATAAATGAAGGTTATATACAATATTATATAATGATAATGATTATACATATATTATTGTTTTCAGTGTTAAAAACGATATTTTCAGATTTAATACATGAACAAACAATAAAACAAGGTTATACACAATATTATACAATTATACATATATTATCATTTTAAGTGTTATAAACAATATTTTTAGATGTTTATTACAACAACAAACGATAAAATATGGTTGACAAAATCATTAAATTTTGGCTACACCATGCGCCCTTTTTCTCTGGTGCCCTTTTTTGATGTACGCATCAGGAATACCCCCTCCCTCCTCTCATTGGCCCTTTGCTGCCTATCCCCAACCCATCCCCCTCCAGTTCACAGCCTTTCTGAGCTCTGTGCATCTCAGATGAGAGCACAGAGCTCTGTATGCAGCTTTATCACCCCTGAAAGTAAACCATTACAGGCTTCAGGGGGGTTGGAGAGGGGCAGTGATGGACACGACCTGATCCAGCTTGCCCACCCCAGATCAGATAGTATGTAGAATCCTTGGCCATGCGTACGTACAAAAAGGGCGCCCGGACAAAAAGGGCGCGGGGTGTAAACTCTAAATAATAATTAATCATTAATAGGGTTTATAAAAATAGTGTGCTATATTTCGTTTACAAATAATGTTTAAGAAAATTATAAATCATTAAATAATGTTTATGAAATCGGAAATTGTGAAAACGTTAATCTTCCCTGTTTCAAAAGTTAAACTTATAATTACGTTTATTAAAAAAACAATAATATATGTTTAATTGTTATAATTGTATATTATTGTGAATAACCTTCATTTATGGTTTGTTCTTATAATAAAATCTGAAAATATTCTTTATAACGATGATATAAATATAACTACGTTCGTAATAAGTGTTCTAAAACATTAGTAATTATTACTAAAATTTTACTAAAACTATACCTAAGCCTACTCTTACACAGAACCTACCTATCCCTAACCCCTAGACCCCCCTGTTGGTGCCTAAACCTAAGACCCCCCTGTTGGTGCCTAAACCTAAGACCCCCCTGTTGGTGCCTAAACCTAAGACCCCCCCTGTTGGTGCCTAACTAACCCTCCCTGTACCTACCCCTAACCCCTAGACCCCCCTGTTGGTGCCTAAACCTAAGACCCCCCTGTTGGTGCCTAAACCTAAGACCCCCCTGTTGGTGCCTAAACCTAAGACCCCCCCTGTTGGTGCCTAACTAACCCTCCCTGTACCTACCCCTAACCCCTAGACCCCCCTGTTGGTGCCTTAACCTAAGACCCCCCTGTTGGTGCCTAAACCTAAGACCCCCTGTTGGTGCCTAAACCTAAGACCCCCCTGTTGGTGCCTAAACCTAAGACCCCCCCTGTTGGTGCCTAAACCTAAGACCCCCCTGTTGGTGCCTAAACCTAAGACCCCCCTGTTGGTGCCTAAACCTAAGACCCCCCTTTATTATGTGGATAATAATGTTTTACTAATTGTGGATGCAAAAAATATTTTGCAATTTACGTTACGTACTGATCGCTTTATTTTGTGAATAATAATGTTTTACAAACAGTAAGGGATAAAACTTTAAATAATGTTTTATTTATTTAAATAAGATAAATATGTTTAGTATTTTCATAAACGTTATTCGGCACGGGTGCATTTTATAAACGTAAATCACCACAAGCTCAGTTATAAATAATTAAACATCTCCGGGCGCCGTTTGTAAACTTTATTTAGCTCCGGCGCCCTTTTTTCCTGCTCGGCGCCCATTAAACGTTATTTATTATGGGAGTGAATGGCGGCGCCCTTTTTGTCCACTAGCTGCCTGCGCCATTTTTTCCCAGCTCCATTGGCCATACTGATTTGTACTGCATTCATTGAGTAGGACAATGCTGATGGTGATGGCATTCCAAATCATTTTACCCAGATTTATGATGAAATCTCATTGATATTGTGTGGTGGGTCACACAACTCAGCACACAAGTGATCCCCCCCCCCCTCTTTTCTTCCCACCAACAGAGCTTCCTGTTGGTGGGGTCTGAACCCCCCCCCCCCCCTCAGTGTTTCTTTTTTTTTTACACAAATATTTACATTATTTTTTTATTAATACATTTTGCTATTTTGAATTTGTTTTTTTTCTAAAACCCCTCCCGCCCCCCAGCTGACCAATAGAGATGGCCCGAACGGTTCGCCGGCAAATGGTTCCTGGCGAATTTTGGTGGTTCGCGTTCGCGGTCGAATGCAACCTTTTCCGGAAGTTCGGTTCGCCCCCATAGTGCATCATGAGGGTCAACTTTGACCCTCTACATTAGTCAGCAGGCACATTGTAGCAAATCAGACTACACTCCCTCCTGGAGCCCTACCCCCTTGTAAAAGGCAGGCAGCATCAGACTTTTCACTCACTCGTGTGCCTGCAGTAATTAGTGAAGGGATAGCTGCTGCAGACTCTCATAGGGAAAGCTTAGTTAGGCTCTTGTAGGCTTCTTAGCTTGCTCCTTGCTGATTCTTATTGCTAAAATAGCACCCCACAACAGCTCTTTTGAGAGCTAATCTTGTTCTTGTGAACTATTTTTTTTTCTGTGTGTCCCACTGACACTTGTGTTGCATAGACAGCCTTGCTAATTCCTACTGTGTGTGCCATTGCCAGGCCCAGCACATTCAGTGACCACTACCTGTGTGTGTGACAGGTGTACATTGTAATACCCACTGCATATACCTACCTGTTGTTCACTGTGCACCCACCCACCTACGTGAGCGCACGCAGTGTCACTGTGCCTGTCCGGTACCTCTGTCTGTGTGTGACAGGTGAACATTGTAATATCCATCACTGCATATACCTACTACTACCTGTTGTTCACTTCAGTACACTCACCCACCTACGTGAGCGCACGCAGTGTCACTGTGCCTGTCCGGTACCTGTCTCTGTGTGACAGGTGCACATTTGTAATACCAGTCATTGCATAATTGTTCACAGTACCTGTGTGACCGCACGCTGTGTAATATACCACTCTGAGCATACCTGTTAACTGCTCCTGTGTGACAGCTGCACATTGTATTATAATACCAGACAGTCAGTGCATACCTTTCACTGCATCTGTGAGTGCACATTGTATTACACCTGGCAGTCGTTGCATACCTTTCACTTGAATGGATGGCAGACTTGCCCTCCATAACAGATTATCATTACAGGTAGTAAAGTCTATCAGTGTCATATACAGCAGGGCCTCGAAAGTCCTCCTGTATTGTTATTTTTGGTCACTACCTCGGGAAGTGCATGCCATGCCTGCTGCCTTCCTTGGATGTGTGGTAGCCGTTCCTGCTCCTTTGCCCACAGCGTGCCTGCTGCCTTCCTTGGATGTGTGGTGGTGGTAGCCGTTTCTTAGGCTCCCACTCCAGACCGGAATCGATCCAGGATTCCAAGGCCATTACCCGTGGTCACCATGCTACTGAGAAAGTACCATCTAAGTTTCACACAGTTGAATGAATGGCAGACTTGCCCACCATAACACATTCTCATTAAAATCAAGTGGTCTCATCTCTGGCACACAGCGCTGGTTCAAGGGCCCATCTGACCACAGATGCCTGGTCTGCAAAGCACGGTCAGGGCAGGTACATTACTTATACAGCAAATGGGTCCTTACTTGGATGTGCGGTGGTGGTAGCCAGTTCTCAGGCTCCCACTCCGGACCGGAATCGAACCCTGATTCCCCGGTGTCACGGACGGTTGCGGGGCCGCAGGCGCGTCCTGTAACCGCCCGTGAAGAAAAAGCGATCGCACTCGATTCTCTGCATCGATTGCGCTTCAAATCGATAGAATCTGGATTTATTGTGTAGGAGGTCTGCAGTCCTTTCTCAGCAGAGAAATAGCATCACCTTAACTGCAGGATGGCTCTTTTGATATGCTAACGAGCAGGGGCAAACCCTTGAGTTCAGAAAGCTTGTCCCAGCTGATTTCACATCCAGATGCTAATTACAGGAACCATAAGGTTCCTTTCATAGAGGGAGATCCCAAGAAGCAGACACAGCTGGACTCCAGTCAGGCTGACTCCAGCCATAGCAGGAAGAAATGAATGTACTATATAATCTTTTGCCCATTTACAGAATACAATAAATAGGGTGGTTATGAGAGCGGTATCATTGGATCCGTAGGGTCATGCTGGATCTCTTGATACCAGTTGAGAGGGGCCCGGGGCCCCTACAACCCAGGTATGAATCTACCCAGGACCCTGATCTGCTGCACTAGCCATGTCGGATATCATATTAATCTGTATTTTCCTCCAAGTATGAAGCTGTTACCCCCCTAAATGTAACGTGTATGGTTCAGGAGTTACAGCAATTCATAAGTTTAGCTCTAAAATCTCTCAGAGGGAATGAACTGTCATTTGCTGGTAGCTCAGAGGGGGCCGGCATTGCCACACCCCCAAACCAGCTTCATCAAAAGCACAGAGCCAGCAGGCGGGCTTGAGTCCTCCACCCTGAAACATCTTGAACTCATCGGTGCCAGCTTGAGGATATGCTGGCATCCACCTGGTCTGAACTCTGAACTTTGATTGAAACCCAGAACTCTGATTTTTCCCACAAAAAGGACATCTTTCCAGGAACTAAGTATTTTTCTCCCTTCTTTTATTTTTTATACTGGCTATTACTGTTTTAATAACTGTTGATTTTAATAATTGTCTGTATATATTAATTATTTATATTGCTGTGAATAAAAGACTTCCTCCAAGTCATTCACTGTTCCGCTACCCTGCTTATCAGCACACACAGAACTGATCCCGGGTCTCTGAAGATACGCTACTGTTTGTTTGTTGTTGGCTAGACAGAATACCGTGTGTTTAACCATTTTATTCGCAGGACTAGTCAGTCAGTAAATCGGGTCCACTGGCCCATACCAGTGGTGGTGGCAGATACCGTGGAATCGTGTGTACGTTGTAATTACCCGTGTCTCACAGGCTCCCTTCTGAGTTGTCTGCGGCTAATTCTTAACGGTTCCTGCGCATTGACTGCGACCAGAGTTCGCACGATCCGTGCGCTGGCACCGTTTAGAAGGCTAAGTGCGGTCAGCCACTAGGGCTCCTGTGACAGTGTTAGGCAGCGGTTGGGATCCGTGTTGTGCTGAAAGTATCTAAGATAGCGCTAGCGCTATCAAGAAATGAACTAATTCGTTGGTGTAGCTGGAAGGCAATATATTTTTTATATATACAGAGAGACTGTGTAGCCAGTAGCCCTCCCCAAAAGTTTTATTTTATTTGGCGTGAAAATGTCCGGGAACTACAAGAAAATGTGCCTGGCGGACCTGCAAAATCTTTGCCAAGAGAGAGGCATTGATGTCGGCCGCAAGAAACAAGGGGACCTGGTAACGGAATTGTTTCAATGGGATACCCAGCAACTGCAGGAGCTGGATGTGTCTGCTGAGGTAGACGCTGACCCATCTGACTCAAGGCAAGGGGAACCAGAGACTGAGACTCCTGACCGTACAGAGGTTGTGCATCCTGAGGGCCCTGCATCAACAGTTACGCAGGAGAATGTCAGTGTGGACCCCAATTCCAGAGTTTCTGAAAGTACTCGCCCGGAACTGGCCAGTACTGGACTGTCCGTTTGTACTGATCCGATAATGCAGCATAACTGTTGATTTTAATAATTGTCTGTATATATTAATTATTTATATTGCTGTGAATAAAAGACTTCCTCCAAGTCATTCACTGTTCCGCTACCCTGCTTATCAGCACACACAGAACTGATCCCGGGTCTCTGAAGATACGCTACTGTTTGTTTGTTGTTGGCTAGACAGAATACCGTGTGTTTAACCATTTTATTTGCAGGACTAGTCAGTCAGTAAATCGGGTCCACTGGCCCATACCAGTGGTGGTGGCAGATACCGTGGAATCGTGTGTACGTTGTAATTACCCGTGTCTCACAGGCTCCCTTCTGAGTTGTCTGCGGCTAATTCTTAACGGTTCCTGCGCATTGACTGCGACCAGAGTTCGCACGATCCGTGCGCTGGCACCGTTTAGAAGGTTAAGTGCGGTCAGCCACTAGGGCTCCTGTGACAGTGTTAGGCAGCGGTTGGGATCCGTGTTGTGCTGAAAGTATCTAAGATAGCGCTAGCGCTATCAAGAAACGAACTAATTCGTTGGTGTAGCTGGAAGGCAATATATTTTTTATATATACAGAGAGACTGTGTAGCCAGTAGCCCTCCCCAAAAGTTTTATTTTATTTGGCGTGGAAATGTCCGGGAACTACAAGAAAATGTGCCTGGCGGACCTGCAAAATCTTTGCCAAGAGAGAGGCATTGATGTCGGCCGCAAGAAACAAGGGGACCTGGTAACGGAATTGTTTCAATGGGATACCCAGCAACTGCAGGAGCTGGATGTGTCTGCTAGACGCTGACCCATCTGACTCAAGGCAAGGGGAACCAGAGACTGAGACTCCTGACCGTACAGAGGTTGTGCATCCTGAGGGCCCTGCATCAACAGTTACGCAGGAGAATGTCAGTGTGGACCCCAATCCCAGAGTTTCTGAAAGTACTCGCCCGGAACTGGCCAGTACTGGACTGTCCGTTTGTACTGATCCGATAATGCAGCAGGCATTACGACAGCTGATGGAGACGGACCTGGACAAGTACCTGCAGTACATGCGTGAGGAGAGCCAATCTGCTGCTGCTGCTGCAGAACGCCACGCGGAGAGGGATGCCGCTGAGCGAGAACAGGAGCGCCAACGACAGCATGAGCTAAACATGGCAAAAGTGCAACAGGCCAGCCGGAGCTCACCGCCCAGCCTCCCTGCTGAAGGAGCTGCAGCACCCGTAAGTGCAAAATTTAAATTTGCTAATATTGAGAAAGACACAGACATTGACTTGTTTTTGCGGTCTTTTGAAAAAGCGTGCCGTCAGTATCGTCTGTCCCAAGACCAGTGGGCCAGACATCTGACACCTTTGCTGCGCTACAAAGCGCTTGATGCCTTCGCAGAATTGCCTGCGGAGAAGGATAATGACTATGCTGCTATAAAAGAAGCTATCATTACTAAGTACCAGCTGACGCCAGAAGCCTATCGGAAAAAGTTCAGGGCCTGGCAGAAAAAGTCTTCTGATTCGTACCGAGATGTGGTCAGCAGCTTGCTCACCACACTCCGCCAGTGGACTCTAGGCCTCACCAAAGGGTCTTATGATGTCCTGGAGGACTTGATAGTCCTCGAACAATTTCTGAACATTTGCCCTGCTGATGTACGACAGTTTGTGTTAGAACGCAGGCCGGCTTCAGCCACTGTCGCTGCAGACCTTGCTGAGACTTTTGCAACTACCCGGGTGGCTGATACCCGCAGAACTGTCCCATCCAGCTGGAGAGGAGGTCAGCCCAATACCTCGGCAGACGCTCCTGCCCCTGTGAGCCGTCAGCCACAGAGGCCATCCAGCACAGCTTCTGCACCCAGGGCTGCAGCCCCTGGAGAGGTCACCTGTCACTACTGCCGCCAGCCCGGACACATGAAATTCGACTGTCCGGAGCGGAGACAGGCACCACCAGCACCTGGATCATCTGCATCACCTGTACCTCACCCACAGCAGAGGCAACCCGCCAGCGAACCACAGCCTGGATCATCAGATTTTGTCCTGTTTGCCCGCGGAAAGGAAATCCGCGACCGAACCGACCAGCAGCAACTTGTTAGAGTGAACGGCAAAGTTGTCACCAGATTTCGAGACACCGGAGCTGACATCACGTTAGTTCACTCACACCTTGTGCCAAAGGAGAGCATCAGCTCCAGCCGATCCCTTGCCCTTACTGGAGTAGAGGGCACCCTTTTTCACATAGCCCACGCGAGAGTGAAGCTGGATTGGGGAGGAGGGGTCCACGAAAGGGTTGTTGGGGTTATGAAGGATCTCCCAGTCCCTGTGTTGCTGGGGACTGATTTGGGCAAGCTTGTGTCCTACTATGAACCTGCCCCGACCGCCTTGTCGCTCACGGAAGGAGACGGACTCTCCACCCACCACCAGGTACTTTATACACTTGGGGGAGCACCAGGGGGAGGTGGGTTGAATGTGCCCAGTTCAAGGGTACCAGGTTCAATAGTGCCTGCTTCAAAGGCACCTGAGTTTGAGGTACAGACTGTCTGTTGTGATGATGCTGTAACTGTACCTGAGTTTCCTGTACAACCTGTCTGTAATGAAAAAATGTCTATACCTGTCAATGTCATTACTGCATGCAATGATGATTTGAGTAATGTCCGTCTGTGCCATTCTGACAGTGTACCTGTGCTAGCAGTACCGCGCAGCTGCACTGCTCAGAACCCGAGCTCAGAACAGGTGGAGGGGGTTCCGGCCTCCTCCCCCTCCTCTGACCGCAGGGATGAGACCTTTCAGCCGCTGGCCTCGTGTGACATGAGCCAGTTGGCTAAAACTGACAGCGCCGTATTCTCAGCCGCACTACAAATTGACCCAAGCCTGGAGGTGCTCAGGCAGCAAGCCGCTGAGCCCCTCGCAGACGGGGCCGCTTTCAAGGTGTACTGGGAAGGTGGGAGACTGTACAGTGAGTCTGTACAGTCCCCTACAAGTAGATCCCACGCGAATACCAAATGGCTTGTGGTCCCGAGTGCGTTCAGGGGACATGTGCTGAAATCCGCACATGGTAATCCTCTGACAGGGCACTCAGGGGTCCGCAAGACACTTGCCGGTATTCGGAACCAGTTTTATTGGCCCCGGATGAACAGGGATGTAGCAAACTACTGCAGAGCATGTGCCGTCTGTCAGGAGCTGGGAAGGTCCAGGGATTCCCGCGGGGTTCCCTTAGGTCCACAGCCACTTAGCAGGGGAACCCTGCGTGGGCTGGCTGTTGACCTAACCAACCCACTGCCCGTTGTCAGCAGTCCCGGCAGACACCACGTCCGACTGCAGTGGCACAAACGCCCTGTCCAGAACGGTCCATGTCGGGTCAACCCTGAGGGTAGCAGACCGCGACCGGTCCAGGGGAACCGAGCCACAGGCTCCAATAGGTTTTCCCGCCGCACCGGCAACCCGAGACCCGTCAGCCAGGTTGGCCGACACGCAGCGGGCAGCCGACCCCAGAACGCCAACGGGGAACTAGATCAGATCTCGCAGGTTAGCGGCAACGACACACATCTTGCTGATGAATGTCTATCTGCCTTCTCCCCAGGGGGTGCTGTCACGGACGGTTGCGGGGCCGCAGGCGCGTCCTGTAACCGCCCGTGAAGAAAAAACGATCGCACTCGATTCTCTGCATCGATTGCGCTTCAAATCGATAGAATCTGGATTTATTGTGTAGGAGGTCTGCAGTCCTTTCTCAGCAGAGAAATAGCATCACCTTAACTGCAGGATGGCTCTTTTGATATGCTAACGAGCAGGGGCAAACCCTTGAGTTCAGAAAGCTTGTCCCAGCTGATTTCACATCCAGATGCTAATTACAGGAACCATAAGGTTCCTTTCATAGAGGGAGATCCCAAGAAGCAGACACAGCTGGACTCCAGTCAGGCTGACTCCAGCCTTAGCAGGAAGAAATGAATGTACTATATAATCTTTTGCCCATTTACAGAATACAATAAATAGGGTGGTTATGAGAGCGGTATCATTGGATCCGTAGGGTCATGCTGGATCTCTTGATACCAGTTGAGAGGGGCCCGGGGCCCCTACAACCCAGGTATGAATCTACCCAGGACCCTGATCTGCTGCACTAGCCATGTCGGATATCATATTAATCTGTATTTTCCTCCAAGTATGAAGCTGTTACCCCCCTAAATGTAACATGTATGGTTCAGGAGTTACAGCAATTCATAAGTTTAGCTCTAAAATCTCTCAGAGGGAATGAACTGTCATTTGCTGGTAGCTCAGAGGGGGCCGGCATTGCCACACCCCCAAACCAGCTTCATCAAAAGCACAGAGCCAGCAGGCGGGCTTGAGTCCTCCACCCTGAAACATCTTGAACTCATCGGTGCCAGCTTGAGGATATGCTGGCATCCACCTGGTCTGAACTCTGAACTTTGATTGAAACCCAGAACTCTGATTTTTCCCACAAAAAGGACATCTTTCCAGGAACTAAGTATTTTTCTCCCTTCTTTTATTTTTTATACTGGCTATTACTGTTTTAATAACTGTTGATTTTAATAATTGTCTGTATATATTAATTATTTATATTGTTGTGAATAAAAGACTTCCTCCAAGTCATTCACTGTTCCGCTACCCTGCTTATCAGCACACACAGAACTGATCCCGGGTCTCTGAAGATACGCTACTGTTTCTTTGTTGTTGGCTAGACAGAATACCGTGTGTTTAACCATTTTATTCGCAGGACTAGTCAGTCAGTAAATCGGGTCCACTGGCCCATACCAGTGGTGGTGGCAGATACCGTGGAATCGTGTGTACGTTGTAATTACCCGTGTCTCACAGGCTCCCTTCTGAGTTGTCTGCGGCTAATTCTTAACGGTTCCTGCGCATTGACTGCGACCAGAGTTCGCACGATCCGTGCGCTGGCACCGTTTAGAAGGCTAAGTGCGGTCAGCCACTAGGGCTCCTGTGACAGTGTTAGGCAGCGGTTGGGATCCGTGTTGTGCTGAAAGTATCTAAGATAGCGCTAGCGCTATCAAGAAACGAACTAATTCGTTGGTGTAGCTGGAAGGCAATATATTTTTTATATATACAGAGAGACTGTGTAGCCAGTAGCCCTCCCCAAAAGTTTTATTTTATTTGGCGTGAAAATGTCCGGGAACTACAAGAAAATGTGCCTGGCGGACCTGCAAAATCTTTGCCAAGAGAGAGGCATTGATGTCGGCCGCAAGAAACAAGGGGACCTGGTAACGGAATTGTTTCAATGGGATACCCAGCAACTGCAAGAGCTGGATGTGTCTGCTGAGGTAGACGCTGACCCATCTGACTCAAGGCAAGGGGAACCAGAGACTGAGACTCCTGACCGTACAGAGGTTGTGCATCCTGAGGGCCCTGCATCAACAGTTACGCAGGAGAATGTCAGTGTGGACCCCAATCCCAGAGTTTCTGAAAGTACTCGCCCGGAACTGGCCAGTACTGGACTGTCCGTTTGTACTGATCCGATAATGCAGCATAACTGTTGATTTTAATAATTGTCTGTATATATTAATTATTTATATTGCTGTGAATAAAAGACTTCCTCCAAGTCATTCACTGTTCCGCTACCCTGCTTATCAGCACACACAGAACTGATCCCGGGTCTCTGAAGATACGCTACTGTTTGTTTGTTGTTGGCTAGACAGAATACCGTGTGTTTAACCATTTTATTCGCAGGACTAGTCAGTCAGTAAATCGGGTCCACTGGCCCATACCAGTGGTGGTGGCAGATACCGTGGAATCGTGTGTACGTTGTAATTACCCGTGTCTCACAGGCTCCCTTCTGAGTTGTCTGCGGCTAATTCTTAACGGTTCCTGCGCATTGACTGCGACCAGAGTTCGCACGATCCGTGCGCTGGCACCGTTTAGAAAGCTAAGTGCGGTCAGCCACTAGGGCTCCTGTGACACCCGGCCATTACCCGTGGTCACTCACAATGGCAGACTTGCCCTCCTTAACAGATTCTAACTGCAGGTACTGAACAGCCAGCAGAAAATGTAATTTAAAAAAAATAGATGTAATCTTTATCAATGGTAGAGAAAGAACCATTAAAAGTTGATAGAACCATCGAAAGATGCTTACAGCGACAGGTGGATGATCAAGTCGGGTGCGCAGATGGGCCACGCATACGCCGTTGCGTACGAATTTGGCCAAAGTCGCTGCACTAACGGGGCTGCCAGCAGGCCCATGGAGGGTATCCAGAGGATGCCAAGGGACCTTGCAGTCTACAGGGGCCTGGAGGAAGCCCGAAGTAAGTTCACATTTGCCTTTAATGCATGTGTTCAGGATCCCTTTAAAGAGACACTGAAGCGAAAAAAAAATATGATATTATGATTTGTATGTGTAGTACAGCTAAGAAATAAAACATTAAGATCAGATACATCAGTCTAATTGTTTCCAGTACAGAAAGAGTTGAGAAACTCCAGTTGTTATCTCTATGCAAACAAGCCATTAAGCTCTCCGACTAAGTTAGTCGTGGAGAGGGCTGTTATCTGACTTTTATTATCTCAACTGTTCCTGGACTATTTACTTTTCCTCTGCTAGAGGAGAGGTCATTACTTCACAGACTGCTCTGAAAGAATCATTTTGAATGCTGAGTGTTGTGTAATCTGCACATATTATAGAATAATGCAATGTTAGAAAAAACACTATATACCTGAAAATAAAAATATGAGAATATTTTCTTTGCTGCTAATCTTCTAGTAATTATTCATAGTACACAACCAATTCATTATATCATATTATTTTTTTTCGCTTCAGTGTCTCTTTAAAGGCTGTCCTGTAAAAATATAGGCAAATGATATGACAATGTTATCCTGTGGGGGTGATCCAAATAGAGTGATTCGATTTTTTTCTGAATTCCAAATGTAGTCCATGCACAAATGTAGGCCATTGTGCTTGTGTTCAAGACAGTATAGGGACACCTAATTGCTTGCAAAGACCCAGAAATACGTATAATAATTGCTAACATTGTCCTAAATGTAAAACAGGAAGAATAGGCTGATATTACCACATGGTATGCAAATGTCTTGGGATCCAAAATTTTTGGCAACAAATTATTCAGGTTATGGAGGTTTTGATGAGCATACAGTATAACTACAAATGTCACCCAAGGTTTTGGGTTTGCTGGAACCCATCAGTCTCAAGAAAGGTTACTAAATTCTTGTGTAAGCACCTGGCAAACTATGCCAGACATGAAAATATTCTAAAATGGTCTGACCCCTCAGGTCCTTCTAGGCCGGCATGGCGGTGGCAATCAAATAAAGCACTTGCCTTATATAAAATGGCATATACACACCACAATTGACCATCAAAATTTGAAAAAAAAAAGTCTGGCAGCCTTGGTTGGAGCACTGAGGCAGATACTCCTGAGTAGGAGGGTGTGGTTGTGTAGCAGGTGAGGGGGGTGACAGCCTTATTCTATAAATTCCTTTCTTTTCACCTCTCCTTCTTTCTCTCTTTCCTTCTCTGCTGGACTCTTTGGAATCCAGCCATCTCTTGGTTGCTTATGAAGAATGTAATCCAATGTGACCAGACATAAGCAGACATAAGTAGACAATATGAATGCTAATGTTGCCATAATATGTGTCTGGATTGTATTTGGCTGATTATTCTGCTGTTAATAGACAGACAATCTATATGTGTTATAATGTTGTTATTGCTGTGTATTGACAGATGGTGTTATTGCCTTTTCAGCCTGTTCAGGCCGGGGACTACAGGTTTCTTTTTCAGATTTGTCAACCTTAACAAGTTATAAATAAAATTTAAAAAAAATGATTTTATTTGTAAAAATAAAATAAATAGGACTCCCCAACTGCTTTGCAGTGGGACCCAGACCTAAATGTCTGACTGCCTTCCAGCAAACAGCCGCCATTGTGCCACCACTGATATCAGCATTTATCTAGTATGTATTTTCCCTTTCCACAGTACATTCATTTATCTTTCAATATATTGCTGATCATCACTTACCGTACATTTACATTTCTGGTCAGTGCCAGATTTGTACCCTTTACCGCCCAAGGCCGCTGTCAGCAGCCGCCCCCTCTAGTATAGGGAGGCCATTGACCAGGGGTGAAACTAAGACCCACCGGGCCCCTCTGCAGAAATTCTGAGTGGGCCGCCCCCCCCCCCCCCCCCCCGGAGCGCAGAAGGGAGAGCCCAAGGTGAGGGAGGGGGGACGCCCCGCCGAGTGTGACCATAGCTTTCCCCTCATGCTGCGTCCCCTCCAAAATCCCAAAATGACCCGGAGCGCCCCCCCACGGGCTCAGGGGCTGCAGCCCCTATTGTTACGCCCATGCCATATACCCTTCCCTCTAGTATAGGCAGCCAGATGACCCTTTCCCCCCCACCACCTCCAGTACAGGTAGCTAGATAACCCTTCCCCCCTCCTCCAGTCTTGATGACCCCCCCCCCCCCCCTTCCCTTCAGTATAGGTAGACTGATGAACCCTCCCCCCATCCCTTTAGTATAAGAAGCCAGATGACACTACCCCTTATGTATAGATAGTCCCTCCTGCCCCCCACCCCAGTATAGTCTGCTACCCACCCACCCTTGATCCTGTGGTGCCCTAGGCCATGGCCTATGTGGCCGTGCCTTAAATCCAGCCCTGGTTCTGGTTGTTGGTGCTGTGTGTTACGGCAATAGTATAAACTCGAAATCCCTAACCTTTTAGCAAACCCTTGACATAGTCTGATATTACCCAGCTGAGCTTGTAAACTTTTTGTTCATGTAAAAGCTGACAGTTTTTAAAAATGCAGTCCAGGTTTTCTGGATCACTTATGCTCTTTAGTGTTCTCTAACCTTAGTAAATCAACCTCAGTGCTTTGTTTCTGTTGTCTTTGTCCCTGCTGGACAGATGTACCAAAAAACGTTTCCAAGGCTTCCGCAACTTTTTAAAATTCCCTCTCTTATCCCACGAGGCTTGATCCTATGTTTCATGCATTTAAAAAAAATCCTCTAAAACATACATTTTCAAACTCTCCTAACTAACTTCCTTCCAGTGGAATCTTGATTAAAAAACGCAATCGCACTGTGTTTGCCATTGCGCTTGGCGATTTTCCGTGTGTACAGGCCCACAGTTAGCTCATAACCATTGTAAAGGATAACTGTAGTGAAAGGGCTCTGGAGGCTGTGGAGGCTGCCATATTTATTTCCTTTTAAGCATTACGAGTTACCTGGCTTTCCTGTTGATTCTCTGCCTCTAATACCTTAAGTCATAGACCCTGAACAAGCATGCAGCAGATCAGATGTTTTTGACACTTTTGTCAGATCTGACAAGATTCGCTGCATGCTTTTTTTCCTGGTGTGATTCAGACACTACTGCAGCCAAATAGACCAGCAGGGATGCCAGGCAACTGGTTTTGTCTGTCTAGAAGGGAATAAATATGGCTACCTTCATATACTTCCTACTACAGTTGTCCTTTAACAGGGTTTTGTGACTCTCGTATCTGGCATAAATTGTGATTTATCCCTATTTGGTTCTTACTCAATTAATGTTATTCCACGGGAAATATTATATTTTTTAAACTAGTGTTCTTCAACCTGTGGTAGGCGTACCACCAGTGGTACTTTGCTGTTGCCCAGGTGGTACATGCCACTTAATTGCCCGTCTGCTGCTTGTCCTGGTCCTCCACAAAGTTCAGCTCCCCCTCGCTCGCTACTAATGCAATCTGTAGGCTAGCAATCTAATGTTAACCCTTTTCCCCACCAATACTTCCTGCCCCCCCCCATCCTTCTCCCCCCCCCCCCCCCCCACACACACACACACACACTTTTCTTAAAGTGAACCTGTAAGAGAAAAAGTGCCCCTGGAGGGTACTTACCTCGGGAGAGGGAAGCCTCTGGATCATAAAGAGGCTTCCCCCTTTCTCCTCAGTAGAGGGGATCCAACGCTGGTACCCTTAAAGATCTCCTTGTTGGCGTGTGCGCAAGCGCAGTAGCGGCTCTCCACTCGGCATAAACAGTGGAACCCGGTCGGGCCCAATCTACTGTGCAGGCACATTAGTGGTACTTGAAATTTTTCAGGCGATAAAGGTGGTACAATTAGCGAAAAGGTTGAAAAGCCCTGTTTTAAACAATCCCATTTTGTCTGCCGTGCGGTTTGACAATGATCCAGTTCCTGGCAACAAACGTGAGCTTTTCTAGTTAATCACTACGCATTAATCACCTTACATATACTGTAAGTCATTCAACCACAAAGAAGCATTGAGACACACCCATAGGTATACACTGAAGGTTTAAAGTGCAGTTTGTGTCTGTGAAAGAAATGTTCACTGATATAAGCAGAGTATTTACCGTGTGTACACTCTACCCATGGATGTTAAATGTATGTTTGTCGTTATTCACAGCTGCTTTCATAGAGCAGTGAATGGAAGTCGTTCTGGGAATGTTTCCATTTCTGCAACGTGTGAGCACAGGATGAATCAAGGAAGTTTCTACAGAATGTAATTGTGCAATAATCTGCTTTCGGTTTTTTGCCTTGGTATAGCCTATGCACACTTTGCACAGCATTTGATGTACAGACGGTCTTTTCATGAGGTACGGAGTAGAGAGGCTTGGTCAGCTGCTTGTAGAGAGGGAAGTTTTCTTACACAAGCCATAGAGGGAACATAGAATGTTACTGCTGTCTGATTCTGCTTTCACTGTACAGATGTTCTGAATATTTGCTTTTCTAGGAAGACATGTACTGATATTGGCAAGCTTTGCTACGTGGAACCTCCCTGGATCGTTGCTGGATATCTGTGGAAGCCATGGAGCTGAGGTAAGCTCTTCTGCTTCTGTCTAAACCTTTCATATCTAATTCAGATGAATCTTTCTAATTCTGGTCTTTTTTTCCTGTGTTCATATTTCACAGAAATGTCTCTGCCACTCGATATAAAGCTGTGACTTCATCAATATTAAAATTGGCCTCAACAACCAATGGTAAGCAAGCACTAAGATTTGTCTTCGTAAATAATGAAGTTCAGATGACTGGACAACTGAATGCGAGACGTAGTAAGGATGTGGTGTGTATACTGGGGCGGGATAATATAGTTATATGGAGTATGAAACACACTGTGCAGGTTCTCTGTATACATTACAACCCTTTTACTTCTCAGCACTAACATAAAGTAACGTTTAAAATAGAAATTAGACTAGATAAAAATAGTATCATCTATCTTGTTAATATCCTCACGTGGGCTTAGTTCACAGTGTAGAATGCAATTGCTATGCGCTTAAGAATTGTGATTTAGGAATGCAATTTTCAGAGCGATATTTAAAGGAATGTATGCATTTGCACATTCATACAAGCTGAATTGCTCCAACAAATGTTACATGCATTACGTTCGAAATGTTAAAGAGTACCTAAGCTTAAAAGGACAGATCCTGTCAATGACAGGCTGTATCTTAATGAGAACGGGGAAGGGGGGGGGGGGGGGCTGTCACATCAATGTGTTAAATACTCACCTGTCATGAAATCTTTAAATTAAACATCCGAGAGAAAAAACAATATTGTGAGGAAACGCGGAAAAGCCGCCACTAGTACTCAAGGCAGGGCGGCTGATTCCGCGTTTGACATGACAGCTAGTGCGCAGTCGGAACGCGGAGAAACCGCCGCATGCCCAGACAGCGGGGTGGCGGATTCCGCGTCCGGCGCGGCAGGTAGCACGGATAGGCCTACTCTTGCCAGTAACACTGAATGCGGAGAGAATGCCGCACGCACGGACAGTGGTGCGGCGGATTCCGCATTCAACATGGCAGAAACATTACAACACATGTCTGGTGTGGCTGGGACTGATAGTTCACACTGGTTCAGGAGGACACGCGCGTGCGCGGAGAGGCAGGGCCTTTATGACAGTCAGAAGGGAGTCAGCTGACCAGGCTGGTCAGCTGACGATTTCAGCAGGGTTCATTGGTCCAGCACTTAGGGGAGGCGCTGGAGAGCGCTTGGGTATATATACTGGGTGCTGGTCATTTCTCTGGTGTCTGGCGTTGCGATCACTACGTGGTAGCACTCAGACCTTGTCAGTATCTGTGTTATTAGACAGTTTCGTAGGTGTTGATGATCACGGAGCTCACACCTTAGTCTAAGATTTCTGAACAATCTGTATATTGTTATTATCTAGCTTAGTTCCTGGAGTGTGAGAATCTTGGAGCTCACACTCAAGTCTAGGCATTGTTGATTATCTGTTATGACCTTCCGCTTTCCTGACCATCCTTCTGATCTCTGATTTTGTACCTTTGTCATTCTGATCTTCTGTTGCCGAACTCTGCTTGCCTTAGACTCCGCATCTGCCTCCTGTCTCTGTACCTGATCTGTCTATCTGTTGCCGACCTGGCCTGTACGACCTCGAGAACTATCTTCGCAGTTTGGAGATAGTTCACTACCTGTCAGTGACACTGCACTATTGGTGTCATTCACGCTCTGTCCTTCCCACTATCTCAGTTTGGCTCCGCCCCTTGGGGAGCACCAGACCTGTGGAAGGAATCTGATCCATAGCAGTTGCTCTTACTGTCTAGCACCTATCTTACAGGTGCTTTCCTCAAAGTATTACTGTTGCACCAAACACTCTCATCTTTCTGGTGTCCTGAGGTTAGAAGATATATCTGATTATCGGTGATACTGCAGATCATCAATAATCGGGTATATTCTGAATTCTCGGTGATACTGCAGATCACCGGTAATCAGACCCTCTCTGTGTTACACCGATCGTTACAAATATATACTTACCCGGGCTTACCCCAGCCCCTGGCAACCTATCTATCCCTCGCTGCAGCTCCGGTGTCCCGGGGTCCCCTCCATTACTGATGCTAACCTTGCAAGGTTGGCATCTTCTGCGGCTGTGCTAGTGCGCGGCCGCACCGATAGCGGTTGCAATCCGCAGGTGTAGAACGCTCCAGGCCACGTGAGTGTGACCGCGAGCGGCGCGGCCGTGTGCTCTCGCAGGCACAGAAGATGCCGACCTGGTGATGTCGGCATCTGCAATGGAGGGGACACCGGAGCTGCAGCGAGGGGCAGATAGGCTGCCAGGGGTTGAATGAAGCCCCAGGTAAGTAGATCTTTTTTCCCCCCTCAGACCTATCCTTTAAGTCACAGGTGAAGCCTTGCCTTCTCCTCAGCTATGCTGTCGCGGCCATGTTCTCAAAGACTGCCGAAGCTCTCTTTGGAAACTCCCGTCTGTGCCGCAGTGGTCTGACCCCCGCTACGCAGCCACCAATTAGGCGGCAGCTGGGGGTGGGCCACGGCAATGAGTGTGGCCAGAGCCTCAGCAGAAAAACAAAAATAGCCAGGAGTCCAGGGCCCATTCTGTAAGGGAGGTAGAGTGATCACCTGCCTGGAGGAAGGATGCCAGAGTAGGTAAGCTTTTAACTCTGCACCTCCATCATTAAGACAGAGATTGTCATGACAGGCTCTGTCAGTTTTAGCTTAGGTACTCTTTAACCAATTTGCAACATTCTGTGGGAACACTCACATAGGATGCCACTGCACTATTGCAATAGCCTCTGGTGTGAACCAGCCCTTACACAAAATAACACTACCCTCCAGTCAGTAACAAACTTTACCTGCCTGGGGATTTGTTCTCTACATTGCTGATTTTACTGGCCTCTAATTGGCCAGTCACAAAATAAAACAATCTTTCTGGAACAGAGGATTTAATGCAACAGCCATCTTTATCTGGTAGGCAGCAATTGTGGGGATGTGGCCGTGTGCAGGAGTCTGTGTGAGAAACTCTTCCCTGGCTTTCTCTGTACTTAACCCTGAGGTGACTGTGTATGTTTTATGTTTCACTCTTTCCCTCACTATGTGAGTTTTTGAGTAACTCTTTTATACTTAATTAGTTGGTATGTGCAGAGCAGGGACAAAGTCCTCCAGCACCCAAGGCTGAGACACCAAAGTGCGCCCCTCCATCCCTCCCACCCCAGCCGTCACACACTGATTGCTATTAGACTAAGAGGGCCACAGGGCCCACAACCTCCCCAACACCTTAATATCTAGTTACCTGGCTTGCAGTCACTGCTATGTATCCCCTTTTCTTATTTCTTTCTGCTTAATACACAATTAGGAATGACAGCTGAATAAATTGTGCGCCCCCTCCTACACTGCGCCCTGAGGCTGGAGCCTCTCCAGCCTATGCCTCGGCCCGGCCCTGGTTGCGTTTTTTTTCTCCATAGCAGTGCATTGTTAAAAATCTTCAGTTTTTCAGCATACAGTGTGAAAGAGGCCATAAGGAAAAATGGACACTGGGCTGCCGATAAGTTGTTCTTTCAGTTACAACTGATAGCCACTGATATAGTGTAAAATGATATTAATCCTCTCCTAGCTATTTGTGTGTGGTTTAAGTGGGACACAAAGGGTCAAAGAGGAGGACACAAGCGAGACACAAAGGGGCATAGAGGAGGACACAAGGAGGACAGAGGCGGAAACATGGGGGACACAGGAGGACACAAGAGGTGGCAGAGGAGGACACAGGGAGACACAAGAGGTATAAGGGGGCATGATGTACAAAGGTGGCATAGAGGAGGACACAAGGAGGGCAGAGGCGGATACATGGGGAACACAGGAGGACACAAGAGGTGGCAGAGGAGGACACAGGGAGACACAAGAGGTATAAGGGGGCATGATGTACAAAGGGGGCATAGAGGAGGACACAAGGAGGGCAGAGGCGGATACATGGGGAACACAGGAGGACACAAGAGGTGGCAGAGGAGGACACAGGGAGACACAAGAGGTATAAGGGGGCATGATGTACAAAGGGGGCATAGAGGAGGACACAAGGAGGACAGAGGCGGATACATGGGGAACACAGGAGGACACAAGAGGTGGCAGAGGAGGACACAGGGAGACACAAGAGGTATAAGGGGGCATGATGTACAAAGGGGGCATAGAGGAGGACACAAGGAGGGCAGAGGCGGATACATGGGGAACACAGGAGGACACAAGAGGTGGCAGAGGAGGACACAGGGAGACACAAGAGGTATAAGGGGGCATGATGTACAAAGGGGGCATAGAGGAGGACACAAGAAGGGCAGAGGCGGAAACATGGGGGACACAAGAGGTGGCAGAGGAGGACACAGGGAGACACAAGAGGTATAAGGGGCATGATGTACAAAGGGGGCATAGAGGAGGACACAAGGAGGGCAGAGGCGGATACATGGGGAACACAGGAGGACACAAGAGGTGGCAGAGGAGGACACAGGGAGACACAAGAGGTATAAGGGGCATGATGTACAAAGGGGGCATAGAGGAGGACACAAGGAGGACAGAGGCGGATACATGGGGAACACAGGAGGACACAAGAGGTGGCAGAGGAGGACACAGGGAGACACAAGAGGTATAAGGGGGCATGATGTACAAAGGGGGCATAGAGGAGGACACAAGAAGGGCAGAGGCGGAAACATGGGGGACACAAGAGGTGGCAGAGGAGGACACAGGGAGACACAAGAGGTATAAGGGGCATGATGTACAAAGGGGGCATAGAGGAGGACACAAGGAGGGCAGAGGCGGATACATGGGGAACACAGGAGGACACAAGAGGTGGCAGAGGAGGACACAGGGAGACACAAGAGGTATAAGGGGCATGATGTACAAAGGGGGCATAGAGGAGGACACAAGGAGGACAGAGGCGGATACATGGGGAACACAGGAGGACACAAGAGGTGGCAGAGGAGGACACAGGGAGACACAAGAGGTATAAGGGGGCATGATGTACAAAGGGGGCATAGAGGAGGACACAAGGAGGACAGAGGCGGATACATGGGGAACACAGGAGGACACAAGAGGTGGCAGAGGAGGACACAGGGAGACACAAGAGGTATAAGGGGGCATGATGTACAAAGGGGGCATAGAGGAGGACACAAGGAGGGCAGAGGCGGATACATGGAGGACACAGGAGGTGGCAGAGGAGGAAACAGGGAGACACAAGAGGTATAAGGGGGCATGATGTACAAAGGGGGCATAGTGGAGGACACAAGGAGGGCAGAGGCGGATACATGGAGGACACAGGAGGTGGCAGAGGAGGAAACAGGGAGACACAAGAGGTACAAGGGGGCATAATCCACAAGATGCACCTTCACCATGAATGCACCAGGTTTAGTATATATTTTTTCACCTGGTTTTTGACCTCTAATTTTAGGTGTGTCTTATGGTCAGGAGCGTCCTATAGTCCGAAAAAATACGGTCATTTTTTTTCTATTTAATTTTTTGAGTATGATGTTGTTTCACTTTTACCAACTCCCTCCTGTGACATGTTGTTCAGGAGCTACTTTCATCTTTGACCTTTACAGGTAGGAGAATTTTTCAGAAAGACAAATCTGTTTGCCTTTCACAAGTATGTGTTTATTAGCAGAACCTTATCTCCATATGTAAGCAAAATGGATTATTTCTTGCAATCTGAAGTTTCTGGTACTGAGCCAGTGAAATACCTTCGGAATGAGTTTATAAGATGTTCTCATGTGCCCTGTAATTGCTCTGAGTCATATGTTATCTAGTGAACCAGCAATGTGGTTATTAGCACCTAGCTGGTGTTTGTACTTATATTGCTGAGGTTTCCTGTTTTTCTTACAATCTCAGTTATATGTTTTAACTTCAATGCAGAACATTATAGCAGTGCTTGGTGTGGTTTGCCTTCTTAAAACCGAAGGAATTTACAATAATTCAGCTTTAAGTAAACATCTGTGGTTACCCACAATGCACCACTACAGAATATGCAAATGATCTCTTTATGCCCCTGTAGCCAGGCTTGCATCCAGAACCGCTGGTGTATACAATGCCTATAGCTTTACATTTTACAGAGCCACATTAACCCCACATGCATTGCAGACAGCCTGTTTTTGTGATGTTCAACTGTAATGACCTTGAGGGCTGGAACCCACTAGAACGATTTTTTGAGCATTTAGGGAGGTTTCAAAACACTAGCAATTTCCCTAAATGCTCAGCTAATGTTAATGGATGGGCCAAATTCCACTGTAGCAATTGCGATTACCAAAATCGCAAACACAGGACGTGTAGCATTTTTGAACGTTAGCATTTTGCGTTAGTGTTTCTGCAATGTAAAGTAAATAAACACTGGTGTAATTACTCGTCAAAACCTACAGAGAGCGATTTGCTATCGTTTTAAACTACTGCACAATGTAAAAAAAAAAAAGGAAAATTAATTGAAAGCCCCAATTGCTGGCAAAAAGCTGACACTTTTTAAAATCTCTACCAAAATTGCCAGAAATCGCTTATGAAATGGCTTACAAAACGCTCATTAAAAACGCTAGCAACAGCGATTTACGATTTGTAGTGGGTTCCAGGCCTCATAAGGTTGTAACCAAGCAGCACCAGGACCACCCACTGTAGCTTTTGTGCCCTACATGAAACATGGTGTAATATTCCATCATCTTATCTTCTTCTACCCCCACAACTTCCAACGCAATATGAAGGAGATAATATGCTACAAGAGATGCTCTGGGATTATCTGGAAGGCACGTCTGTTACTTTTTTTTGTTTTTAGTTTGCTGCCATGTTTTCTTAAAAGTTTGGGAACGTGAGCCAATGAAGTTTGGGAACGTGAGCCAGTTTTGCCTAAGGTGATACTGGTGAACCTCCGAAACACAGAGATAAGTCTTAACAGAACCTGAAAGCACAAACTTCCATTCCTGTTAATGAAAGCTGCCTAAGGGCGGCATAGATCCCTACGCAATGACTTGTATGCAAAAGAAACGGGAGCTCAAATAAATAATCAAACACAGTTTTGTACTGAGCCAAGGCAGCCTCACTTTACTTGTGCCAAAAACGCACTCACAAAACGAACATACACAATACACATCTATACATCTCTATGCTGCTTACACCCAAATCTATTTCTCTGCCCCCCTGACCTCTCTACACTATTATCTCAAACCCCTGACTGTCTATCTGCTGTGATATTTCCACCTTCTCTCTCTGCTCCCCCAGCCATAGTGACCATCAATGTAGAAGATACCCCAATAACCTCAACCCCTCCCCTCGCTTTCCGGGGCTAACACTGGACTCTGAGCTCTCATTTCAACCACATATTAACACATTAACTACATTCTGTTACAGTGGGATGCGAAAGTTTGGGCAACCCTGTTAATCGTCTTTTTTTTTTCCTGTATAAATCGTTGGTTGTTACGATAAAAAAATGTCAGTTAAATATATCATATAGGAGATACACACAGTTATATTTGAGAAGTGAAATGAAGTTTATTGGATTTACAGAAAGTGTGCAATAATTGTTTAAATAAAATTAGGCAGGTGCATAAATGTGGGCACGGTTGTCATTTTATTGATTCCAATATCCAGTATCTTTGTTTACACACATGTATGAACATTGGAATGTAAACACAGTGTAACAAGTGAAAAGGAGCTCACTGTGCTTCAAGCACACAAACAGCTCAGAACAGCTCATTAGAAGATGTTAATATATAATAAAAGGCAGTTTGAATAAAATGCAATGGCAGGTTTCAGGGCAAGATAAACTGCACTTTGGAAACTTGTAATTTGTAAACAGACAATATTACTTATGTACAAAAGCAAATAATGTAACTGCATAAGTAAAAAAAAGTAGGAAAACACATTTTTATTGAATGTTATGTCGGAGTTTCAGACCACTTTAAGACCTGTAAATCACAAGGGAGGGTTTTCATTGATCAGACTTGTTTTTCAGTCCATCCCACAGATGCTTAGTTACAGTGGCGTAGCTAAGAAGCCATGGGCCCCAGTGCAAGTTTAGCGTTGGGGCCCCCCCAAGCATACTATAGATACCAATTGATGCAACGCGCCAAAACCAATCAAGGACAACCACAGTGTCAGAGGTGCAAGAAGGGGATGGGAAACTGTATGCTAATGATCACTACTGTTCAAATCAACTATAGAAGTGAATATTATCAGCACAGGACCAATAAAGAGCTAAAACTGTGTTTATGGGGGGCCCTTCGGGGCCCCTCTAGCCTAAGGGCCCTGATGCGGTCGCTACCTCTGCACCCCCTATTGCTACGCCACTGCTTAGTTAGACTAAGATCAGAGAAATTTGGAGCTTAATAAAAACAGATTCATCAGGGCATAGTATGTTTTTTACTGCTCATTGTAGTGCTTTGCACAGCGGACAGGGGTCAGTATAGACACTCTTTAGCTTTACTGTGTGTTTTGATAATTTTCACTTATGGCCAGCATTACATTGTTTCAGCTATTTGTGCTGTAGTAGATCTTCTGTGGGCTAGCCTTCATTCCACATCTGCATCAATAAGCTTTAGGTGCCCATGAGCCTGTCTCCGGTTGCCATGGATATCTTTTCTTGGACCACTTTTGGTAGGTACTAGCTACTGCATGTTAAAGAGAAACTCCGACCAAGAATTGAACTTTATCCCAATCAGTAGCTGATACACCCTTTTACATGAGAAATCGATTCCTTTTCTCAAACAGACTATCAGGGGGTGCTGTATGACTGATATTGTGGTGAAACCCCTCCCACAAGAAACTCTGAGGACCGTGGTACTCCTGGCAGTTTCCTGTCTGTGAACCTTGTTGCATTGTGGGAAATAGCTGTTTACAGCTGTTTCCAACTGCCAAAACAGCAAGCAGCAGCTACATCACCTGCCAGCAGTAAAAATGTCACCATGTGATAAATGTCAGAATTTAAATGGGGGGTTTAAAAGATTTTACAATGGGTAAACAATGACTAAATAATTTATACATAATTATTGTAAAAATGAAGCACTTTTGTATTACATTATTTTCACTGGAGTTCCTCTTCAAGAACACTGGAGGAGACCTGTAATTTCGGAAATGCTCAGACTCAGTTGACTAGTCATCACAATTTGTCCCTTGCAGGGCTGAATTTCTGGAAAGACAGCAGAGGCCCTGGCCCTGGGCAGCTGCAGCCCAAGGGGGTGGCTGGAATTGGAAGGGGTGGGGGGAGCTGGACATGGCATAGGAGCTGCTGCATGTGGAGGTGAAGGCTGCAAATTGAAAAAGGAGGCTGCAAATGGGAAGCAACACAAGGAAGAAGGAAGTTGCTTCTCAAGAGATCAAAGAGAGGCACTGCATTGCATGGATGTCACACATGGAATGGAGAAGCTGTACATGAAATGGGGGGGGGGGGGGGGGCGGTTGCACATGACATAAAAGGTTATCAACAAGAAAGTTGGCCTAGGGGAGCTAAAAGTATAAGTCAGGCCTTGGTCCCTTGTCAGTATCTCTGATCCCTGGTCTTGACTATTTTCCTCTTTCCACTACATCACCTTAAAGCGGAGCTGTCAGTCATACTATCTCAGAAAAAATACACATATATAAGTGGATAGATACGGTAAATACTTGCTCTACTTACATAACATATGTATTGCACTGTCCACATTTTAATTTTAGTGATTTTTTTATAGTAAAAAAAAATATAAAAACCTTCTTAGGATTTTCCATTTTGTCTATCTTGAAGCCAATCCTGACAGCATTTCCTCCTTTACTCTGTCTGTGTATGCTTCTCCCGCCCTCCTCCCAGTCTTCAGACACTCCCACCCAGTTTTGCAGTAGAAAGTGCATTGTCTCAGCATGAGAAATATTGGCCAATCAGAGAGGAACAGAGGTGTGGGAGGGAAAAACAGAAAGAGGGAGGGAAAGAGGATTCAGCCAATCAGGCTGCATTAGTTATGTCTGAGGGGAAAGTAAAAAAGAAAACCCAGCATGCCCTGCAACTTCCTTTGTGCGGCAGATGTACCAAATAGGAGCCAGGGAAACTGGGAAATTATCTTTTCTGGAGAAGAAAAGTAAGAGTGATTTTTAACTTTTGGATTGCCTGGTTAATATTAGCATCCTTTTTACTTGTTTACTAGATACAAATAAATAATTGATTTTTTATTGTATTCATGACAGTTACACTTTAAAGAGCTGACCATTCACTTGCTGCCTAACATATCTCAAATTTTTCAACAACTCAGACAAATCAGCACTTCATCAATCATCTTTATTCACTTCACCTGTCAAGGTGTTTTGTAGAGGTACTCCCTGACTTACGAACACCCAAAGTACGAAGCCCCCCTCCCCCCCCAAAAAAACGTGGATACTAAAGCTAAGGTCACAGGAGGACATGGAGGAGGTACAGGGGACAGAGATAGTCCCTATCTTGTTTGTTAACCATTGACTGCCTGTACAACATAATGTAAAGTGCAAGAGTAGTGGCCTTGTCTAAGACTGTACAGCCGAAGGACCACTGGCAGAAAGAGTATCTAGTGACAAACGATTTAACAAAACATACATTATTATTGCTATTACACTATACACAGTAGCGTTTGCAGAATAGGTTAAACATTTTTCTGTAAAAATGGGCAAACTTAAATCTAGACATATTTGTTACGTACAGTAATTCGGCCTTTTTTAGGTGTGATCTTTGAAAATGATGCAGTTTACTTAGAAAAAAAACAATGCATTAGCTTATTTAATAAAAAATGTACAAAAGGCAAAAGGAACAGCAAAAGGTTACACAGTCTAGAATGGGGTGGCAGTTTGACTTGCCTTGACAATACTAGAGTCAGTATAAAGAAGTCAGAACAAAGCTTTCTCTTTGTTACTGCCACTGTATAAATAGGAAAACGTGTGTAAAAGGAAAAACAGCAGTAAAACAGAGAAAATTGTTTTTGGAGGTTTTATCACCAGTTTATTCATATGGAGACTTATATAAACACAGGTGCTGACTTGATGATACTATAAGGCGCTAGTATCCCACCAGCATCAAAACACAGAGCAAACTTAATCAGTTGAACATTCCTTAGAACTTATTATTAAAACACCCAGTAAAGTACTGAGATACCCGAAATACATAAGATGCTAGTATATTAGCAAATACAGTGTTGGGTCTTATTTATTTATTGCATTTATAAAGCGCCAACATATTACGCAGTGCTGGGTCTTAATTTTTTATGAGAATACCTTTTCTCCTGCTTAGGTTTGATGATAGATAGACATAGATAAGATAGATAGATAGATAGATAGATAGATAGATAGATAGATAGATAGATAGATAGATAGATAGATAGATTAACAAGTGATTTAGCCAGTACGCAGTATTTACAGCTTCTTACAAAAAACAAAAAAACATTTATTTGTAAAGTGAACTGAATCAGCTTTTCTTCAACATAATTTGAAAATGTATCTAACAATTTACATTAGCTTATTTAGTTTTGGCAAAATCCAGTTGACCCAAATCCCTCCACTTTTAGGTCAACCACCAAGCCAGCAATCCACAGTATGGCTTGGGTTTTACACAGGTTATTTGCCTAAAGTTAAGTGTTTTAGAGATACTCCCAAAGGGACACTCTGCACGAGCCTCTGAAGAAGCGGTACATACCGTGAGATGGCGGTTTGGCCGCGGTGTTCCCCCTAACCCTCCCCCCCCCCACTGTACTGTATGGGCTTGATTAACAAAAGGGTGCTAACACAGTTAGCACTCCTAAAAGCTTTGGACGTTCAAACTAGGGTGCTAAGTAGTTTGCACATCCAACTCTGTTACTGATCACGCGTTAAGTTGGTGCGCCCGAAATGTCGCACTGGTGTGCGCGCAAAACGTTGCACCGCTGCGCGCGAAATGTTGCATGTAAAAGAGCTTTTCAGGCTACTTTGCGTGCGAACGGTGCGATGTATATTGCGCGCATATTAGTGCGTGAAGTGGCCGTTTTCACATCTTAAGTGCCTTTTCACTGACGTGCTAACATTTAGCACCCTTTAGTGAATCGAGGCCTATGTCTGCTATGTGTTTAACCCAACGAGGTTAATAAAGCTGTGAAGATCTTTTTGGAACCTGGTGCCCGGCTTCTCTTTTTACTAGACACGTCCAAATAGATCAGCAGCTCACCTGCTGCATGCAGTCCTCTCCTCTCCCCCACTGCACCTGCGCCAACTCTTTATGCAGATTGCTGATGTTTAAGGAACACCATCGCGGAAATCATAACATTTTAAATGAATGTAAACACATACAAATAAGAAGTTAATTTCTTCCAGAGTAAAGCGAGACATAAATTACTTTTCTTCTATGTTGCTGTCCTCACAGAACCGACAGGTTTTGGACTAGCTATCTCCTCATGGGGGGGGGGGGGGGGGGTTCTCAGGGTTTTCATTATTTTCAAAAGCACTCAGTGAATGGCAGATGCTCTGTCCAACTGCCAAAAAAGTGTACGGTGAGCAGGGAGGCTGGCCAGCATCTTTGTTTCAATACTTTTCAGGGAATGTCTTTATAAAGAATAAATGCCATTCTGAGAATCCCCCATGAAGAGAGGACGAGTCCAAAAGCTGTTGGTTCTGTCAAATTTCCACTACCCATTTTAAGTTACAGCAAGATGGGAAAAAGTAATTTATAGCTCATTTTTTTCTGCGGAACATGTAATTATTATTTGTATGTGTTTAACATGTATTTTATATTTTAAAATTTTTCGTGATAGTGGTGCTTTAACTCTACTGCAGCAAGAGTCAGGTGTGCACCTGGGTGGAATGGGAAGGCCCACCCTGTTTCTTCCCTCCCATTCCAGAGTTCAGGCCCTGAAAAATCTAAGAAACACAAAAACCTAAATTGCTGCCAAGTAATCCCTAGATTCCCTACCTGATATATAGGCCACCTTAAGGGAACACAGCCGAAATAAGGGTGAAATATACCTCCAATCCAAGATCCAGCCCTTTACAATATATATAAGTGTGGCAGCATAGTTGTGTTGTTAGTGTTAATTTTTAGTGTATTTATATTCATGTGTGATTAACCTTTTCGGGACCGGCCACCTACCCCCCCTTAAGGACCAGGCATTTTGCGCGGGAAGGGGGTGCGCACGTTTGGGGGGGTCAGGCGGATCCCGTGTGTGGCTGCCTGTCATTGTGTCCCTCCTTGGTGGCCTGGGCCCCCCCTTCTGCCAGCAGCCTTCACTTACCTTCCAGGCTCCAGCGATGAGCCGCACGAGACCCTCTTCTCCGGCCGGCATCTCCGTTCTGTCTGACGAGCAGTTCCGGGTCGCGGCTTGATGACGTCATCAAGCCGGGACCCGGCGCTGACGTCAGATGAAGCGGAGATGCCGGCCAGAGCGGAGGGGGGCGCCGATCATCGCTGGAACGGCAGGGAGGTGAGTGGATCCTCTTCTTTCCCCCCCTGCCGCCGCAGCTGTCAAACAGATCACTACGATCCGACGGCGATCGTAGTGATCATGTGATCAGCAGCCATACGTGATGGCTGCTGATCACTCGGGGGAGATGTCGGCTGTCATATGACAGCTTAATCTCCCCCTCCGGGTGCGCACGATCGCGTCGGGAGCGGAAATTGCGGGCCGGCGTAGATCCTACGCCGCATCAGTCTAGAACAGCCACAAGTGCGGCGTAGGATCTCATGCACATGGTCCCAAAAAGGTTAAAATGCAGCCCAGATTAATTATGTAATATATTTACATTACAGTAAGTGTAAGAATAGCTGCAGTTTACATTTTCCCATTGAAAATTAATTGCTCAAATTTGATTGGCTGTTTTATGCTCCGCTCACTTTTCACACGAGACCAATTGTACCAAGTTTGGGGACTGTGGCTTTATTACCATGAGAATTGCAGTCTTTTACATTTTTTTTCCATTGACATGAACAGATGAAAGCTGATTGGCTGTTTGTGGTTCTATCCAGGTGTGCAGGGGGGACAGGAAACCCCAGAACATATCATTCCAGGTAGTAAGGGATCTGTATACCAAGCTTCGTTTAAATCAGTCAAGGCATTTGAGTGATCACGGCGCGCGCGCACGCACGCACACACACACACACACACACACACACACTTTTATATATATAGATATAGGCTGGTATGCTTTTTCCCCTCTTCCCCTCCTCTGTCTCGTAAACTATGTGTGCACTGCTTATTATTTTCTCTGTGAAGCTCTTTTTAACACTGAGTATGCATTGAGTATAGAAGTTTAGACTAATCATTCATAAATCATATTTTAACCTATGTTTCCTTGCAGCAAGTTCTAGCCCTGTGAACTGCTCTGCCATCATGCGGACAACAAACCAGAGACTTGAAGATCTCCTGCTGGCCCTTTTCGTCACAACGTTGGTTCTTGGCACAATATTTAACTCCTTGGCTGCCTGGGTTTTCTGTTATAAGATGAAAAAGTGGACAGAGTCAAGAGTCTTCATGATGAACCTCCTTCTTAGTGACTGTTGTTTGCTCTTCACTCTTCCCTTTCGTATCTATGCTAACCGGCGACAATGGGACCTGGGCTTTCAGTTCTGCAATGCCATTCTCTCATTTTACTTCTTGAATACATACATGGGTATTGCTATCATCACCTTGATAGCTGTAGACAGATTTGTGGCTATAAAGTTTCCACTCAAAGCAAGATCGTTTCGCTCCCCAAAGAAGGCAGCAATAGCATGTGCAGTTGTCTGGGTCCTCTTCATCTGTACGAGAGTTTACCTAGATGCTCTCACCGATTTAAGATTTAGAGACCACAACCTTTGCTTCCGAAAAGTGAACACCAAGCCCTTAAAGAGAACATTATACTTTGCTGTCCTTGGGTTCTGCATTCCAATGATCATATTGGTTTTCTGCTCCACGCAAATCATCCTCATCCTGAAGAGGAAGAACAAACTCACCGATCAAGAAGAGAAAGACATTCAGAAGAGCATTTATATAGTATCTGCCAACCTGGCAATTTTCTTGTTCTGCTTCTTGCCATTGGGCGTTGGGAATATTCTAAGATTTGTTATGGAATCCATGGAATTAGAATGCTCATCTTTAAAAGCTGTTAGTGACTTTGTTAACATTGCTCAGGGGATTTGTAATATAAACTGCTGCTTGGACAGTGTCTGCTATTACTTTGTGGCCAAGGAATTCTGGGAAAAAGCATCTATTTTACCGAAGTCTAAAAAGCAGCTAATCCAGGACCAAACGCAGGATTCCAGTATATAAAGCAGGCATTCCCTACAATCAGTCATGTGTGTAAAATCAATGACACAACTCTACTTTTTACCATTTGAAGGCTTCAATGTTTCATTCGATGTACTATATGCGGACATCACATGCTATGAAGAAGTTGTCGATGTTGCTGCAAAACTCACAGATTCCAATAGGTATATTGTTGTATCAATAGGGAATCTTTTTGGTATGAAGTTGCAACTAGAAGGGTTGCCATATCAAAAACTCATTACAGTATTATTTGTACAGCGTGTCTGAGACTTTGGGTTTTGCTGTAAGCCAAGGCCTTAATCATATTACTGGCCCAACTGGATTGTGGGATTTGAAGAAGGGACAGCTAACGTAGTGTACTGCACAAGTTGTAGAGACTTTTGATCATCAATAATGGGGCCCAACGACACCCAAGAATTTTATTGTTATATTGGACAGAGTGACAATTGAATGTTTTTACGACAATTTACGTTCTGGTCAAAGTGCATTTTTTACATTTTTGAAAGATACATTTTTTAAGTGATGAAAGTGTTTTGATTGCTTTAGATCAAATTGCCTCAGTTGTGTGTGGTTTCATTTGGTACCAATTCATATGCTTTCATTAACAGAAATAGTTGAAACGGTTAGAACATTGAAATATTGGTACATGTGTTATCACCTTCATCTTTGTGGAATTGTATCTTTTTTCTTTGGAACATTTTCTCAGCTGCCTATTAAAGTGATTTATGGATAAATGAAGTCACTCCCACTAGTGATGGGTCATGTCTAAGAGAACTCGTGGAGAAGACGGTGGTCATTTTGGTCACATGATTGATATGTAAGTCTCTGATTTGCTAGTCATGATCATGTGCTAAAGCAGGATGTGATCTCAGCAAATCAGAGCTTTGCAAATCTGATCAGCTGATCAAACAAATCACATGCTTCTACATGAGTTCTCCTAGACATAGCCATCACTAGTTGCCACTTAGAAGATGATGACCCTCTGCAGTACAGAGTTATAAAGTGACATAAGTGATGACCCATTTCATGACATTATAAAGAGGCTAGGTCAGCTTATTATGCTGATACATGTATGTACTTATGCGCCTTAAAGGTCCTTTCATAAATAGGAAGGTTGTATCGGATTACACATTTTATTTGCTACAAAGTTTAAACTTATGTGTTAAGTAGTAGCACTTACTTACTTTCTATACTGGTTACATAAATACCCACGTGTAATACTTCAGACTCTTCCTTGAGTCATAAATGGAATACAGACCATGGACCTGATTCACAAAAGGGTGCTAAGTATTAGCACGCCAGTGAAAAGCCACTTTGCATGTTTCTAACATGCTTTGCACGTGCTAACTAGGTTGCTAAGCAGTTAGCACATGCAAACTACTTAGCACCGTAGTTAGCACGTGCAAACTACTTAGCACCCTATTTAGCTTGTGCAAACTACTTAGCACCTAGTTAGCATGGTGCTAAGTAGTAGTTTGCATGTGCTAAGTACGGTGCTAAGTAGTTTGCATGTGCTAACTACTTAGCACCCTAGTTAGCACATCAAAAGCTTTTAGGCATGCTAACTATGTTAGCTCCCTTTTGTGAATCAAGCCCTATACATCTGTATCGTCTCCTAAACTAGAATACAGTTACCTAAGGTGGCATTGTGGACAGGTTCATGGGTCTGCTTCCAGAGGCATAGCACCCGGAGACAAAGACAGTTGTTGTGTCCTGTGGGGAACCCTGCACTGCGCCAGATAAAGGTGTGTGGCCATGCAGCCTAATGTGAATGTGGTCACTGGTGGGACCAAATGTACATGAACTTAGCAGCAGTATTATTAGGCCTGCCCAGTGAAATGCTGCATGAAGCCCCTCTCCTTTAATTATAATAATGAATGTAGTCTGGTGTTGTGCATAAAACGTTTGCTGTATTGTAAGGTGTCTTTGCAGAGAGTTCTATAAAAGGAGATCCATGAATGAGACCAGTAATGCTTGTTTCTCTGTAAATAATATAAAAGACACTTCATAATAAAACAAAGTTTTATGTGCATTGATGATCACTGCTACACCCAGCAGTGTGCATGTGTGACATGCAGCCCTGCCTGGCTTCCAGGGCTCTGCATTGCATTATATCATAGCTGCCAACTGTCCCTCTTTTGGAGCCCTGTCCCTCTGTCCTCCTCATTGTCCCTCTTTCAGGACTTTGTCCCTCTTTCTATGTAAATATATACATTTCTTTACTAAAAAATGTGTTTGCCTCTACACTTTATTCCCATCCTTTAAAGAGAACCCGAGGTGGGGATCTTAGAGTTAAATCTATACACAGAGGCTGGGTCTGGCTATAGTGCCCAGCCTCTGTTGCTAGTAGAATATTCCCTAAATCCCCCCTGCACTCTGCAGTAGCCCATAAATTACAGCCGTGCTGTCGGGCTCTGTTTACCTTTCTAGTGCCACTCATGCCGCTCCCCCGCCTCCTGCAGAGCGCTGGTCCCCACCCACGTCCCTTCCCTCTAATCAGCGGCGAGGGAAGGGACGTGGGCGGGGATCGGCGCTCTGCAGGAGGCGGGGGAGTGGCGTGAGCGGCACTAGAAAGGTAAATAGAGCCAGTGTCGCCAGCGCGGCTGTAATTTATGGGCTCGTGCAGAGTGCAGGGGGGGATTTAGGGAATATTCAACTAGCAACAGAGGCTGGGCACTATAGCCAGACCCAGCCTCTGTGTATAGATTTAACTCTAAGATCCCCACCTCGGGTTCTCTTTAAATTGATAGCTTACTAATTTTAAAATGTTAATATGAATGAAAATGAACCAGGATAGAAAGGACTAGTGTGATTTGAATTATAAAACAACATATTTTACTTATGAAATCTTTATGGTATGCGTGACTAGAGGTGTGATGGGCGTGATCATGGGTGTGGCAGGGGCGTGGCTTTAGTGTCCCTCTTTCTCATCATGCATTATAACACACACACACACACACACACACACACACACACACACACACACACACACACACACACACACACACACACACACACACACAGCAGAGGATATATATCCCCCAGAGCAGATGTTTCAGAGTGACATTCCTTTTACCTTGCTGCCAGTGGCTGGGAGAGAAAAAGGAAGATGACAGTCCCAGACTGCCAGAATAACCACACAGTTCAGTTAAGTGCAAAAGGTGAAACAGAATTTCCTTCTTAACCTCCCTGGCGGTATGCAGTTTCAGAGGCTGCATCTGCAGGAGGATTTTTTTATAATAAAATGTAATTTATATGCATAAGCTAGCACTTCGCTAGCTAACTATGCCCCCCAAGCCCCGCCGGACCTAACTAAACCCCCCAATCGCTGCCGGCAATATTTACCCCTCCGCGATCCCGCGAGAGCCGCAGCTTCACCATTCGCCTTCACTCGTCAATATGGACTGACGTCATGCGCAGTCCCGATCCTCCCCATAGCGAAGTCTGGAGCTGATTGGGAGGCTGCGCCTTCGCGGGATCCCTGGGGGGTACGTATTACGGCGGCGATCTTCTCCCGATCGGTGGAGAGCAGCGAAACATGGGGGGTTGGGGGAAATAGTTAGCTAGCCAAGTGCTAGCTCAAGCATATAAATCACATTTCATTAAAAAAAAATCCTCCCGGGGCCATGTGATCCTCTACAGTGACTAGCCTGAGCATACCTTACCGCCAGGGAGGTTAAAGTGGACCTGAAGATTTATTTTCACTTACCTGGTGCTTCTGCCAGCCCGCTGCAGCCATCCTGTCCCGTGCCGGTCCTCAGCGATCCTGTTTCACCGCCGCAGCACAGTTTCCATTTCACTGAGTTAGAAGTCTAAATCCACTACTAGAGATGGGCCAAACCTCCGATTTTAGGTTCGCGAACTGGGTTCGCGAACTTCCGCGGAAGGTTCGGTTCGCGTTAAAGTTCGCGAACCGCAATAGACTTCAATGGGGATGCGAACTTTGAAAAAAAAAATAATTATGCTGGCCACAAAAGTGATGGAAAAGATGTTTCAAGGGGTCTAACACCTGGAGGGGGGCATGGCGGCTGGGATACACGCCAAAAGTCCCCAGGAAAAATCTGGATTTGACGCAAAGCAGCGTTTTAAGGGCAGAAATCATATTGAATGCTAAATGACAGGCCTAAAGTGCTTTAAAACATCTTGCATGTGTATACATCAATCAGGTAGTGTAATTAAGGTACTGCTTCACACTGACACACCAAACTGTTCACTGAACAGAACAGGTATGCAGTGGCGGGTTCACTGATCAGAACAGGTATGCAGTGGTGGGTTCACAGAACAGGTATGCAGTGGGGGGTTCACAGAACAGGTATGCAGTGGCAGGATCACTGAACAGGTATGCAGTGGTGGGTGGGTTCACAGAACAGGTATGCAGTGGTGGGTTCACAGAACAGGTATGCAGTGGTGGGTGGGTTCACAGAACAGGTATGCAGTGGCAGGATCACTGAACAGGTATGCAGTGGTGGGTGGGTTCACAGAACAGGTATGCAGTGGCAGGATCACTGAACAGGTATGCAGTGGTGGGTGGGTTCACAGAACAGGTATGCAGTGGCAGGATCACTGAACAGGTATGCAGCCAGGAAAAGCTAAGCCTAACTAATCTTTCCATATGAGAGACAGACAGCAGCTCGCCCTACTCTCTCTAATGCAGGCACACGAGTGGCCGTAATGGCCGCCGCTGCCTGCCTTATATAAGGGGGGTGGGGCTCCAGGGGCTAGTGTAGCCTAATTGGCTACACTGGGCCTGCTGACTGTGATGTAGAGGGTCAAAGTTGACCCTCATAGTGCATTGTGGGGCGAACCGAACTTCCGGAAACGTTCGCCTGCGGGAGGCGAACGCGAACCACCGAAGTTCGCCGGGAACCGTTCGCCGGCGAACCGTTCGGCCCATCTCTATCCACTACAAGAAAACCTCTACTGTGCCTGCACAGAGCGCAAATGAGGACACGCGCTGGCCAGGACCGCTCAGGCGGCGGCTCTACAAACTTAAATTGCGCCACAGCGGGAGAACGGAGGATCCTTGTGTACCGGCGGGAGACAGGACGCCTGCAGGGGGCTGGCAGAAGCCCCAGGTAAGTGAAACTTTTTAAGCATCTTCAGGTCTATTTTAAAACAGAAGGAATTTGTGTATATTCAGGTTGGAGTGAGCATATGAGTTTTCCCACATTGCAACACAAACTGCAGTGTTTTGTTTACAGAAATGTTCATGCACAATTAAAGTAAAATAATTCTCTGTTGAATCATATGAAAACTGTGCCAGACCTTGGGCTGTAAAGCAAACCTGTGTGTGTGTGAGTCAGGGCCGGGCCGAAGCATAGGCTGGAGAGGCTCCAGCCTCAGGGCGCAGTGTAGGAGGGGGCGCAGAATTCATTCAGCTGTCATTCCTAATTGTGTTTGAAGCAGAAAGAAATAAGAAAAGGGGATACATAGCAGTGACTGCAAGCCAGATAACTAGATATTAAGGTGTTGGGGAGGTTGTGGGCCCTGTGGTGCCTCTTAGTCTAATAGCAATCAGTGTGTGACAGCTGGGGTGGGAAGGATGGAGGGGCGCACTTTGGTGTCTCAGCCTTGGGTGCTGGAGGACCTTGTCCCGGCTCTGGTGTGAGTGTGTGGGCGGGGGGGGGGGGGGGGGAGTTCTGTTAGATACTTACCTCAGTGGATTATCCAGGGGCTATCCCTATTCTCATCCACCCTACAAATACTTCTTATTTTCCTGGATCTGCCACCCAATCGACCATCACACGGATCCCTCTCTACTTGACTCACCAGAGAGAGATGTATTACATGGCCTCACATGATTTCTAATAGCTTTCAGTCTAAAATCTATTAGAAATTGTCCTAGCACCACTGATGCCTCTGCCTGCTCCCCCCCATGTAATGTGCCCCCCCAACCCGTGGTGGGGTACCATGTGACACTGCGGCATGAAGTGAGGTCAGTAAATGCAGCAATGTTAGGTAGTACAGGCGCTCGTGGCGGCAATTCAAATAGCTGCTGGACAGGAGAAGGACAAAAGCCACGGTGGCGAGACAAGTGAGACTTTAACACTTACCATGGGCCCAGGGAGTAAACATACACTTGGGGTTCAGTCAGTCAGTGTGAAATCAAACGACATTACCAGCAGGCTCTCAATAAAGCCTGTCCGGCATGTCAGATCGATTGTTTTGATTGATTCCAGTCAGACGTTGGTCAAAACAATCGATCGGGTGACCATGTTGCAGCATCGATCTCTGCTAGATTCAATCATTGTGATCGAATCGGCTGGATAGCGTTGCTGAAAAAAAAAATCAGGTAATGTGTGGGAACTTAAAAACAAGGATGGCCAAAAAGTTATTAAAGAACTTCAAGTGGATACAAAGGTTTATACTGATTGTATGCAAATTTAAATAGCTTGAACATGAATAAATCTAATGCTACTGCAGGTCATTTGATGGCTCATTTTCAAGCTGCATAAGTTGGCATAATTAGTATAAACTCTTGCATCAACTCTGATTTATTTGCATCCCATTGACCATCCCTACTGAAGCACAATGGAAAACACTGGTGAACGTGAGCGATCCAACAAACCTGGTCTTCTAAAAGTAGTTTCTGTTTGGTGATAAGTGTTTGCAGCAACATGAAGTTTAGCCAAGATGGCCGAGAACGACAGCCTCTGCTAAGAATGTAGCGGCCCCCAGCACCTTGGCCAGCGATGACAGATCACTTTGGTTGAGAGCATTCTCCTCCCCACTATCACCGTCTATCCCATGTCACTCCCACTCCACTTCATTGGCCTTCCATCCTCTGCATAGCAGCAAAACAGGTCGGTACAGCCTTGGCCTTGTAGTGTCAACCAAGGGATTGGGTCCTGATCCATGCTGGGTAACATACTTTGTACATGTCTCCAAAAAGAAAGAAATGACCAGCACTTCAGCAAACAGACCTGGGCAATGAATTATCTTCTCATGGTGTCACATACAACGTGCCTCCGCCAATGCACATTAAAGGAAACCTACTAGGTATGTATAAAGCCTTTTTTTGTTTTACTCCACTCAGCTTTCCTTTAAGCCATTACATGGTCACAGGAGATGTAATGGCTCCTTCCAGCCCCCTTCAGGCTGATCGATCCATCGCTTCCTCCCATATCTTCTGGATGCCCCTGATAGGCGGCCCGGTAATTGTCAGGGCGTAGTGCATATGGGAGGCTCAGCTGCACACAAACGTCACATCCCCATTGCTGGGGGGAGTTCTTTGCCTGTGCAGTACTACTGTGCAGGCACAGAACACGACGGGGCAGCACGCGCGGCCGGAGCAGACTTGCGGAATTACCGGCCCGCCTAGTGGAGGATCTAGGTGGCTCATATTTATATAGTGCTAACTTCTTCTGCAATACATTACAGAGTGCATAGTCTTGTCACTGACTGACGTCATCAGAAGAGCTCGCAATCGAGCCTCTGCTATGGTCATAGTCGAATGTCCAACCATATTATTATGTATTTATATACTGTAGTGGTGATATCTTCTGTAGCTCTGCACAGAGTACCTAGTCATGTCTCTGATGGTCCTTAGAGGAGCTCACAGTCTCATGCCTATCAATCATAGTACCGGTAATAAAATTAGCTCCATACGATATAATGATGTCTTAAAACAATAGGTCCTCCCATGCATCGCTTCTCGGCCTTTTGGCTAAGATCAAATGTAGTATCTGTTCTTATCCTTTTGGCTAAGATCAAGTGTAGTATCTGTTCTTGAAATTTTTGGGGGGACCTGGAGGGATGGCACTGTGGCAGGGTGTCCTTCCTGGTCGTAATTCCCAGGGACTGATGGAATGGATCTATACCATGGTCGAGGCTGAATGGCTGAGGGCTTTGCTTAGGCGTACTGCCCCTGGAAGTGGCGCTCCAGGTGCACCTGAAAAAACCTGAGATGTGGCAGATCTCAGGCGGAAGTAGGGTGCTTTGGTCTGTACGGCCCATATGCATAGCCGACTAACGCAGCTCCCCGGCCTTTTGGCTAGGGAGAGTGCGGAATTTTTATCACTCCGGCCGCAAGGTCGGGGCCAGCTTGCTGGCACCGGGGACTTGTCCCCAGGGGACTTCGGTTCCCACCCGGCTCCCTCTCGGGGGAGCCACCGACCATGTGGGATGCCACATGGCCAGGCCCTGTGGGCAACCACAGGGCAGTCCAGGGTCCTCCAGCCCTTTGGGGGTTGGAGGATGCCGCCAGTGTCCTCCGACTCTCGGGTTGGAGGATGCTTAGTACCCCCTGTGCCGATGTCAAAGGGGGATAAGTTCCCTTCGGGGAACACCGGAAGGGCCCTGCTGTATTGTGGGGTCCGTGGCTACTCGTGCACGTTTTGTGGGGGTGCTTTAGGGCACTCACGCTTTTTCCGTGCACGAGGCAAATAGCCTTGCTTACCCGGGACTCCTGTTGCATGCAACAGGAGCCAAGACAAGCTAAAAAAAAAAAAAAAAAAAAACGAAAAAAAAAAAAAAATAGGTCCTCCCATGCAAAATATGGCTTGATTATCAAAGATTACCAACTAATGAGAATTCAATGAATTAAAAGACAGACACATTTTACAGACTATAAAAATGAATTTAATCTACTATGAATAATGTGCTGAACAGCCATCACATAAATAAAAGTCTATTGTCTGCCACCAAAAATGCAATTAAAATAACCCTTATAGGGAAACACAATACCAATTCTTGCACTAAATTATCCCCATCGATCAATTAACTCAATTTAGCATGTTTTTGGGATGTAAATATAATTACCACTAGGAATGGTCAATCAGATGCAAATAATTTCAAGTTGATGCAGCATTATGCAAGTTCGTATGAAGCTTGATAGTAGGAACACACTAGGCAGTATCGCATATGTGTTTTCCACTATGTGATATGGGGAAAACTCATGTGATTCTGCCTAGTGTGTTCCTTTGCTGAAAATGAACCAATCAAATCCTGCGGAGGTAAAATTTGATTACCTCATGGCATTATCAAGTAGCACAAATTTGCATACAAAATTAGCATTGTCCTGCATCAACTCGAAATGATTTGCATCTCATTGACCAATCCATCCCTAATTACCACAGCCCATTACATCAGCATATGTCTTGTCCTGTGATATAGTCAATCATATGCTGTGCTGCTACACATGCCCAGGCTCTATTTATAGGCGCAGTTAAATCCAGCCCCTAATAACAGGTTTATGAAATACAAAAAGATCTGCATTTTGGAAAAGTTTGTTTCTGTTTGGAGAGCGCTTCCCAAAACTCACTGGCTGCAAAGTAATAGCACACAGAGTCCAGAACACAATTAGCATTAGATAGAAGTGTTGTCACACGGAAGAAAACTTGGATATGATTAATGGTGTGACAAGAAGCATCGGCACTATCAGCCAAATAGCGGACTATGTATGCCGTATGAACTGGGGAGAAACAGACCACAAAAATAACCATATTAGCAATAATTATGTTCATTGCTTTTCTGAAGGATCGACGGTCTTTGGACTCCAGGGTGATTTGGTCACGGAGAGTTTTCAGGATCTTCAAAGAAAAAAAGCTGATCAATACGAGTGGAAAAAGAAACCCAGCCAATGCAAAGGCCAGATTCCACTCACTAGGTTCTCTGTTCACCTTCACAAAACAAGTGGTAGAATTGGCGTTCTTCTCCTGTGCAGTTTTTGCTATGCTGGTAATTAATAGAAGAGTCCAAGGGATGGCACAAACCACTGAAGCCTTCATGGGGGTCATCCAACTCTTGTACTTCAGAGGATGGCGTATGGCCAAGTAGCGGTCGCAGGAGATAGCTGTGATAATGAAAATGCTCATGTATGTATTTGTAAAGTAGAAACTGGTTAGCATTATACATACTGTGTGGCCAAGGTCCCAGGGGTTTAATAAAGCATACAATTTGAAGGGGAATGTCAGCAGAATCAGAATATCTGCCATCATCAGGTTCACCATAAACACTGTGGTTTCTGTCCACTTGGGTAGTCTACAGCAGAAAATCCAAAGAGCAAACGCATTAAAAATGGTCCCAATAAAAAAAAACATAACATAAGTAATGCAGGCAAGAATCTGAAGAGGGGGATGTTCAGAAACCAAGGTTGAGCAATTCATTTTTAAGAGGTTTCTTTGGTCTAGCAGGAAATCCAGCCACAGTTTTTGAAGGATGCCACTGCCTCTGTGATGTCACCGTTTTGCTATCGTCTCTTATTCTTTATGTCCTGACAAGTTATTATGGATTCCTCACAAAGAGCACCAGTCACTCTGAAAAAATAAATACCTGTATGTTAGGGGTTACTGTAAAAGCAAACAGTGAAGTACATATCTATGCAAATTGTCAAAAAGAACTAGAAATGGTGAATAGAATGCCGATCTTTTCACACTGATGCAAATATTATGTTAATTGTATACAGTTTGGGACTGAACCAATCAAAATGATCAGCTACTGCGTTTGAGGGGTCCAATTCCAAGCTGCATACATTTGCATCGATGCATACAGTAGAAGATCTGTCCCTGTGTTAGTGTATAGGGAGGTGCTCAGTCTTTAACCGCACCTCCCTTGTGGCACCAACCATGTTAGGATACTGGAGCGGTTTGCAGGAGAACAGAGGAGGATGCAGCCACAAGGGAGGTGCGGTAAGAGACTGCACACCTCCCCATACACTAACATAGCGTCAGATTTTATACCCCTCAAAAATATAAGCCCTCCCCGAAAATAAGCCCTAGTACATCTCTGGAGGTAAAATTTAATATAATAGTCTTATTTTTGGGTAAGCACGGTAGCATCACATTGACCATCTCTAAAAAGGAAAAACACAGAGTGGGCTTTCCCCCTCTACTCTAACAGGATGTAAGTAAAGACTGTGAGGTCAATTTGCAAATTGTATGTTATTTTTAATAATACAAGGGAGTGTCATAGAATGGCAACTGAAAGAGGAAGGATTAGCAGGAGTTAGATGCAAGTTTTATGTTTAAAATATTATTATTATCTGTAATTAATACACCAAGTTCCAAATTATCATCAGCATAGAAAGTAAATGTACGCCAAAGTTATTAGCATCTCACTGACAATCCCTAGTATTCAGTAAAGCATTAACCTTCTCCCAACCGCCTAACGCTGATGGGCGATGGGTGGGTGGCGCTGACAGGTCTGCCTAAGATATCAAATTTGTTTTTGCACCAATGTAACAAGTTGATGTGCAGGGATCCACTCTGGAGCAACGAGCAGTACGTAATAAATCTTCAAGATCCGCACCATCAAAGTAATGTCTTTATTAAGTATATAAAATTAAAACATGATATGACATGTGGGTCAGAGATGACGCACAGGCGTTTCGGACTTCCACAGTCCTTTCTCAAGTCTTCATGGACCCACACTAACTATTGCTCAATACAATCATGCTTAAATACATAGGAAGAGGACCACATAGAGAACTATCTGATTAACTTAGTGGCATATGCATGAGAACAAAACTTTCCAATCAGGTTAGTCCCTGGAGCCGTGCTTAGCCAATCCCAATGAAGCATAGGGGGACATGAAATAACACAGAGCATAACTGGCCTAAAATGATACTCACATATACCCACTCACCAATATCACAAAAGCGAGATCAGGGTATTCAGCTCATGGTATCTTTGCCACTAAACCGTGCCCATGTGTCCCAATAAAACATCCGGGACTAACCTGATTGGAAAGTTTGTTCTCATGCATATGCCACTAGTTAGTGTGGGTCCATGAAGATTTGAGAAAGGACTGAGGAAGTCCGAAACGCCTGTGCGTCATCTCTGACCCACACTATTTTATCATGTTTTAATTTTATATACTTAATAAAGACATTACTACTTCCTCATCATCTGACTCCTCTTCCCCACACGACTCTTCCTCCTCCTCCCCCCTCTGTGCTGTCGCAGGTGTTGAGGAAACATCTGGTTCTGATGAGAATTGATCACACAACGCTTCCTCCTGTAACTGTTCCTGTTCACGCTCATCCACAGCTTGATCCACCACTCTACGCACGGCACGCTCCAGGAAGAAGGCATACGGGATCAAGTCGTTCATGGCACCTTCACTGCGACTCACCAGGTTTGTCACCTCCTCAAACGGCCGCATGAGCCTGCAGGCATTTCGCATGAGTGTCCAGTACTTCGGCCAGAACATCCCCATCTCCCCAGACTGTGTCCTTTGACTGTATTTGTAGAGATACTGTTTGATAGCTTTCTCCTGTTGTAGCAGGCGGTCGTACATCAGGAGTGTCAAATACCAGCAAGTCGGGCTATCGCAAGTCAAGTGCCTCACTGGCAAGTTGTTTCTCCGCTGAATATCGGCCAAGCGTGCCATGGCCGCGTAAGACTGCCTGAAATGCCCACACAACTTCCTGGCCTGCTTTAGGACGTCCTGTAAGCCTGGGTACTTAGACACAAATCTCTGGATTATGAGATTGCGCACATGTGCCATGCAGGGTACATGTGTCAGCTTTCCCAATTTCAAAGCCGAAATGAGATTGCTGCTGTTGTCACACACCACGCTGCCGATCTCCAGTTGGTGCGGGGTCAGCCACTGATCCACCTGTTTATTCAGAGCAGCCAGAAGAGCTGCTCCAGTGTGACTCTCCACTTTGTGGCAAGACATGTCTTAGATGGCGTGACACCGTAGTACCTGGCATGCAGCATAGGCCCTGGGGAGCTGGGGTGTGTAGCTGGAGAGGAGATCAAAGCACCAGTAGAGTTGCACTGCCACTCAGCCAAGGAGGAAGAGGACGACAGCGAAGAGGATGTAGCAGGAGGAGTAGGAGGAGGAGAGGAGGTGGCAGCAGGCCTGCCTGCAAGCCGTGGAGGTGTCACAAGTTAGTCCGCTGCAAAGCCACGTACTCCCTGCTTGCCATCGGTCACCAAGTTGACCCAATGGGCTGTGTAAGTAATGTATCTGCCCTGACTGTGCTTGGCAGAGCAGGCATACGGTCAGATGGACCCTTGACCCAACGCTGTGTGCCAGAGATGACATCACTTGCCTTTCTACTTCCTGGTACAGTTTGGGTATCAAATGGTTACCAAAAAACATTATATATATATATATATATATATATATATATATATATATATATATATATATATATATATATATATATATATATATATATATATACACACACACACACATACATACATACATACAGGTAAGTTCAACAATTCCGACCAATTAAACAGTTCTTGTATCATACAGTGTCAGTCCATAATCAGCACATCGCATAGAGTCCTTTAATCCCGACTTGCAATCTTCAGATAGAATTCAATACTCTCACCAGATATGCTGGATGATAGGTTAGGATTAGCATACAGCGCTTTGAAAGTACAGTTTGTCCCCGCAAAATCTTGTGCTTCTTCCTAAAAACAGCTCAAAGACAAATGAGGGGAGCAAACATAGCGTGAACCAGTTCTGAAAGTAAAACAGTTTGGGTATCGCCTTTTTTGAGAAATAATTGCGGCCTGGTATCTTCCACTGCAGTGTCCCAATGGCCACAAAATTTCAGAAGGCCTCGGAGTCCACCAGCTGGTATGGTAACAGCTGGCGGGATAACAGTTCCGCCAAGCCAGCTGTCAGGACGCTGGGCAAGGGGGTGATTGGCAGACCTTGGCTTCTTCCACTCAAAGATTTCCATCACGGACACCTGGCTACTGCTGTGGACAGAGAAGCAGGAGCCGCTCAAGGTGAGAGGCAGAGTGGAGGAGCTTGGCTGTGATTGTGAAGGTGCAAGGGAGAAAGCGGCTGAAGAAGATGATGCACCTGAAGGGGGAAGAGGAGAAGGAGGGTGGCTTTGCTTTTGTGTGCTGCTTCTGCTCAGGTGGTCTTCCCATTGCAGTTTGTGCCTTTTCTGCATGTGCCTTCATAAGGCAGTTGTCCCTACGTGGGTGTTGGCCTTTCCACGGCTCAATTTTTGGTGGCAGAGAGTACAGATTGCATTGCTCTGATCTTTGGCATACACTAAAAAATTTCCACACCATTGAGCCACCCTGGGATGTGGGCACTATGGTGGCATCAGCAGCTGACGTTGAAGGGCATGTTGGCTGGCTGTCCATAGGTAGCGATACATGGCACTGGACACTGCCACCAGCTGTTTCTGATGACGAGCTTCCCCTGCTTCTTTCAGCAACTCGTCTCCTCCTACTCCTCTCTGACTCCCCCTGTTCATCTCCTCTATTGGGAACCCACGTGGCATCCATATCAACATAATCATCCTCCCCAGCTTCGCTTGTATCAAACACCTCCAAAACTGCACCAACAGCAGGTACTTCATCCTCCTCCTCCTCACACGTTACGTCCATAGTGTCGCCTAACTCAGACATATGAGGTGGTGTAACTTGCTTAGCACCTTCACCTTGTTGTAACAATAATGGCTGTGGATCAGTGATTTCCCCACCAAAGAACTCCTGCGAAGTGTCAAATGTAGCAGATGTGGTACTTGTAGTAGCGCTGGTGTAAGATGAGGTATTCTGTGTTAAATAGTCAACCATGTCCTGGTAGTTGATGGGACGTGCCTTCTTCTGAGCACTGTACTTTGGGCCAGGGCCGCACGAAATCACGTCAGCATGACCTCTAACAGATCTGCCGGGTGGCCTGCCTCTGGCTCTGCCTCTGCCTGTTTTGTCCATCTCAGGGGAAGGATGAAGTGAAAGGTATGCACTGACTTGACTAATACAATGTGCAGCTGTCACACAGGTGCAGTTAACAAGTATACACGGACTGGTATACTAAACAGCGTGTCGTGTGGTCACACAGGTGCAGTGAACACGTATGCAGGGATTGGTATTACAAATGTGCAGCTGTCACACACAGGTACCGTGAACAGGTGCAGTGACTGGTGGTATATTACACTGCTTGCACTCACGTAAGTGCACTGAACAGGTTACAGGTATGCACTGCAGTGATTGGTATTACAAATGTGCAGCTGCCTGTCACACACACACACACACACACAGGTACCGTGAACAGGTGCAATGACTGGGGTATTAATGCGTGTGCTCACGTAGGTATAGGTAGGTAGGTGCACTGAAAAGTGAACAGGTGCAGTGATTGGTATTTCAAATGTGCAGCTGCCTGTCACACACACACACACAGGTACCGTGAACAGTGGTATTAACAATGCGTGTGCTCACGTAGGTATAGGTAGGTAGGTGCACTGAACAGTGAACAGGTGCAGTGATTGGTATTACAAATGTGCAGCTGCCTGTCACACACACAGGTACCGTGAACAGGTGCAAAGACTGGTGGTATTAACAATGCGTGTGCTCATGTAGGTAGGTGAACTGAACACTGAACAGTGAACAGGTGCAGTGATTGGGATTACAAATGTGCAGCTGCCTGACACACACACACACACAGGTAGTCACTGAATGTGCTGGGCCTGGCAGTGGCACAGTAGGAATTACCAAGGCTGTCTATGCAACACAAGTGTCTGTGGGACACACACACAAAAAAAAAAAAAAAAAAAAAAAAAAAAAAAAAATCACAAGAAAAAGATTAGCTCTCAAAAGAGCTGTTGAGGTGTGCTTTTTTAGCAATAAGAATCAGCAAGGAGCAAGCTAACAAGCCTACAAGAGAACTAAGTTTTCCCTATAGCTCTCTCTGCAGCAGCAGCTCTCCCTTCTCTAATTACTGCAGGCACACGAGTGAGTCCAATGCCTGATGCTGCCTGCCTTTTATAAGAGGGGGTGGGGCTCCAGGAGGGAGTGTAGCCTGATTGGCTACAATGTGCCTGCTGACTGTGATGTAGAGGGCCAAAGTTGACCCTAATGATGCACTATGAGGGTGAATCGAACTTCCGAAAAAGTTTGCGGTTCTCCGCGATCACGAACCCCGGAAGTTCGCCGGTGAACCATTCGGGCCATCTCTATAGTAGTCCTCCGCAGTCATCCTGTGCCAGCACCATCCTTCCAAGACCCTCTCTGACCAGCAGGGGCTGACCTGAAACCTGGCTGGCCATGCGCCCCATTGTGTCCCCATGCCCAACAGTGCTCTGCACATGCGCAATGCGGGAAAAAAAAAAAAATCGCTAGCCTCTGACTGGCCACGCCTGGCTAGCTTTCAGGGAGTCACCGCTGCTTGCTGGAGGGTCGCGGAAAGACCGCATTGGCACAGGATGACTGCAGTGGGCTGCAAGAAGCCCCAGGTAAGCTACACTGATTTTCTTTTAAGCATTAATACCCCTTTAAAGGGAACCTTAACTGAGAGGGATATGGATGTTTTATTTTAAACAATACCAGTTGCTTGTCAGTTCTGCTGATCTCTTTGCTGCAGTAGTGGCTGAATCAAACACCGGAAAAAAACATGCAGCTAATCCAGTCTTACTTCAGTCAGAGCACCTTTTCTGCATGCTTGTTGAGGGGCTGTGGCTAAAAGCATTAGAGACACAGCAGGAGAGTCAGGCAACTGGTATTAATTTAAAAGGAAAAATCCCTATCCTTCTCGGTTTAGGTTCCCTTAAAGTACAGTTTGTGGGAAAAGTTTAAGGTTAGGCAATTCTGGAGTGTTAGTTTAAGAAGAGTATGAGGGCACCAAGACACTGACAGCTTTATGTTGAAATAAACAGACTGAGCCCCATCAGTATAAGGAACCAAGAAAACCATAATTCTACTAGCTTCACCTGTGTAAATACAGTATAATAACACAGTGTTACCAGGAAGAACATTGTTTACAGTTATTTTGCACATTGAAGAGATTTGTTGCATTACACTTTTTCTTTCCAATACAAATTAAAAAGTAATACTCCTACAGACAGTCTTCTGAATGGTAAAGGCTGATAAACTTACTGAATGCTTTTTTCGAAATGATTTCCTCTTACCATGTAGTCTTCTTCATTTCCATGAGGACTGAGTCTTGCAGCAGGTTCCTGTCCCTATGTGGCAATGCAGAAGCCAGTGAGCCGGCTTCTGAATTGGAGAAATGATGAATCTTATGTAGACTGGAAGAGTGCGACTTCTGATTTTTGAGCATACTGGCATTGGAAGGAAAGGTGCTCCTACGCTGCAGTTTGCAATTCGCATTCAAAATGAAACCACTATTGCATGCATTTCCTGGTGGTTAGGAAGTGTCACAAATATGGTCACATATTGTAGATAACATTATTTGTTTTCTGCATTTAAAGGGAAGCTCAAGTGACAAGTGACGTGACATGATGAGATAGACTTATGTACAGTTCCAAGCACAGAAATAACTATGCCGTGTTCCTTTTTTTCTTTCTCTGCCTGAAAGAGTTAAATATCAGTCCTGACTCAGACAGGAAGTGACTACAGTGTGACCCTCACTGAAAAGAAATTCCAACTATAAAACACTTTCCTAGCAGAAAATGGCTTCTGAGGGCAGGAAAGATAAAAAGGTTAAATAGTTCATAGATTTTAGCTCTGACATGAATGTGCCATTGAGCAAAAACAATAAAACAGTTAAAACTTAAAAAGTAGATTTTAACATAAAATAAAACTGTGGAATATCTTAAAAAGTCAAATTAGGAGAAGGAAGATAGATACAATCGTTTATTTCATTCGTTTATTTTCGCCTCGGGTGTCCTTGAATATTCAGCTATGCAGCGGACAGTTTTTCTCCAACATTGTGGGCCCTAACATTGTGTAGTTCCCACACTCTGAGTTGTTCTGAAACCTCCTTTAGACTTCGTCTCTTTCAGAACTTCCTCATCTTCAAATAACATCTGCACATCAGAAAAAAAGTTCATTTCCCTCTTCTTACTGTCTCCCATGTCTATGGGCTGGTGCACACCGAGCGGCTTTTTGGGCGTTTTCAGATCCGCTTGCGGCTGCGGATCTGCTTGGTCAATGTATCTCAATGGGGTGGTGCACACCAGAGCGGGAGGCGTTTTGCAGAAACGAAAAATGCCTGGGTGAGGCATTTTTTGGATTGCGGATGCGTTTCTGCCTCAATGTTAAGTATAGGAAAACCGCAAACCGCTCTGAAAAACGGCACTTTTGCCAGGCGTTTTTTGTTACAGTAGCTGTTCAGTAACAGCTTTACTGTAACAATACATGAAATCTACTACACCAAAACCGCTAGACAAAACCGCAAAACGCTAGCTGAAACGCTACAGAAAAAGAAGAAAAAGCGTTTCAAAATCTGCTAGCATTTTGCGGATCTGCTAGCGGGTTTTGGTGTGCACCAACCCTATGAGTAGGTTTTCTTTCAGCCTCACATAGTGCTGAGTCTGACACTCATAAGTTAGGAGGGCTTTTTGGTCTCTTTTAGTCCCCTATACGTTCCTAATGGTTCTCAGTTACCTGCTGAGCTGCTTGGTTATTCAGATACAAGTTGTGATTATATATTCCCAAGTTTTAAGCAATCAGGGCATTTGTCTTGAGGGAAGAGGACTAAACTGTGGCACACAGGGCAGTGTTCCAGGCACTGTCTGCCTGGTGGCTGCTATTTCCACTGGCCAGAGTTAACTATTCCCTGTAATAAAGGGCATTGTAATAGAGGAAATGTAATAGGAAGCCCTGTAATTGGGGACACTATGAGGAATGGCTTTATAATTTTATTTATTTAAAGAGGATCTGTACTGTCAGATTTGTACAATAAAAAACAACAACATACCAATCGAATCACTGTGATCTCCAGGGCCGGATTTGTACTTTTTACCGCCCAAGGCCAACTATACCATCTGTATGGTTGTTATCTCTGTGTGTCCCAATGAGAATTCTCCTTACTTTCCATCATTGGTGTCACAGACAATAGCTATTTTAGTAATACGTGTATAGATTATAAGTTATGTTTTGAAATTTTACGTTATGTTTGCCATCTCATTAATGATGGACCCGTTGCGTCACCATGAGAGTTAGGCTGATGTATACCTGCAGGATAGAGCTTACAGGTCTTGCAGGGATGGCACAAGTACAGGAGGAGAGTACAAATGTTAAAGCTGTTCTTGTAGATAGAGATGACTGCATAGAACAGCTTTCCTGACCCTCACTGAGCCGCCCCTAAACTTCTGGTGCCCTAGGCCATGGCCTATGTGGCCTTGCCAGAAATCCGGCCCTGGTGATCTCCTGGGTCCCTCTTTTCCGCTCCCCACTCGAAGGGCTTTTCCTCTTAAAAAAACTTCATTCACCTATAACTTTTTTTTACTACTTATCACAACTAAACAATCTATATCTTGTTTTTTTTTCGCCATTGATTAAGCTTTCTTTGGGGCATACTTTTTGCTAAGAATTATTTTATTCTAACTCCATTTTAATGGGAATAGAAAGAAAATTCATTATTTCTCAGGTTTCGGCCATTATAATTTCAAAATAAAACATGCTACCTTAATTAAAATCCACACATTTTATTTGCCCATTTGTATCGGTTATTGCAACTTTTACAATTTTCCTCTAGTACAATGTATGGCGCCAATATTTTATTTGGAAATACAGGTGCATTTTTTTCAGTTTTGCTTCTATCCCTAATTACAAGACCATAATTTATAAAGTAATTGTAGTATACAGTTTTTGTATACATATTAAAAAAAGTTCAGTCCCTAAGGTAACTATTTATGTATTTTTTTATTTGTAATTTTTTTCAATAAAAAAAAAAAAGTGTAACTAGGGATGATAAGCTGAAAAAAAGGGGGATGTAATATTACAATTTGGCCACAAGATGTCCTCAGTGGTGACTTTAGCTCCGTACTGTTAGTACGGAAATGGAAGCACTACGTGCACGGGATTCATGAGTGGCAGAGCCATCTGAATAGACGGAGGCAATTCACAGGGGAACTTAGATCAATGAATGGGATTTGTTTTCCCATTCATTGATCTAGTGGCTGGCGATCGGCGGTAAAGAGTGGCGGTACCGAGCGCGGTGGGGGGGGGGGGGGGCGGTCTGAGGGACGCCTGCACAATGGTGGCATTTTGCAGGAGCGTAGTTACTCGTCCCAGGAGAGGGAAAATGGTTAATCGCCAGTTTTAGGCAGTGTTTACAAACAAAACACATGGCCACTAATCAGGAAGTGATGATATATACACGAATTTGTTAGAAATAGGGGGCCCAGGAGGAAACACCAACACCTTCAGTCGCTGGGCTGTGGACACAGAGCTTGCTTCGGCTACCCCCTCCAGCCTCCACTCACAAAGCTAAACCTATTCAATTTGGCCTAGTGCACACCAGAGCGGTTCGGCTGCAGTTTGCGATCCGCTTGCGGGTGCGGATCTGCTAGGGTAATGTATCTCAATGGGCTGGTGCACACCAGAGCGGGAGGCGTTTTGCAGAAACGCATACTCCCGGGCTGCTGCAGATTTTGGATTGCGGATGCGTTTCTGCCTCAATGTTAAGTATAGGAAAAACGCAAACCACTCTGAAAAACGGCAGTTCAGAGCGGTTTTGCTGGCGGTTTTTGTTACAGTAGCTGTTCAGTAACAGCTTTACTGTAACAATACATGAAATCTACTACACTAAAACCGCAAAATGCTAGCTGAAACGCTACAGAAAAAGAAAAAGCGTTTCAAAATCTGCTAGCATTTTGCGGATCTGCTAGCGGTTTTTGGTGTGCACCAGGCCTATGTGGCGTGGCAACTAGTGACTCCTACAGGATCCCCCTATTTCTTACAAATGAAAGTGGCCATTTGTCTATAGGGATTCCAGTTTGGTTTACTTAGGGACTGTTTCCGCTAGCGAACAGGTGCTGAAGGGATGTGATGTGGCTACGCATCTCTTCTGCTCCCATTCATGTCACTTCCGCATTGGGAGATGCGGAAGTGTATAGGAGGAGACGGTGGATGTGGCCAATGTGAAAATATGCAGCTTGCTGTAGATTCTCTGATTGCCCCGCACCGCTCTACTGTTCCATTGCCATGCATTGGTTACAGTACAGCAGCGGTATGATGCATCTATGCAGCCACATTGCATTGTGTATAATGGAAACAAACCCTTAAGTAGAATAGCGCCTATCTGTGTATGTGATAGGGCAATAGGACTCGTTCAGAGGGGAGGCTGAACTGTGTGCTTGCTGAGCAGTTTAGCACCCCGCCTGCCACGCACCAGTGCAATTCGGGTGCATTTTAAAGTGAATCTGTTAGAAAAAAGTGCCCCTGGGGATACTTACCTCGGGAGGGTGAAGTCCCTTGATACTTAAAGTGGTATGAAACCCTGCATTTCTTCTTTGCTCTAAAATATTATTTACAGCATATTATACACTCCCATCATTTGTTTTTTACTAGAACAGCATTCAACTAGTTAAACACAGGATATATAAGCTCCCCGCAGGGAAAGCTGGACGCATCTGAACTGGAGAGGACATTATCTTGTGTTTACTTAATCGTATCAAGTGAGGAATGTTAAACAGTCTCTGGCATTTCAGACACTCCAGAACACAGACAGATACTCAGAAAGCATTTTTACAGTACATATATTACAGTATGAATACATCAGGTATGAATAAAATGCAATGTCAACTCTCAGAGCAAAAAAAATTGTACTTTGGGAACTTGTAATTTCTAAATGAATAACAATACCTATGCACAAAAGCAAATATAACTGTATGGGATATAAAAAGTAGAAAAACATGTTTTTATTGATTATTATGTCAGAGTTTTATACCGCTTTGAGCGGCTTCCTTTGTCATCTCATTCATCCCCGTTCCTGCACTGAGGACCCCCCCCCAAAGTACACCAACAAGAGATTGTCAGTGTGCAGGCGCAATAATAGTCATCAGGCTCCTGAAGCCTGTGACTTGCCTTGTGCAGGCGCACCAGTGGCTTAGGGTACGTACAGACATACGATAGCGATCGTTCGTTCTGAACGACGAACGATGTTAAAGGAGGCATCGGCCGATGATCGTTTGAAGAAAGGCTACTTTGAACATCGTTCGTGTATGAACGATCTTGGAACGAGCGTTGCGTGCGCAACATGATGTATAAACTGATTTCAAACACAAGTGTCAAAAAGAACTGTTTGAGCATGTGCAAAGCTTTGAGAACGAACGATCAACGACCGATCGTTGTACAGACATTACTTTTTGAACGATGGTCGTTGGAAAAGATCTGGCAGAATGGATCGTTCTTTACCAACGACATATCTCGTTGGTCGGTCGTTATAATGATCGTTCGTGCACTTTTTACGAACGATCATCGGGCAATGCCGTCGGTAACGATCGTTTTAAACGACTATAGTCGCATGTCTGTACGCACCCTTACTGTTCGGGCTCTAGCAAATATACACAAAGCCCAAGCAGGTTTCAGCTGCCACCCCCTCCCCCAACTTGTGGTTAATCGCCAGCTTTTTAGTAGGGATGAGAAATTAGATTCAAATTATTTCAGCTCGACGCAGGATTATGCAAATTTTGTCTACAAATATTTGCAGCTTGAAAATGGACAAATGAAATTAAACCCTGGTGGGACTTTATTGGTCCATTTTCCGAGCTGCATAAATTTGCATCGCATTGATCATTCCTAATGCTTAGACCATGCAAATTGATAAGAGATCATTGTTGCCTGTCTGGTCTCAACTGGGCTCTCAAGCAGTTAAAAGGTGTTTTACTCCTAGCATACAAAACCTGTAATGTAACCAGACTTGCAATAGTGTGATAACCTCTTAAAAATGTATTCTCAGTTTAAAAACAAAAGATATTTTACTCACACTTTTTCCATGTACACAAGCCAGGAGCACACTAGTCCGTGGGGAAAACCATGTGTTTAAGGGCCTGTACACACTGAAAATCGCCAAATGCTAATACCGCGTGATTGCGTTTTTTTAATCAAAATTCTACCTACGATTCTTGTGCGTTTGCAATGCGATTGGGATTTTGCTTAGGCTATGTTTTCCTGATTGTTTACCTAAAAGAAAAATAGGTACTTTTCCGTTAACCGGGCACATCCACTAGTTGGAGTTAATTACTATTCCCCCTCCAGGCTGCCATGGATAGTAGGGAAAGATGTAATTCTGGTGGAGTTTTATCGCCACCTAGTGGATGCGCCCAGCTAACGGAAAAGTACAGAAAAATACAATGAATGTCGCATGCATTGGGTTTTTCCTGTGCTTAAAAAATGCAAGCAGGCACTGCAATTTTCTAAAAAAAAACGCATCGCACCGCAGTGTACAGCTCCTCACGATTAGCTTTATTTTAATGAAGGCTTTACAATTAAAAATTAAGTGCGATTCTAAAATTGCATTGAAACGCAGTGGCTATCATTCATAAAGCATTTCCGCATGCGGAAATGCTAAAAACAGCTGACTTTACCGACCACTCGGCAAAGTCAGCATTCATAAAGGCTCTTTCCGCATGAAAAAATGACACTAACGAGCAGAGTGATAAATCACCGCCTTGTGCGGTGATTATCGGAACAAATGTAGCAAAATGTTCATTCATGAAGAACACCGCAAGCGGTGTCAGGTCGGGAAGTCCCGCTCCCTCTGATGTGGCGATACCAATGCAAGTGAATGGAGACACACAGACCTCCCAGGCAGCTGCAGCAGAGCGGAACACGGAGAAATGTATCAACTCTGCAGCTTCCGTGTCTCCACCTGCCTACCGCCTGCCTATCGCCAGCCTAGTTCGGGGAATCTCCGCAGTGCTACCGCACATGGATACTTTTCTGTGAATGCCCACCCAGAAGTCTAAAATACCGCCAGCGGTGTTTTCCCGCACTGATTCCCCTTACCGACAGCCTCTTTATGAATGATAGCCAGTGTGTACAGGCCCTTATACATACTTCACAATCGAGTCAGCACCATCTTCTGCAAATGTATTAATATAAAAACATGGCATGATCTGTTTACAGCGTCAGCTCCGCTGTTTTGGGCTATGTGCCTTTTATCAAGCCGTGCAGCATAACTTTGCATTTTACTTAAAGTGGTCTAACACCCAGCATTTCAACTTTGCTTTAAAAGATTGCTTACAGCTTATAAACTATTATGCCAGATTTTTTTTTTAGCAGAAATTCACTGAATGGATTAAACATGACATTTTAGTGCTGCATTTAGCTAGAAATCCTCCTCGTGCTTAGCTTTAGTTATAAATGTATCTATCTACAATGTAACAAACAAACACTGCTCTGAGAGAACAAAGAGGGCTTCCCGGCAGGCTTTTCAAAGTTCTATTTGCATTCCAAATAAAGATACATTTGTAACTAAAGATAAGCACTGATGCGGATTCCTAGTTAAATCCAACACTAAAATGTCATGTTTAACCCATTCAGTGAATTTCTGCTTAAAAAAAAATCTGGCATAATAGTTTGTAAGCTGTAAGCAATATTTTAAAGCAAAGTTGTAATGCTGGGTGTTAAACCGCTTTAATATCTACCCCTTTGAATAGAGTAAACCAGTATGTATATGTATATGTATGTATATATAACACAATAACAACAATATTTATATAGCGCTTTTCTCCCTGGGGACTGGGAATATATATATATATATATATATATATATATATATATATATATATATATATATATATATATATATATATATATATATATACATAGGACAGGGAGAGGCCTGTTGTATACCATTTTTACAGTACAGGGTTAGAGTCATCCTAATAAATTCAGAATCATGACACAATAAAAAAAATGTCACAAATCGTTTTGGGAGGCATTATCTGCAAGTATGGTCGCAGTTCCACAATACCAGAAAAGCTGCTTATGCACAAGAGCCTTAATACTACTGCATAGGTGTGGACATCAGCGCTTTTACACAGACAGGAGCGTGGCCAAAAGAACAAATGCGACAAGTGCTTGTCAGATTTAATAAAACACACATCAAAAATGCATGAAGAAAATGCATGCGTTTTTAAAACCCACTTGTTAAACATATATGCTTTTTTTCATGCTGCCCATAGACTAATGGTGTGTACACATTTGAAAGATAAATGAATGATCTTAGACCAATTTTACCACCTTCCATGTAGTATGAGAGCCATACTCTACACAGTCTATTCTATTGAGCTGAACTCTCCATCAGATAAAAATCTTTGCAAGATGCTGCACACAAAGATGCTGTACACATTCAAAAGATCAGTATCTGCAAAAGATCTGTTCCTGCAAAATGCATTCATAGTCTATGAGATCTGCAGAGCCTCATACACACCTTGGTTAACAGACATTCATCTGCAGATCAGATCCACCAGGATGGATTTTCAGATCTGCAGATGAATGTCTGTTAAACAAGGTGTGTATAAGGATCTGCAGATCTCACAGACTATGAATGCATTTTGCAGGAACAGATCTTTTGCAGATACTGATCTTTTGTGTCTGTACAGCATCTTTGTGTGCAGCATCTTGCAAAGATTTTTATCTGATGGGGAGCTCAGCTCAATAGAATAGACTGTGTAGAGTATGGCTCTCATACTACATGGAAGGGGGTAAAATTGGTCTAAGATCATTCATTTATCTTTCAAATGTGTACACACCATTAGTCTATGGGCAGCATGAAAAAAAGCATATATGTTTAACAAGTGGGTTTTAAAAACGCATGCATTTTCTTCATGATTCTTTCAAGTGTGTACACACCATTATATTATGGGCAAATAGCTAGGTTTTCCACAATGCTAGTGATTCTGTCTGGTGCGCCATTAGCTGCACAAAAAAAATAAAAAAAAATAAAGCAGTTTAATTTACCTTGGGCTTCTTGCAGCCCGCTGCAGTCATCCTGTGTTCGCACCACCCTTCCACGACCTTCCAGCCAGCAGTGGCGACCCCTTCAAAGCAGGCTGGTCCTGGCCAGTCACTGTGGCGCTAAGCCGCACACACCCTGACCGCACTCTCATTGCTGGGAGCGTTCTGGGCATGTGCAGAAAGCTGCTGTGCATGGGGATGCCATGAGGTCGGAGGCGCATGGCCAACCAGCTTTGAGAGGGGATGCCACTGCTGACTGGAGGGTTGCGGAAGGGTGGTGTGGGCACAGGATGACTGCAGGGGTCTGAGAGGCAAGTTAAACTTTTTTTTCACTAAGGGCCCATTCACACCTGAGCGGAAAACCGCAACACATTGGGTATCATTCATAAAGCATTTCCGCATGCGGAAATGCTTAACACCGGTGACTTTCCCGACCACTCAGCATAAGCCCCATTCATAAAGGCTCTTTCCGCATGAAAAGGTGACAGAGCGATACATTTCCGCCTTGTGCGGAGTTTTTCTAGATTAATCTAGAAAAAGTAACAAACACATCCATTCATAAAGATTAGAGCAAGCGGTATGCAGAAGGAAAATACCGCTTGCTCGGCAGTAGCGATAGGCGGGCGGAATACATATAAATGAATGGGAGGGACCTCCCAAGCAGCATCAGACAGAGCAGCGCAGGGAGGGAATCGGGCAGCTTTTAAGTTTCTGCATGTCTTCCGCCACGCTGCCGCCAGCTTCCTCCAGAAAACCTCCGCACTTCTTCCGCAACAGGCAGACTTCTTTATGAATGGCCACCCAGAAGTCTTAATTACCGGTTGCGGAGAAGAACGGTGTTTTCCCGCACTACCGACAGCCTGTTTATGAATGATACCCATTGTAGCAAATGGCAGTGTTCTCACTGCCACATTTGTGGTTAGTGTTAACCGCAAACGCTCTGCATGCAGCGGTTTGAGTTTTGCGTTTAGCGATCACGATTAGCATGCATAGCACGCTAATCGCGATCGCCTCAAAACCACCGCGGGTACTTATCAGTTAGCCGGGCGCATCCGGCAGGTGGCGACAAACCTCCACCAGAGTTACATCTTTCCCTACAATCCCCTGGAGAAGGGATTGTAATTAGCGCCACCTGCCGGATGCGCTCGGCTAACGGATAAGTACCCCACCGCGTGTCCAGGGATTTTACCGCGTTAATCGCGGGAAAATCAATCCCGCAAAACCGGCGTTTTGCGATTTTGGATGTGAACGGGGCCTTAAGATTTCCTTTAAGGAATACGCAGACAGCTCATGGTAACCCAGAACTATCTGAAATGTATGAAGGGGTCAAGAGTCCAAAAAGCCCTCTATTAAACAAACAATGCTAAATGTAATGTTTAGATCTGACTCCATGGCGGGGACCACCTGTCTAGCGCCAGTACTGAGCGATAACAAGCACCTGGCCAGTGCAGGAATTTACATCCTTTCAGCTGCTCCTGTTGGCAAAATTACATTTAACATTACACATAATCTGTTACATACATAAATTATAAAGTTCTCACCTGCTTATCTTTTAAACACATTGGTAAAACATACAGCCTCATATCATGGACTGCATCCCCCGCACTATTCACACATCCCCAGCTAAATAGCATGTAATGCTTTCCTCCTAATCTCACTCAAGATGTTAATTAACTGTTTCTCCTGATTGCTAGCGGCCACTGATTTGGCTCACAAGTCAGAACCAGTGTACAGTGGTCAGGCGCTGAAGATCCTGACTTGGCGAGGTCGCCATCGCGAACGGAGGGGACCCTGGGCAACCTTCTGGAAGCAGAGCTGCTGTGAGGGACATATCGGTTTCCCTGTCATTTTTTTTAGGAGCTCGGACCTTCCATTTAACCTCCTTAGCGGTAACCCCGTGTGTGACACGGGGTAAGCCGCCGGAGGGTGCCGCTCAGGCCCTGCTGGGCCGATTTAAATAATTTTTTTTTTGCTGGACGCAGCTAGCACTTTGCTAGCTGCGCCAGCACCCCGATCGCCGCCGCTGCGCGCCCGATCGCCGCTATCCGGTGCGGCGCGCGGCCCCCCCCAGACCTCGTGCGCTGCCTGGCCAATCAGTGCCAGGCAGCGCCGAGGGTTGGATCCGGAGTCCCAATGACGTCCCGACGTCGCTGACGTCATCCCGCCCCGTCGCCATGGCGACGGGGGAAGCCCTCCAGGAAATCCCATTCTTTGAATTGGATTTCCTGATCGGAGATCGCCGAAGGCGATCGAAGCGGGCGGGGGGATGCCGCTGAGCAGCGGCTATCATGTAGCGAGCCCTGGGCTCGCTACATGATTTAAAAAAAATTTTTTAAAAAAACTTCTGCGCTGCCCCCTGGCGGTATTTTTCATACCGCCAAGGGGGTTAAAAAGGTCTTGCAGTGTGAACCAGGCCATAGGAGCAGTTCACACTGGGAGCTTGAATCGCAATTGTGCTGCACAAAATTGTGTATGTGTTCCTACCCACCGCCTGCTGCCACTAATTCATGCTGGAGGGGAGCATTGAGGGGAGAGCCTGAGGTGGGGTGGGACTGTCCCCCCTCCCCACTGAGGTAGGTGGCTACACTCTCCCCTCATGCTGCGACCCCTCCAGCCCCCCAAAATGGCCCTGAGCAAGCCCGGGGGGGGGGGGGAGCATCCAAAAGTTTGCAGGGGGGCCCGGTAATTTCTAGTTACGCCCCTGGTCGCAAACGCTCAGAAAATGGTGCAGGAGCCGAGTTTGTCATTGGATAGAAAGCTCATCGCTAAGATGAGAACACTCACACAGAGCAACATTGCAGAAGCGCTTTTAAGGCGATTTTAAAAATCGCCCATGCTTAAAAAAAAGTGAAATCTCTAAGGCGGATCCACGGTAGAAGCGTTTGTGAGCGCTTGTGTTTGATTATTGCTTGCTGAGCTCTTGTTAAAAAAATCACAGTAAAAATTGCATAAAAATCGTCGTGATAGTGTATGACCGGCAATTTTTACAGTGATTTTAATGAAAGTGAATGGGAGCGATTTTTTTTTTTTTTAACAAGCGGTCAGCAAGCGCTAATGAACCGCAAGCGCTCACAAAAGCGCTTATAGTGTGGATCCAGCCAAAGTGTGAACAAGCCCTTAGTGAAGAACTCTGAGGGCCCATTCACACTGGGGTGATTATAGGACAATTACCGCTAATTGCCAGCGATCGATATCGCTTTTTAAAGCGCTAGTATAGCAATTTTTAAAGTGCTAGAGTAATAAATGGTAGTGATCTTACGGAAATTCGCAACTAGTGGTGATCACCAAATGCACTACCTGCAGCATTTTCTTGCAAGTTTCTTGCGATCACGATTACAATGCTAAAAAAGCGCTAATTGCGATCACTCAAAAATCACAATGATTTTACCACGTTAATCTTGGTAAAATCACCAGTGCAAAATGCTAGAGGTAATTGCCAGCGTTTTGCGTTTGTAAGTGAGAACGGGTCCTTAGAACAAGATCACTAAGTTTACAGTGGTCAGTTGGGTACTTATCCGTTAGCCGGGCGCATCCGGCAGGTGGCGCTAATTACTATTCCCCCTCCAGGCCGACATGGATAGTAGGGAAAGATGTAACTCTGGTGGAGTTTTGTCGCCACCTAGAGGATGCGCCCGGCTAACGGATAAGTACCGTCAGTTGCTTAACGCACATGTTATAATGAGTGTGAACTACAACGGAGACTGGACATAGACTTTAACCTGCCTGGCGTTCTATTAAGATCGCCAGGCAGGCTGCGGGAGGGTTTTTTTTGAATAAAAAAAAAACTATTTCATGCAGCCAACTGAAAGTTGGCTGCATGAAAGCCCACTAGAGGGCGCTCCGGAGGCGTTCTTCCGATCGCCTCCGGCGCCCAGAATAAACAAGGAAGGCCGCAATGAGCGGCCTTCCTTGTTTTGCTTATATCGTCGCCATAGCGACGAGCGGAGTGACGTCATCGACGTCAGCCGACGTCCTGACGTCAGCCGCCTCCGATCCAGCCCTTAGCGCTGGCCGGAACTTTTTGTTCCGGCTACGCTGGGCTCAGGCGGCTGGGGGGACCCTCTTTCGCCGCTGCTCGCGGCGGATCGCCGCAGAGCGGCGGCGATCAGGCAGCACACGCGGCTGGCAAAGTGCCGGCTGCGTGTGCTGCACTTTATTTGAGCCAAATCGGCCCAGCAGGGCCTGAGCGGCAGGCTCCGGCGGTACTGGACGAGCTGAGCTCGTCCAGACCGCCCAGCAGGTTAATACGTATTGCAAAAAGGGTGTGTGCATCAAACACCAAGTGAACCCTTATATACCTGGCTTTGCAGATAAGGCCTAATTAGCTTATTCATGAGACACTGCTTAAGCAAATCTGCATTCACTTTCACATGCCAAGATATGCAGGGTTTTGCCAACTAACTCACCGCAAAATTTTTGCCCTGCGGGGGATTCGTTCGCACAGCAATTAGCACTTATCCAGGATCGCCATGTGAAGGCCCCCCCAGGATCCCAGGAAAAGGGCACTCCAAGCACACTCACTGCTCAGAGACTGTGCAGCCGTCCCCCTGGGGGGAGGTTAAAGAGTGCGGGGCGCCCACCCCCAAGCGCTGCCACCGCCAGGGAGGGCTGCCCGCACCCACCTCCCAAAGGATAGGACCTACCTTATTTCGTATTACAAGTGCATTATTATTAGGCCTAATTAGGCCTTATCTGCAAAGCCAGGTATATAAGGGTTCACGTGTTGTTTGAGCACACACCCTGTTGGCAAAATAGACTTTAAGGGCTCGTTTCCACTATCGCGAATCTGCATGCGTCCAACGCATGCAGATCCGCACATGTAATACAAGTGGATGGGCCTGTTTCCACTGTAGCGTTGTTGAGGTGCGTTTTTTTCAGCGTGAAAAAAACGCACAAAAGAGCCAACGATTTCGCCTGCGTCGGGAATCCGTGCGAATCGCCGCTAATGTATTTAATAGTAAAAACGCATGCGTTTGTTACATGCGTTTTTACGTGCGATTTCGCACCTTTTTCAATTTTATTTAGCCCTGGCAGTGTCATGGTTAATTTCGCATGGCACCCTGCCATGCGAAATCGCAGGCGAAATCGCGGGTAAAAACGCATGTGGAAACGCATCCGCATGCGTTTTTACAAGCGTCGGAATGCGGCCGAAATCGCGTCGCAACAGTGGAAACAAGCCCTAATACAAAGCCTGCATGCAGCAAGTTAGGCTGACACAGTTAATCTATCTGCTACAATGCAGTTGACGTGCAGAAATATTCTGTCATGCAACTGAGCACTGTGCACTAGCGCTAAATTTCTAGTTCATCCCATCTAGCAAAATGTTTTGAATGCAAAATATAAAGAGCTAGTACTTCATTCTAATAGTCCAAGCCAAGCAAAAAGCAGCAACTAGGCATTGATGCTCTCTATACAGATCTCTATGTTCACTTGCCATTCAAAACTTTTAGCAGGATAGGATGAACTAGAAACAGCAAAATGATTCCTATTTACCCAACTCACAAAAAAAAAAAAAAAAAAAAAAAAAAAAGTATATGGTACTCTTCTGCCACCTCGTGTTCTTTTTTTTTTTTTTTTTTTAACACACTGTTAGCATTTTTCCTAGTGTTAAAGTGGACCCAAAATAAAAATACAAGATTTCAGAAATAAAATCTATTTTCTAAATTATAATAATAAATAGCAGCCTTTTTCATAGGCATGATGACAAATACACAATATTTTACATTTATTGGAGGAACCCCTCCCTTCCTTTCATATTGCCGGGACAGAATCCAGCAAACTGGTGGAGTAGGTGGTATCCGGCGACAGAGGAATTGCTAATGGCTGCCACCTGTATAACCGTAGTTATGAAAAAAGGGTGAAAAGCATGCACTTAAATGCTCATAGGTTTGAAGGAGTGTATATTTATCTTTGTATGTGTCAGAGTGGTGCAACTAAATATTTTGAATTAAAAAAAAAAATGTTTGGTTTGGGTCCGCTTTAAGAAACATGAACATATTGTACTGATTGGCCAGCAATTAAGTTGAACCAGAACTTCTATGAATGTGTAAGGAACTAAAAAGGACCAAAAAACCCTCGGCTTTGTTCACATCTAAAATCGAAATCACTGCAGCCAGGGATTTTCAATATTTTCGGGTTACCTTTTTTTCCACTCCCAGGGCTTGCCTGCATGTTGTGATTTTTTTTTTTTTTTTTTTAATCGCATTTCTAATCGCTTTGGCAGAAAGATTTGTTTGTTTACTTCCTGACGCAAGTCAGGAAGTGAACTCTTTGACCCCGTAAAGGAATAAATGCAATGTATTTATTCTTAACCTGCTGGGCGTTCTCCGCGGGAGTTTTTTTTTTTTCACCCGATTTTTTTTTTTTTTTTTTTTACATCATGTAGCTAGCCTAGCGCTAGCTACATGATTGTCCCCTTCCTGCTCATTCCCTCCCACCCTTCCGTTCGGAACGGGATTTCCTTGAGGGCTTCCCCCATTGCCATGGGGACGAACAGAGTGACGTCATGGACGTCATGGACGTCATGACGTCACAGGGACTCCCGATCCACCCCGAAGCGCAGCCTGTCGGCGATTGGCCAGGCTGCGCACAGGGTCTGCACGGGGGGCCCTCTTTCGCGTCGGGTAGCGACGAATCAGCGGCAAGCGGTGGCGATTGGGTAGGACACGCAGCAAGCAAAGTGCTTGCTGCGTGTGTGTTTTAAAAAAAATTATTCACATCGGCCCAGCGGTGCCTGAGCGGTGCCCTCAGCTCAGCTTCTGTTTTCTCTTTTTGGTCCTTTTTAGCCCCTTACACACTCCTAGGAGTTCTGCTTCACTTTGAGCTTGCTGGGCAATCTGTGTCTCTGGGTGTCTCAAATCCTACCACATAGAGCCACATTAATCGCTGCCATGCACTGATGATGACCAATATGTCTGAAACAATCATGTTGAATTAGTGTGGCTCTGTTCTGTATCTCTATACTCATTGTCCTGGGAAGGGTGTTATTAAAGGTAACTTCCAGATTCCACTTACAAATGATTCTCCAGCCAAACTATTACCACTACCTACTCCTGTGCCCCGAAGAGGAGATGAGACATCTTTAACATTGAAGAATAGTGCCTCATAAGAACCACACAATGTTTAGAGCTATGTGAGCTGGCATTGATCAGGAAGAGAAGCCCCATGCTTATGAACTCAGCCTTCCTTAACCAATACCAGCCCCCCCAAGAAGGTAAGCTCAGTTATTAACCCCTTGCAGACAAGTAGACACATTAACCACTTAAGGACTGCAGTCATAAAACCCCTTAACCACCCTGGCGTTCTATTAAGATCGCCAGGGTGGCTGCGGGGTTTTTTTTTTTAAATAAAAAAAAAAAACTATTTCATGCAGCCAACTGAAAGTTGGCTGCATGAAAGCCCACTAGAGGGCGCTCCGGAGGCGTTCTTCTGATCGCCTCCGGCGGCCAGAAGTAACACGGAAGGCCGCAATGAGCAGCCTTCCGTGTTTTGCTTACTTCGTCGCCATGGCGACGAGCGGAGTGACGTCATGGACGTCAGCCGACGTCCTGACGTCAGCCGCCTCCGATCCAGCCCTTAGCGCTGGCCGGAACTATTTGTTCCGGCTGCGCAGGGCTCAGGCGGCTGGGGGGACCCTCTTTCGCCGCTGCTAGCGGCGGATCGCCGCAGAGCGTCGGCGATCGGGCAGCACACGCGGCTGGCAAAGTGCCGGCTGCGTGTGCTGCTCTTTATTTCAACAAAATCGGCCCAGCAGGGCCTGAGCGGCAGCCATCGGCGGTGATGGACGAGCTGAGCTCGTCCATACCGCTAAGATGGTTAAGGACCAGACACTTATTTTCCATTCAGACCACTGCAGCTTTAACGGTTTGCTCGGTCATACAACCTACTATCTAAATGAATTTTACCTCCTTTTCTTGTCACTAATACAGCTTTCTTGTGGTGCTATTTGATTGCTGCTGTGATTTTTAGTCTTTATTTGATTCATTAAAAAAGTCATGAATTTTGTCAAAAAAATTATTTTTTTAACTTTCTGTGCTGACATTTTTCAAATAGGGCTTGTTTCCACCATAGCGAATCCGCATGCGGCGCCGACATGCGGATTCGCTTGGTACATTGAAGTGGCCGGGGCTGTCTCCATATGTGCGGCGTGCGGGAGCGATTTGGCGGCGGGCCAAATCTGCACGACGGGACCCACAGAATTCGCCTGCGTCGGGAATCCATGCGAATCGCTGCTAATGTATTTAATAGGAAAAATGCATGCGTTTTTTACATGCGTTTTTACCCGCGATTCGCGTGCGATTTCGCACCTTTTTCAATGTTATTTTGCCCTGGCAGAGTCATGGTTAATTTCGCATGGCACCCTGCCATGCGAAATCGCACGCGAAATCGCGGGTAAAAACGCATGCGGAAACGCATCAGCATGCGTTTTTACAAGCGTCGGGATGCCGGCGAAATCGCGTCGCAACAGTGGAAACGGGCCCTTAAAGTAAAATTACTATATACATTGTTGTCCAAATTTATTGTGCTACATGTCTTTGATTTAAAAAAAATCCAATAAGTGTATATTTATTGGTTTGGCTAAAAATTATAGCGTTTACAAACTATGGTGCAAAAAGGGAATTTTCCCATTTTGAAGCATCTCTGACTTTTCTGCGCACCTGTCAGGTTTCATGAGGTGCTAGAATTCCAGGATAGTATAAATACCCCCCAAATGACCACATTTTGGAAAGAAGACATCCCAAAGTATTCACTAAGAGGCATGGTGAGTTCATAGAAGATTTTATTTTTTGTCACAAGTTAGCAGAAAATGACACTTTGTGACAAAAAAATAAATTAAAAAAAGTTTCCATTTCTGCTAACTTGTGCCGCAAGGGGAAAATTAGGGTCTGATCTGATGGGTAGCAGTGACAGGTGGTGACGGGGTGACGGGGTGATTGATAGGTGATCAGTGGTTGATTACAGGGGAGAATATATGCAAGCAATGCACTGGCGAGTTGATCAGAGGGTGTCTGGGGGGCTATCTGAGGGTATGGGGCGGATGATTGCGTGCCCGCAAGGGGCAGATTATGGTCTGATCTGATGGGTAGCAGTGACAGGTGGTGACAGGGGGTGACGGGGGGATTCATAGGTGGTCAGTAGGTGATTACAGGGGAGAATATATGCAAGCAATGCACTGGCGAGTTGATCAGAGGGGGGCTATCTGAGGGCGTGGGCGGGTGATTGGGTGCCCGCAATGGGCAGATTAGGGTCTGATCCGATGGGTAGCAGTGACAGGTGGTGACAGGGTAATTGATGTTGGTGATCAGTGGGGGATTAGAGGGGAGAGCAGATGTAAACAATGCACTTTCGGAGGTGATCTGAGGGTGATTCTGCTGGCAATCTGAGGGTGTGGGCGGGTGATCAGGTGCCCACAAGGGGCAGGATAGGGTCTCATCTGATGGGTGGCAGTGACAGGTGGTGACAGGGGGTGATTGATGGGTGATTGGCAGGTGATCAGTGGGTGATTACAGGGGAGGATAGATGTATACAGTACACAGGGGGGGTCTGGGGAGGATCTGAGGGTGTGTGGGGGTGATCAGGAGCCCCCAGGGGGCAGTTTAGGACCTAATCTAAAAAATAGCGTTGTCAGATAGTGACAGAGAATAATTGATGGGTGATTAGGGGGTGATTGGGTGCAAACAGGGGTCTGAGGGGTGATCGGGGGGGGGGGGGGGGGGGGTGATGGGTGCTGTGGGCGATCAGGGGGCAGGGGGGCAGGATCAGTGTGCTTGGGTGCCTACTAGGGGGGCTGCAACCTGCCCTGGTGGTCCCTCGATCACTGGGACCACCAGGGCAGGAGGCAGCCTGTGTTATACGCTTTGTATACATTACAAAGCGTATTATACGCTTTACATGCGGAAGATCGAGGGTTAACAACCCGCCGGTGCTTCTAAACAGTCGGCGGGTTGACGTTGCGGGTGGGAGGACCTTAATGCCAGCGGATGCACGTGCATCCATGCGCGTGATCTCCGGCTTTTCAGCGTCCCAGGACCCGACACCGATGGGCATTAGGTGGTCCTGGGCGTGCCACTTTACCGACGCCCATAGGTAGTGGGCGGTCGGCAAGTGGCTAAAACATCCTGTCTGAGCCTGTTAATGCTCCAGGACATTTTAATGCGTCGCTCACTCCCGCTGCCGCTGTGCACATGTGCACCCTCTCCCCCCACCGCCGTTAACCGTCGGGAGTCGGGATTGGGGAAGAGGACCGAGCGTTTTTATAAAACAGGAAACAGGTAGAGGCAGTAAGATGTAAAAAAAAAAAAAAAAAAAAAAAAAAAAAAGTGAACACTACTTATAAAACAGGAGAGTGTTCTAGTGGCCAAAAAGTAAAATTACACATACAGACATACATAGATATTTACTTATAATTAAATATTAACAAAATTAATAATTTACACTTTCAAACCTCCCCCCCCCCCCCCCACAGCCCCCCCAAAAAACCTGAAAAATAAACTTAAAACAAATCATTTTCAAATCATCATTAGAACATACAGAAATATTTGCCTTAGGGACTCAGCTTGTTTTAATCTATATTTCATGATGGTATATTACTATTACTGTACCACATAGGGGCTTGTAATTATGGACTGGATTACAAAACACAAACAAAAACAAAAAAAAACCCAGAAAATTAACACCTGTATTTCCAAATAATATATGGTCACCATACATTGTGATAGGGACATAATTTAATCAGTTTAATAATTGGGACAAATGGGCAAATAAAATGTGTGGGTTTTATCCACAGGAGAATGTTTTATTTTAAAACTATAATGACCAAAAGCTGAGAAATGATTTTTTTTTTCATTTTTTTTTCTAATGTATCCTATTAAAATGCATAAAAAAAATTTCTTAGCAAAATGTGCTACCCACATAAAGCATAATTGGTGGCAAAAAACAAGGTATAGATCATTTTGTTGTGATAAGTAGTAATAAAGATATTGGCGAATAAAAGGCAGGAGCACTGACTGGTCAAAATTGCTCTGGTTCATTAGGGTATAACCCCTTTGGGGGTGAAGTGGTTAAATCAGAAAAAAAAGTCTGTTGGCTGCCAAAAAGACCATTCATTCCTAGGGATATGCCAAAGATCTATTGTTTTCCCTGCATGCGTTAATGCTGCAAATCGTGCCTAGTGGAAATAAGCCCTAATTCAATCATGTGGAAAAAAATACATACGTTAAGTTACTGTGTCACTGCTATAGATGTGATTGGGTCAGGTCCAATGAAAAAGTAAAACCACTAACTAACCACCCACTTACCAGCAAGAATGGGCATATGAAAAACGTACTTTTTCTTTTCAATTACTACAATACCTGTACTCTGAATTTCATAATTTTTGTGAAAATGTTCCACTCACATCAAAGTATTTTTTAGACCAGTTCCTGATATACATATAAACACCCCTGAAAATGTCACTTCAGAATCAGGGTGTGTACAGATATATTTCCTTGTTATCGGCGCTGAGTGCTCCCCTTGCGACCCCTATGAGCACTGATCAGTAAGTGGAAACCCAAAGCCAATCAAAGTGACTGTTATGAATGATCACTGGCAACAGAGAGATGCAGGTGATCATTCATAAAATTAAATTAAAAACACACAGACACAAAATAAACAGAATGTTCACAGTATGCAGAAAAAAATGTGTGGGGACATCTAGTGAACAAATAGTAAAAATACAGTCATATACAATAAAACACTGAAAATAAATTCCTCTTAGTTATTAACCTCTTCAAACACCTCATCCCCCCAGCTTTTTTAATTTGTATGCCAAGAAGGTATGATACTGTTATTTTTGCAAATAAAGGCTTGTAATTGTCAATATAGTATAGCAAACACAAAATGGAAAAATGACACCTTTATTTCCAAATAAAATATTGTCAACATACATTGTACTAGAGACATAATTGAAATGTAGTAATAACCGGGACAAATGGGCAAATAAAAATACAATTATAATGGCTAAAATGACAAATATTTACTGATTTTAATTTTTTTCCTTATTCCCTTAAAAATGCACAGGAAATAAAGTATTTTAGCAAAATGCGCTACTCAAAGAAAACCGAAATTGTCCCGCAAAAAAACATTTTGGTTGTGATAAGTAGTGATAAAATTATTAGTAAATGAATGGTTGGAGCGTGATGCATGAAAATTGCTATGGTTTTAAGGGGAAATAACCTCTGGTAGGGAATTGGTTAAAGAACAATCTCATCTTTGCAGACAAATGAAAAGAAGCTCCAAGTTGAAGAGCAATATAAACAGCAATAATGCAGACTGCTATGTGTATTTATATTTGTTTTTATTAAAAACACATGTAGAAGCAACAAGAATGAGCACACAAGCATGTATATGCATGTACAGCAATAAGCAGGCCTGTATGGCTATATAGTTGATGCAAACAAAAGAAGAAAAAGGAGCCAATCTAGTTCCAACAATAGCAAAATATCACAAGTAACATATATATATAATGCAAACATATGAAACATATTTTATTAATGGACTAGTTTCCAATGATTAAAATTGCATAAAAACACTGGTTAAAAATCTCCTAGTTTAAATTCAATGAAATCAGTAACCCCTCCTCTATGAAATAAATAATAAATGACATGTAAGAATACTCCTATTATAAGGACACACCATGTAAGTCAGCAAAAACTAGGTGCAAAAAATATATCAAGGGTGTCATATATCTGCATATTTTATCACTAGGACAGAGTAACATGAACAAATAAAGTGCTGAAACAATAATAAAATATTACAAAAAAAGTAAAGAAAACCACAATGGTTCTGTGCAAATATATTGTGTGTATATGCACCCCCATGGAAAATCTCATGGGTGTGTACATACACACGCTGTGTCAAAAAAAAATCCTCAAACTAAAGTTGAAAAAATATGCATCCATGCACACATGTTATTGTGTGAAAGACAGTGCCAGTAGTAAAGTGCTGAAGTGCAGAGAATGGCCCGCTTACCGGCTGAGAATAGAGCGGGGAGACCAGGGGACAGCCTGACACGGTCGAAGCTGACAGCTGCTTCTGAAGGAGGCTGGTGTTGCAGAATCTCGAGCCATTTAAATATCCTATCTAGGGGAGCTGGGTCTCATGCATGGCCACGCATCTGACGTTCATCCAGCGTGCGCTCCTATTGGCGCATGTTGCTGGTGTCATAAGGCCCTATATTGGATAGCAAGCAGGGAAACTAGTAACCTACCACACATGCGCTAAAGTAACGTGCTATTAACCACTTGCCGACCGCGCACTCATACCTCGCGTCGGCAAAGTGGCAGCTGCAGGACCAGCGACGCAGATCTGCGTCGCCGGCTGCAGGCTAATTAATCAGGAAGCAGCCGCTCGTGCGAGCGGCTGCTTCCTGGCAATTCACGGCGGGGGGCTCCGTGAATTGCCTGCGGGCCGCCGATCGCGGCTCGCAGGCTAAATGTAAACACAAGCGGAAATAATCCGCTTTGTTTACATTTGTACAACGCTGCTAACAGTAGTAGCGTTGTACTGGATCGCTGTCACATGACAGGCAGGAGCCTGTTAGAGGCTGCACAGGACAGATCCGTTCCTGTGCAGCCTCGGATCTCCGGGGAAGGGAGGGAGGAGAGGGAGAGGGGGAATCCTGCGGTGGAGGGGGCTTTGAGGTTCCCCCCCGCCCACGCCAGCCATACGCAGGCAGGAGCGATCAGACCCCCCCAGCACATCATCCCCCTAGTGGGGAAAAAAGGGGGGGGCGATCTGGTCGCTCTGCCTGGTGTTTGATCTGTGCTGGGGGCTGTAGAGCCCACCCAGCACAGATCAGCAAATATAGCGCTGGTCCTTAAGGGGGCGTAAAGGCTGGGTCATCAAGTGGTTAAGAAAAATAGAGAAAGTCTAGAAGGATAAATATGTAAATGTGAAAGCCACTATATTGTGGTGCTAAGACCAATAATTAAACAATAAAGTATAAATTAATGAAAAAGTATATATATGTGTATATGGAACACATTAGTTATGAAAGGTTAGAGCCGTAAAAGCTTGTATATTAATTACATATGTAAAGATGCTGTAACAGAGCCATCTGGTGGTCAAGGAAAAAAAATATATTGTATATACACACAATCAAAAGCCATCGATAAAAAATGACAATATTTCAAGAGGAGCTTCCTGGAGGGGTCTCAAATGTGATTTTTTCTTCAGTAAATGGACACAATTGAACTGAAGAGGGGGTCTAATTAGGCTGAAAAAAAGAATACATACATCAGTCAAAAGTACATATTAGAAAACAGAAAATTGTAAATTCCTCCTAAGAAAGGGTTGTAGGCCAAACAAATAGTAAAAAAAGGAATTAAAGGAATGTCCTCCAATGTGCTCACCTCAAATGGAGGACCAGATGGAAAAGGAAGGGAGGGGGGAAAGAGGAAAAGGGAGACGATAGAGGAGAGGGAAACATACCTATAAATGGGTCCCCCAAAGAAAGGAAGGGGATAAAACAATAGAATGGAAGAACGAAGAGGCACCAAATGCACCCACTAGTGGTAAATGAGTAAAACTAGTGCTAACCCACAGTGCCAACCAGCAGGAAAATGCCCCCAAACAAACAAAAGGAAATTGCCATCCTCCATCATGAGGCACAGAATACTTATCTCGGGTATCATAATATTTGGATGTAGTGAAACCATATATCTAGCTAGAGGAAAGAAAAAACACAAGAGTTGATAAATGACATGCCCAGAAAGCACCCAAAGCTAGCATCCTCATTGAGGCCCCGAGGCTGTTTAGTTCTCAATTTGTGGATCCATTTCAACTCACTCTTCAGCAAACGAAGAGTTACCCCCCTCTCACTCTGTACAATTATTTTAAAGGGATACTGTAGGGGGGTCGGGGGAAAATGAGCTGAACTTACCCGGCCGGGGCTTCTAATGGTCCCCCGCAGACATCCTGCGTTGGCGCAGCCACTCCCCGATGCTCCGGCCCCGCCTCCGGTTCACTTCTGGAATTTCTGACTTTAAAGTCAGAAAACCACTGCGCCTGCGTTGCCGTGTCCTCGATCCCGCTGATGTCACCAGGAGAGTACTGCGCAGACACAGGGGAACATTAGAAGCCCCGGGTAAGTTTAGCTCATTTTCCCCCGACCCCCCTACAGTATTCCTTTAAGGCCCATAACTGTCCAACCTTTCAGGGAACTTCCTTGATATACCAGGGTATGTTCTGCCACTGAAGTAAGATTTTTATTGTCAGCTCTGCCCCGTTCTGCTAATTTACAGTAATTGTGGAGACATGTTTTTGTATTCTAGTCTTAAGTGGGTTCTTAGTTTGCCCAACGTACTGCTTGCCGCATGACCATTCAACAAAATAGACTATGCCACACGTTTTACAATTGATGAATTGTCTTACTTCAAAGTCTTGTCCCGTAATATTACTATTAACCACTTCACCACTGAGGGGTTTTACCCCCCTGAGCACCAGAGCAATTTTCACCTTTCAGCGCTCCTTCCATTCATTCCCCTATAACTTGATCATTACTTATCGCAATGAAATGAACTATATCTTGTTTTTTCCGCCACCAATTAGGCTTTCTTTAGGTGGGACATTATGCCAAGAATTATTTTATTCTAAATGTGTTTTAATGGGAAAATAGGAAAAATGTGGGGAAAAAAATAATTATTTTTCAGTTTTCGGCCATTATAGTTTTTAAATAATGCATGCTACTGTAATTAAAACCCATGAAATGTATTTGCCCTTTTGTCCCGGTTATAAAACCATTTAAATTATGTCCCTATCACAATGTTTGGCGCCAATATTTTATTTGGAAATAAAGGTGCATTTTTTTCATTTTTGCGTCCATCCCTAATTACAAGCCCATAGTTTATAAAGTAACAGTGTTATACCCTCTTGACATAAATATTTAAAAAGTTTAGTCCCTAAGGTAACTATTTATGTATTTTTTTTCATTGTAAATTTTTTATTTTTTTTTTAAGTACAAAAAAAAAAAAAAAAATGGGGAGTGTGGGAGGTAATGAGTTAATTTTATGTGTAAAAGTCATTTATTTGTATGTGAAAAATGTGTAGGGTGTAGTTTACTATTTGGCCACAAGATGGCCACAGTAACTTTTTGTTTTAATGCGACCTCCAAGCTTCCTTCCGGAAGCTTGGAGGAAGTATAAGGAGGCTGGACACGTGAGTTTTTTCTCACAATGATCGCGCTGCCCATAGGAGAGCAGCGGATCATTGCGGGGCTTAGATCAACGAACGGGAATGGATTTTCCCGTTCATTGATCTCTGGGCGAGTGGGTGGCGGCGTGTTTACTAGCAGCGGGCGGCGTGTTTACGAGCGGGAGCGCGGACAGCGTCGGGAACGTGGAAAGTACGTATTTCTCCGTCCCTGGTTGTTAAAAGATGGAAAAAGGGGCAGAGAAATACGTACGCACGGGGGTAAAGTGGTTAAAGGTGTTAGGTACCTTCATCAGGGGACAAATTGAGCATTAGAGATGGGCCGAACGGTTCGCCGGCGAACGGTTCCACGCGAACTTCGGTGGTTCGCGTTCGCGTCCCGCTGGCGAACCTTTGCGGAAGTTTGGTTCGCCCCATAATGCACCTTGAGGGTCAACTTTGACCCTCTACATCACAGTCAGCAGGCCCAGTGTAGCCAATTAGGCTACACTAGCCCCTGGAGTCCCACCCCCCCTTATATAAGGCAGGCAGCGGCGGCCATTACGGTCACTCGTGTGCTGCCTGCGTTAGTGAGAGTAGGGCGAGCTGCTGCAGACTGTCTCTCAGGGAAAGATTAGTTAGGCTTAACTTGTTCCTGGCTGGCTGCATACCTGTTCTGTGAACCCACCACTGCATACCTGTACTGTGAACCCACCACTGCATACCTGTTCTGTGAACCCATCACTGCATACCTGTTCAGTGAACCTGCCACTGCATACCTGTGCTGTGAACCCACCACTGCATACCTGTTCTGTGAACCCACTACTGCATACCTGTGCTGTGAACCCATCACTGCATACCTGTTCAGTGAACCTGCCACTGCATACCTGTGCTGTGAACCCATCACTGCATACCTGTTCAGTGAACCTGCCACTGCATACCTGTTCTGTGAACCCACCACTGCATACCTGTGCTGTGAACCCACCACTGCATACCTGTGCTGTGAACCCACCACTGCATACCTGTTCTGTGAACCCACCACTGCATACCTGTTCTGTGAACCCACCACTGCATACCTGTTCAGTGAACCCACCACTGCATACCTGTTGTGTTCAGTGAACCCGCCACTGCATACCTGTTCTGTTCAGTGGACCCGCCACTGTATACCTGTTCAATGAACCCGCCACTGCATACCTGTTGTGTTCAGTGAACCCGCCACTGTATACCTGTACTGTTCAGTGAACCCGCACTGCATACCTGTTCAGTGAACCTGCCACTGCATACCTGTTGTGTTCAGTGAACCCACCACTGCATACCTGTTGTGTTCAGTGAACCTGCCACTGCATACCTGTTCTGTGAACCCGCCACTGTATACCTGTACTGTTCAGTGAACCCGCCACTGCATACCTGTTCTGTTCAGTGAACCTGCCACTGCATACCTGTTCTGTGAACCCGCCACTGTATACCTGTTCTGTTCAGTGGACCCGCCACTGTATACCTGTTCAGTGAACCCACCACTGCATACCTGTTGTGTTCAGTGAACCTGCCACTGCATACCTGTTCTGTGAACCCGCCACTGTATACCTGTTCTGTTCAGTGAACCCGCCACTGTATACCTGTTCAGTGAACCTGCCACTGTATACCTGTTCAGTGAACCCGCCACTGCATACCTGTTGTGTTCAGTGAACCCGCCACTGTATACCTGTACTGTTCAGTGAACCCGCCACTGCATACCTGTTCAGTGAACCCGCCACTGCATACCTGTTCAGTGAACCCGCCACTGCATACCTGTTGTGTTCAGTGAACCCGCCACTGCATACCTGTTGTGTTCAGTGAACCCGCCACTGTATACCTGTACTGTTCAGTGAACCCGCCACTGCCTACCTGTTCAGTGAACCCGCCACTGCATACCTGTTGTGTTCAGTGAACCCGCCACTGCATACCTGTTGTGTTCAGTGAACCCGCCACTGCATACCTGTTGTGTTCAGTGAACAGTTTGGTGTGTCAGTGTGAAGCAGTACCTTAATTACACTACCTGATTGATGTATACACATGCAAGATGTTTTAAAGCACTTTAGGCCTGTCATTTAGCATTCAATGTGATTTCTGCCCTTAAAACGCTGCTTTGCGTCAAATCCAGATTTTTCCCGGGGACTTTTGGCATGTATCCCACTCCGCCATGCCCCCCTCCAGGTGTTAGACCCCTTGAAACATCTTTTCCATCAGTTTTGTGGCCAGCATAATTATTTTTTTTTCAAAGTTCGCATCCCCATTGAAGTCTATTGCGGTTCACGAACTTTAACGCGAACCGAACGTTACGCGAAAGTTCACGAACCTTAACCCTCCTGGCGGTTAATTTTTTTTGCCAAAATGGCAAAAATCCTTTTTTTTAAAAAAAAAATTTTTGTGTTTCATGTAAAGCTACCAGAGTGGTAGCTACATGAAACACCACTAGAGGGCCGGCATCAATAGCAAACAGGGGAACGCGTATATAACGCGCTCCCCTGTTTGGCTTCTCCTGTCGCCATGGCGACGATCGGAATGACATCATGGACGTCAGCCGACGTCCTGACGTCAGACACCTCCGATCCAGCCCATAGCGCTGCCCGGAACTCATTGGTCCGGGCAGCGCAGGGCTCTGGCGGGGGGGGGGGGCCCTCTTGCGCCGCTGCGTACGGGCGATCGCCGCAGAGCGGCGGCGATCAAGCTGTACGCGCGGCTAGCAAAGTGCTAGCTGCGCGTACAGCATTTTAAATGGAGCAAATCGCTCCACCAGGGGCTGAGATATCTTCCTGCGCGGCATAGCCCGAGCTCAGCTTCGGCCCATCTCTATTGAACATTTGCTGCATTTAAAATTCCCCATGAATTCCCATTTGATGTTTATCCATGGAGAAGTGGCTTCTGATTAGAGTTAGTGCTCTTCTTGCCGTGATGCTTGGATGGTTCGTTATGCATCATTTAATGATTGGATCATTTTGTAACATGAGCCAATGCTTCCTCAGAATGCCATGTAAATGGACCCATGCAGTATTATACTGGGTAACCAATCGTGTGAGCTTATTTTCCTTTTTGGGTTTTGTGACCAGTAAGTTCTCCCTAGGTACGACTCTTGCTTTTCTCAAAGCCCTTTCTATGCATTTCCTGGGATATCCCCTATCTTTGAAATGTTTCTTAAAGCGGACCCAAACTCAACATTTTTTTTATTAAAAATATTTAGTTGCACCACTCTGACACATACAAAGATAAATAAACACTCCTTCAAACCTATGATAATTTCAGTGCATGCTTTTCACCCTTCTCTTTTCATAGCTAATGTTATACTGGGGGCAGCCATTAGCAATTCCTCCATTGCCGGACACCACCTACTCCACCAGTTTGCCGGAAAAATCCCGGCAATTTGAAAGGAAGGGAGGGGTTCCTCCAATAAATGTAAAATATTTTATATTTGTCACCATGCAGCTGAAAAAAGGCTGCTATTTATTATTATCATTTAGATAAAAGATTTTATTTCTGAAATCTTGTATTTTTAATTTGGGTCCACTTTAAGCACTAGACTTTCTTCTTCGAAAGGCTTCAGGGGTTGAACAATTTCTGATTAACTGACCCATTGGAATGTTAGTTTTTAGATTTTGTGTGTGATATGAGCCATACTCCAGTAGGCTGTTTGTTGAGGTCGGTTACAGATAAATTGTCGTTTGTAGCATTCCTTTATCTCCCTTAGAGATTTTGAGATCCAAAAAATCCACCATCCGTGTCAAAATGGTGTGGGTGAGTTTGATATTGAGATTGTTCTTGTTACGTTTGTCAAGGAATTCAATGCACATATCATTGAATATAATAGGAGTATTCTTAGGAATAGGAATATAATAGGATTCTTACATGTCACGTATTATTTATTTCATAGAGGAGGGATTAATGATTACATTCAGTTTAAACTAGGAGATTTTTAACTAGTGTTTTTATGTAATTTAAATCATTGGAAACTTGTCCATTAATAAAATACATTTCACATTTTTGCATTATGTATGTGTTACTTTTTTGCCATTGTTGGACCTAGATTGGCTCCTTTTTCTTGTTCTGTTTGCAACACATGAAGAAGCAACACCATATGTTTCTCTCTAAAAAAACTCTTCTTTGGTCTCCTAAATGCAGTGACGTGTAAATCAAATGAGCCCCACAGATCAATATTCTTTAATTTGTTAGTGGAAATTTAGTCATTGCTAGTTCTCTGTATTTTATTATTTTACAAAAACATTTGGGCCCTCCTTTAAAGTGAAGGTGAGGTGAGAGTGATATGGAGGCTGTCATATTTATTTCCTTTTCAATAATACCAGGTGTGTGGTGTCCTGTTGATCTACTGGCTTCAGTAGTGTCTGAGTCACACACCTGAGACATCACTCTCTCTGGATTTTTCCTTTTAAAATAGTACTGGTTGTCGGGATCGGTTGAAAAGGGCGCCCGAGCTGCCTGTATGAAAAGGGCGCCGCCATAGACATCAATGTTATTTCTGGAAATATGGGCTACAAGGTGTAGAAAAGGGTGCCCGAGTTTTGATATAGGCTACAAGCGGGCTCCCCTTTGTAGCCCATATTTTTTCGGCTACAAGGTTTTCGGCTACAAGCGGCCACCCCTTTGTAGCCCATATTTTTTTCGACTACAGTAAGGTGCCCCTCTGTAGCCCATATTATTGACCTTTTTTTTGTAGCCGAAGTTTTTATATGGGCTACAAGTGCTGGAAGCCGAATTATTTCATTCCCCCACTATCCATGGCGACCTGGAGGGGGAATAGTAATTAACACATCCCGGAGTTTTTTTGTAGCCGAAGTTTTTATATGGGCTACACCAAGCGTCTTTTTTGTAGCCGAAGTTTATATGGGCTACACCAGGCGCCTTTTTTGTAGCCGAAGTTCGTATATATATGGGCTCCACCAGGCGCCCTTTTTTACCGGCGCCCTTTTCATGTAGACCCCTGGTTGTCTGACTCTCCAGCTGATCCTGTGTCTCTATTACTTTTAGCCACAGCCCCTCAACAAGCATGCACATCAGGTGCTCTGACTGAAGTCAGACTGGATTAGCTGCATGCTTGTTTTAGGTGTGTAATTCAGCCACTACTGCCCCAGAGAGATCAGCAGGACTGCCAGGCAACTGGTATTCTTTATAAGGAAACATTCATATCCCTCTCAGTTAAGGTTCCCTTTAAAGAGACTCTGAAGAGGGAATAAATCTCGCTTCAGAGCTCATAGTTAGCAGGGGCATGTGTGCCCCTGCTAAAACGCCGCTATCCCGCGGCTAAACGGGGGTCCCTTCACCCCCAAACCCACCCCCGCAAAACTTGGTCGTGACTTGGTCGTAAATCTTCTGTTCCTGGAGGCAGGGCTAACGGCTGCAGCCTTGCCTCCAGTCGCGTCTATCAGCGGCGCATCGCCGCCTCTCCCCCGCCCCTCTCAGTGAAGGAAGACTGAGAGGGGCGGGGGAGAGGCGGAGATACGCGCTGACAGACGCGCGTGGGGCAGGGCTGCGGCGGTTAGCCCTGCCCCAACCAGGAAGCGCTCCCTCGCTGCACCAAGGGGATTTGGGGGTGAAGGGAACCACGTTAAGCCGCGGGATAGCGGCGTTTTAGCAGGGGCACACATGCCCCTGCTATCTATGAGGTCTGAAGCAAGATTTATTCTCTCTTCAGACTCTCTTTTATGGCCCATACTCACGAGGAACTTTTGTCGCCTCAACACGCGGCGCGCGCGTGTTGCGGCGACAGGTCGCCCGTGAGTATGGGCCGCCGCACGCGCGCGCACCCCGAACTGTCGCCCGCCGCTCTTGTCGCCATGCGATTGAAAGTTTCAATCGCATGGCAACAGTCGCCGCCGCACCTCCGCCGCAACTGTCGCTAGTCCGCGTGAGTACGCGGACTAGCGACAGCAACCTCCATAGAGGTGAATGAAGCTTCCGGCGGGGGGAGGAGGAACGTCGGCGACAGCTTCCGTCTCGCCGCTGATCCCTCTTCCGCGTGTGTATGCGGAGGGACCTGGAGAGAAGCTGTCGCCGGCCTGTCGCTAGCACGCTCACGTGTGCTGGCGACAGGCCACTTCTGCAGCCCGTGAGTACGGGCCATAAGGGAGAGAGCCACTTTGACTACCTGTCTTTCTTCTTTGTCTCCTCCACTTGGCTGTTTCTGGGCAGCGTACTTAAATTTGTGATGGTGGGCTCACACTGCTTAATTACATGTAGAGGGATTCTGTCTAATTATATTTTGGGTTGGAGAGTACAATGCTTAAAGAGAATATGTAAGGAGAAATAAGATACAAGTTACTTATCTCAGAAGAGGGAAGCCTCTGTATAATGAAAAGGCTTCCAGAATCATCCTCCAGCCCACTGTTCCTGTGCAAGGGCCCTCTAAACATATCTGACAAGCACTTGTCGCATTTGTTCTTTTGGCCACGCTCCTGTCTGTGTAAAAGCGCTGATGTCCACACCTATGCAGTAGTATTAAGGCTCTTGTGCATAAGCAGCTTTTCTGGTATTGTGGAACTGTGACCATACTTGCAGATAATGCCTCCCAAAACGATTTGTGACATTTTTTTTATTGTGTCATGATTCTGAATTTATTAGGATGACTCTAACCCTGTACTGTAAAAATGGTATACAACAGGCCTCTCCCTGTCCTATATATATATATATATATATATATATATATATATATATATATATATTTATATATATATATATTCTCAACATTAATCTGTGTTGGTATGTATGATGATATTACCTGCTCACTTCCTGGCACTTGCCCGCCCACCCTGTATATTTCCCCCGCCCCTCACCCGTCCCAATCCCAATCTGGGCCCGGAAAACTGTGGTCACTGTAGATGGAGAATATTTCTGATTTTTACAGCCTGTTTAGTGAAGAACTCTATCTGTGGCTGTAGATTAAAAAAATTTTTTATCTACAGATCCCGACTCGAGGGCCAAGTCTTTTCCTGTCACCCTACTGTGACAATTATCTGCATATGCACTATATTTATACATGTTTATTCTAGCCCTTCTTAATCTCTTTTCAAAGGTAAGAAACAAAGTCATTGGATCCAGAGTTTAAATTAGTCTTTTAACTGAGTCTCTAGACAGCAACAGCTATGATTCTACTTTGAAATGATAAGCAGAGCGTGACTCCGGTTCTTATCCATGCCACTTACCAAACACACAATTGGAGAAACTCACTCCCAAACAGTTCTCTGCTGCTTTATAAAGTCTGCAGGCTGCTTATAAGCCAATGAGAAGTGCACACATAATACACCTAGCTTGCAGTGATAATCAAGCAGAAGCTGAGCAAGTCAGCCAATTAGTTGGAGAGGGCTTCAGTTGCATATAGACAATGGCTATATGACCAGCAGGGGGCACCAGCGTGCAGGATATTCCCTCTCATCTGCCCCCCTCCTAACTAAACTGCATGGGATACTACAATAATTAAAAACAATGGTGCATGAGCCAGCCTGGGGCCCCGGGAACTCTCACTGCCCGGGGCCCCAGAACCAGCACCTAACACCATATATGAGCGCAGCCAAAACCTTGGAGCTGCCACCTCCAAGGCCTGTATCCTACTGCTCTAAAACTTACCAAACACACAATTGGAGAAAATCACTCCCAAACAGTTCTCTGCTGCTTTATAAAGCCTGCAGGCTGCTTATAAGCCAATGAGAAGTGAACACATATATTACACCTAGCTTGCAGTGATAATCAAGCAGAAGCTGAGCAAGTCAGCCAATTAGTTGGAGAGGGCTTCAGTTGCATATAGACAATTTGGCTGCGCTCACATATGGTGTTAGGTGCTGGTTCTGGGGCCCCGGGCAGTGAGAGTTCCCGGGGCCCCAGGCTGGCTTATCCATGCCACTATCTTAGCTTTTCACATGAAACTTTCCAAGCCTCCTCCCTGGTTACTTTCTTGCTCTCTTGAATCCTATGCTAGGTACACACCATACCATTTTCTGGCAGATTTACCTGCCAGATCAATTATTTCCAACATGTCTAATCTGAATGTTGATAGATTTTTCAACTTTCAGTCATTTTTTCAACCAATTTAGTTCCGTTCTATGAAAATCGATAAAAAAAAAAAAAAAAAGATTAAAAAAGTGTTTAATAAAAAGATTGGAAAATCGAAAAATTGATTGAAATTAAGATCGGACATGTTGGAAATAATCGATCTGGCAGGTAAATCTGCCAGAAAATTGTATGGTGTGTACCTAGCATAAGACTTCTTCCATGCAACATCCTTCTTCTGGAATGCTTTTCTGCATAACATGTATCCAGGATTGTAGCTGGGAAACATTGGGCCCTATAGAAAATGTTGGTTGCTCCCCCATGCCAGACATAGTTCCCCCTTCCTCCCATATACATTTCCTCTCTCACCCTTATAGCATTGCACGGTGATCTAGTGGTAACCCAATGGCGTAGCTAAGGAGCTGTGGGCCCCGATGCAAGTTAAACAATGGGGCCCCCCAAACACTCTATACATAGCAATTGATACGGCGCACCAAAATCTGCCAAAGGCAACTACAGTGTCTGAAGTTCATGAAGGGGATGGGGAAAAGTTTGTTAATGATTACCACTATTCACACTATCTATAGAAGTGATTATTACCAGCACAGGACCAATAGAGAGCTAATACTGTAGTTGAGGGAGGGCCCTTCGGGGTCCCTCTGGCCCAAGGGCCCCAATGCGGTGGCTACCTCTGCAACCTCTATTGCTACGCCCTGTGGTAACCCCTTTTCTTCATCATATTCCCTGGAGGTCTAACAGTCTGATGGAATCATGGGGAAAACATGGAGATGTTGTACTGGCCAAGATTTAAACCTAGGACACTAGAGCTGCAAGGCAAGTGTGTTGCGTACATGTCAGTTTGCCGCCTGGTCACTTTGGCCCAGGGTGAACTGCCTGTGAAATTCCAGGCGGTGCTAATTGCTATTCCCGAGTCGTAGCAACTGGGAGGGGGAAGTAATTATGGCTACACAGGCTGCACACTATAGCATTGTGGCTATAGCGGTGCCCAATTCAGGCGCTACACGGCACACGCCATCCATCAAGAAGCCCTGCCTCAGGTGTGTTAGCCATTTAACCCGTTATAAGCATTCTCACTAATACATATTTGTGTTTATGCAGCACAGGGAAGTGTTTTTATTGCTTCAAGTTTCAGTTTTGTGTCTCAGTATTCAGTAGTCCTAAAAGAAGAAGCAATAAAAACATTTCAGAGAATGTTTTCCAGATATAAAGCAATTTTGGCCAGTTTAATTAACAAAATGTGCTGTAAATAATGATAATTGTGATCACAGAAAAGTGCTTAGGACCAATTCACACTTAAGCGGTTTGCTGTCAATTTCGGCAAAACGCTCAAACACTAGCGATTTTGAAAGCGCCGGCGTTTTGCGCTTTCAAGTTTGACTGGGCCCTCATAGTGTGTCTGAGCCCTTATTGAGGTATGTACTGCACAAGTTCATAATTACACCGCACTAGTCAGTCATTTTTGTTTTCCATTCCGGCGGATAACCAAATCTCTCTCTCTCTCTCTTTCTCTCTCTCTCTCTCTTTCTCTCTCTCTCTCTCTCGGATTTGTAGGATGTCAAAAGCAAGCTTGGAAGTCAGCTATACTCACCACTATACCACCAACACTATATGCTGAATTTGAAGTCTGGAAGATTTCAGGGAAAGGGTGAGAAGGATGAAAAGCTAGGTGGCCATGCAACCATTCCTGCTAACCTAAAGCTTACTTGTGGCTTACAACACATTGACTTAAGACTTTACCAAATTCAATGCTCCAATATGGGGAAGCTTCGCTGTTTGCTGTTTTTTTTTCTGTGTGGTGTCACAGTTCACTCATCTCTTCAACTACAAGAAAGGCCCAGGAGTAGTCTTAGCTACTGTAATATCTATGTTACAGCAGGGCCCTTATTACACTTTCTCTTACAGGGCTATGGAAACTATTTTGCCCATCCAATAAAGCGAGGTGCAAAAATGAAATCATGCCTAGCAGAGGATGGCTTCAATCCATCAACCTCTGGGTTATGGGCCCAGCACAGTTCCACTGCACCACTCTGCTTACATTTGTATACAATCTTCAAGTTTAAGAAGGGTACATTAGTTGAAATAGTTACACTACAATCTATGTTACAGCAAGGCCCTAATGACACTTTCTCTTACGGGGCTATGGCCACCGATTGGCCCATGTGGTAAAGCAAGGTGTAAAAACCAAAGTACACCTAGCAGAAGATGGTTTCGATCCATCGACCTCTGGGTTATGGGCTCAGAGAGAGAGAGAATTTTTTCTGCCGGATTATCCTTGCACCATTTTCAGATTTTTTCTGCCGGATTATCCTTACTCCGATTTGAAAGCATCCCTAGAAGAATTTCTGTTGTTTAAACTTCCAAGGAGCACGGTGAGCATCCCTATTTTCCATGCAGTAACAGCCTTATTGAATTGACATTTCACAAAATGTTTGGTAAAATCAGCTATTTTCTGCTTTACCGAATACGGTAACGCTTAGTGAAGTAAAGCCGATATGTTTTGTGTGTCTGCACGGTTCTAGTGTTGGGCGAACATCTAGATGTTCGGGTTCGGGCCGAACAGGCCGAACATGGCCGCGATGTTCGGGTGTTCGAGCCGAACTCCGAACATAATGGAAGTCAATGGGGACCCGAACTTTTGTGCTTTGTAAAGCCTCCTTACATGCTACATACCCCAAATTTACAGGGTATGTGCACCTTGGGAGTGGGTACAAGAGGAAAAAAAATTAGCAAAAAGAGCTTATAGTTTTTGAGAAAATCGATTTTAAAGTTTCAAAGGGAAAACTTTCTTTTAAATGCGGGAAATGTCTGTTTTCTTTGCACAGGTAACATGCTTTTTGTCGGCATGCAGTCATAAATGTAATACATATAAGAGGTTCCTGGAAAAGGGACCGGTAACGCTAACCCAGCAGCAGCACACGTGATGGAACAGGAGGAGGGTGGCGCAGGAGGAGAAGGCCACGCTTTGAGACACAACAACCCAGGCCTTGCATGAGGACAAGAAGCGTGCGGATAGCAATTTGCATTTTGTCGCCATGCAGTCATAAATGTAATACAGATGAGAGGTTCAATAAACAGGGACCGGAAACGCTAACCCATCACAGATGTTCATTGTTCATGTTACTTGGTTGGGGTCCAGGAGTGTTGCGTAGTCGTTTCCAATCCAGGATTGATTGATTTTAATTTGAGTCAGACGGTCTGCATTTTCTGTAGAGAGGTGGATACGCCGATCTGTGACGATGCCTCCGGCAGCACTGAAACAGCGTTCCGACATAACGCTGGCTGCCGGGCAAGCCAGCACCTCTATTGCGTACATTGCCAGTTTGTGCCAGGTGTCTAGCTTCGATACCCAATAGTTGAAGGGTGCAGATGGGATTGTTCAACATAGCTATGCCATCTGACATGTAGTCCTTGACCATCTTCTCCAGGCGATCGGTGTTGGAGGTGGATCTGCACGCTTGCTGTTCTGTGTGCTGCTGCATGGGTGTCAGAAAATTTTCCCACTCCAAGGACACTGCCGATACCATTCCCTTTTGGGCACTAGCTGCGGCTTGTGTTGTTTGCTGCCCTCCTGGTCGTCCTGGGTTTGCGGAAGTCAGTCTGTCGGCGTACAACTGGCTAGAGGAGGGGGAGGATGTCAATCTCCTCTCTAAAGTCTCCACTAGGGCCTGCTGGTATTCTTCCATTTTGACCTGTCTGACTCTTTCTTCAAGCAGTTTTGGAACATTGTGTTTGTACCGTGGATCCAGAAGGGTATAAACCCAGTAATTGGTGTTGTCCAGAATGCGCACAATGCGTGGGTCTTGTTCAATGCAGTCCTAGGCCGAAGAGGTCATAGCCTAGGGTCACAAAAACCTGTTTATTTGGGCAATTTCAATGGTAGTGATGCTGACGTACATAAATCTCAGCCATGGCCGTTAGCAACGTCTGAATTGCAGGTAGAAGACATATTGTTAGACTTGGATTCCAAAGATGGGGTCCCTACATCTCTGCAAACCAGAGTTACAGGGGTCCAAAATTGGTAAAATCCCCCATAGGCTTTCATTGCCTCCCTATTTCACTTTCCAAAATCTCACATCTTTTCAAAGGGCAATTGCTCAGCAGTGGCAAATTTTTTAGCATTGTAGGGACCCTTAGGGGGAACATGACTGGTGAGTTTTGGGCCCCTAGGCTGAAGAGGTCATAGCCTAGGGTCACAAAAACCTGTTTATTTGGGCAATTTCAATGGTGGCGAGTTTGACGTACATAAATCGCAGCAATGGCCGTTAGCAACATCTGAATCTCACGAAATGTCTCATGCAGGTAGAAGACATATTGTTAGACTTGGATTCCAAAGATGGGGTCTCTACATCTCTGCAAACCAGAGTTACAGGGCTCCAAAATTGGTAAAATCCCCCATAGGCTTTCATTGGGCCTACTATTTACCATTCCAAAATCTCACACCATTTCAAAGGGCAATGGCTCAGCAGTGGCAAAACTCACCAGTCATGATCCCCCTAAGAGTCCCTTCAATGCTAGAAAATTTGGTACTGCTGAGCCATTGCCCTTTGAAAAGATGTGAGATTTTGGAAAGTGAAATAGGGAGGCAATGAAAGCCTATGGGGGATTTTACCAATTTTGCACCCCTGTAACTCTGGTTTGCAGAGATGTAGGGACCCCATCTTTGGAATCCAAGTCTAACAATATGTCTTCTACCTGCATGAGACATTTCGTGAAATTCAGACGTTGCTAACGGCCATGGCTGAGATTTATGTACGTCACCATCACTACCATTGAAATAGCCCAAATAAACAGGTTTTTGTGACCCTAGGCTATGACCTCCTTGGCCTAGGGGCCCGAAACTCACCAGTCATGTTCCCCCTAAGGGTCCCTACAATGCTAGAAAATTTGCCACATCTGAGCAATTGCCCTTTGAAAAGATGTGAGATTTTGGAAAGAGAAATAGGGAGGCAATGAAAGCCTATGCAGGATTTTACCAATTTTGCACCCCTGTAACTCTGGTTTGCAGAGATGTAGGGACCCCATCTTTGGAATCCAAGTCTAACAATATGTCTTCTACCTGCATGAGACATTTCGTGAAATTCAGACGTTGCTAACGGCCATGGCTGAGATTTATGTACGTCAGCATCGCTACCATTGAAATTGCCCAAATAAACAGGTTTTTGTGACCCTAGGCTATGACCTCTTTGGCCTAGGGGCCCGAAACTCACCAGTCATGTTCCCCCTAAGGGTCCCTACAATGCTAGAAAATTTGCCACTGCTGAGCAATTGCCCTTTGAAAAGATGTGAGATTTTGGAAAGTGAAATAGGGAGGCAATGAAAGCCTATGGGGGATTTTACCAATTTTGCACCCCTGTAACTCTGGTTTGCAGAGATGTAGGGACCCCATCTTTGGAATCCAAGTCTAACAATATGTCTTCTACCTGCATGAGACATTTCGTGAAATTCAGACGTTGCTAACGGCCATGACTGAGATTTATGTACGTCAGCATCACTACCATTGAAATAGCCCAAATAAACAGGTTTTTGTGACCCTAGGCTATGACCTCTTTGGCCTAGGGGCCCGAAACTCACCAGTCATGTTCCCCCTAAGGGTCCCTACAATGCTAGAAAATTTGCCACATCTGAGCAATTGCCCTTTGAAAAGATGTGAGATTTTGGAAAGAGAAATAGGGAGGCAATGAAAGCCTATGCAGGATTTTACCAATTTTGCACCCCTGTAACTCTGGTTTGCAGAGATGTAGGGACCCCATCTTTGGAATCCAAGTCTAACAATATGTCTTCTACCTGCATGAGACATTTCGTGAAATTCAGACGTTGCTAACGGCCATGGCTGAGATTTATGTACGTCAGCATCGCTACCATTGAAATTGCCCAAATAAACAGGTTTTTGTGACCCTAGGCTATGACCTCTTTGGCCTAGGGGCCCGAAACTCACCAGTCATGTTCCCCCTAAGGGTCCCTACAATGCTAGAAAATTTGCCACTGCTGAGCAATTGCCCTTTGAAAAGATGTGAGATTTTGGAAAGTGAAATAGGGAGGCAATGAAAGCCTATGGGGGATTTTACCAATTTTGCACCCCTGTAACTCTGGTTTGCAGAGATGTAGGGACCCCATCTTTGGAATCCAAGTCTAACAATATGTCTTCTACCTGCATGAGACATTTCGTGAAATTCAGACGTTGCTAACGGCCATGACTGAGATTTATGTACGTCAGCATCACTACCATTGAAATAGCCCAAATAAACAGGTTTTTGTGACCCTAGGCTATGACCTCTTTGGCCTAGGGGCCCGAAACTCACCAGTCATGTTCCCCCTAAGGGTCCCTACAATGCTAGAAAATTTGCCACTGCTGAGCAATTGCCCTTTGAAAAGATGTGAGATTTTGGAAAGTGAAATAGGGAGGCAATGAAAGCCTATGGGGGATTTTACCAATTTTGCACCCCTGTAACTCTGGTTTGCAGAGATGTAGGGCCCCATCTTTGGAATCCAAGTCTAACAATATGTCTTCTACCTGCATGAGACATTTCGTGAAATTCAGACGTTGCTAACGGCCATGGCTGAGATTTATGTACGTCACCATCACTACCATTGAAATAGCCCAAATAAACAGGTTTTTGTGACCCTAGGCTATGACCTCCTTGGCCTAGGGGCCCGAAACTCACCAGTCATGTTCCCCCTAAGGGTCCCTACAATGCTAGAAAATTTGCCACATCTGAGCAATTGCCTTTTGAAAAGATGTGAGATTTTGGAAAGAGAAATAGGGAGGCAATGAAAGCCTATGGGGGATTTTACCAATTTTGCACCCCTGTAACTCTGGTTTGCAGAGATGTAGGGACCCCATCTTTGGAATCCAAGTCTAACAATATGTCTTCTACCTGCATGAGACATTTCGTGAAATTCAGACGTTGCTAACGGCCATGGCTGAGATTTATGTACGTCAGCATCGCTACCATTGAAATTGCCCAAATAAACAGGTTTTTGTGACCCTAGGCTATGACCTCTTTGGCCTAGGGGCCCGAAACTCACCAGTCATGTTCCCCCTAAGGGTCCCTACAATGCTAGAAAATTTGCCACTGCTGAGCAATTGCCCTTTGAAAAGATGTGAGATTTTGGAAAGTGAAATAGGGAGGCAATGAAAGCCTATGGGGGATTTTACCAATTTTGCACCCCTGTAACTCTGGTTTGCAGAGATGTAGGGACCCCATCTTTGGAATCCAAGTCTAACAATATGTCTTCTACCTGCATGAGACATTTCGTGAAATTCAGACGTTGCTAACGGCCATGGCTGAGATTTATGTACGTCAGCATCACTACCATTGAAATTGCCCAAATAAACAGGTTTTTGTGACCCTAGGCTATGACCTATTTGGCCTAGGGGCCCGAAACTCACCAGTCATGTTCCCCCTAAGGGTCCCTACAATGCTAGAAAATTTGCCACTGCTGAGCAATTGCCCTTTGAAAAGATGTGAGATTTTGGAAAGAGAAATAGGGAGGCAATGAAAGCCTATGGGGGATTTTACCAATTTTGCACCCCTGTAACTCTGGTTTGCAGAGATGTAGGGACCCCATCTTTGGAATCCAAGTCTAACAATATGTCTTCTACCTGCAATTCAGACGTTGCTAACGGCCATGGCTGAGATTTATGTACGTCAGCATCACTACCATTGAAATTGCCCAAATAAACAGGTTTTTGTGACCCTAGGCTATGACATCCTAGGCCTACGACTGCATTGAATGCGACCCACGCATTGTGCGCATTCTGGACAACACCAATTACTGGGTTTATACCCTTCTGGATCCACGGTACAAACACAATGTTCCAAAACTGCTTGAAGGAAGAGTCAGACAGGTCAAAATGGAAGAATACCAGCAGGCCCTTGTGGAGACTTTAGAGAGGAGATTGACATCCTCCCCCTCCTCTAGCCAGTTGTACGCCGACAGACTGACTTCCGCAAACCCAGGACGACCAGGAGGGCAGCAAACAACACAAGCCCAATATTAATCTTAACCGCGCTCACAGTCTGGTGAGAAAAGAGGGGTATGAATGTTAATGTCACCATCCAATGCAAAAGTTCCAGATACCAGGCAAACACCAGGTTGATACTGTCCAGATCAAAGCATAACCACCATCTTCATCTCAGACCATCACGATTTTGCACATAGGAGATAAAGAGAAAAAATTCATAGCGTAACCAATTGCATAAAGGTATCACCACCACCAACCAGTGTATGCACGGGAACGCTTCCACCTTACTCCACTGTGCAGGGTCACACCCCCCCCTTGTGCGCCCGCACTCACCCAGCAATCCTCCTATATATCCGGAGGTAAGATGTTACGGCTTTTTGGAGGGTAAGTAGGCGTCACAAAAACTTGCAGGTCTGTAAACTTAAGACGACTTAAAATAGTGTAAAACCATTTAATATAGAATAAAAATAGAAATATTGCACTCACAAAGATTGCTGACAAAAGCGCATTGTATTAGTGAAGATTGGTCCCGGGTAGCCGCCTCCACAAATGCCGCCTTGAAAGCGCGTCCTTGCTGCAATGCTCACTCCAACAACATCCGGTCTCGTGGAACGTAGCTCCGCCCGACGCGTTTCGTCACAGCGTGACTCATCAGGGGCTGACGTAACCACGTAGACCGGCATCTTTTATTTCCCCAAGGACCTCCCATCCCCTCCTAACACCCATGACCTCACTCCGGAGGCTGCGTTCTATGTCAAGGCTGCATTATGTGTCAGCTTCACCAGGGGGACACAGCAGAGCGATTCGTACAAAATATTCACGTACCCACTGCGCAAAAGCACACATATATAATATAGCATAGATCGTAGTATAAGATTAAACTAATATGATGTCACAAATACTCCATTGTCATAAAAACATCAAATTAAATAAATAAAATAAATAAAACAACACACACTATGGATCAGGGTCCTTCTGCAACCACAACATCCAAGGAATGTATAAATTTCTAAGCCCACCCACTGATCAATCTACTACTCACCAATTAAAGGGGACCATATCACTATCCCAGGACAATGCACGCTATCTCATTAAGTGCCAAAAAATTGGCCAATAAACCAATCCAAATTTTCCCAGATATCTCATTAATATTATGTTACAGAAAAACAAACCCTTTCCATATATAAACACATTTTCTACAAACCTATATTCAGTACAATATTATCTATCAGAAATAAAACAGTTAAGATCTAATTCCACATTCATTCCACTAGGGGTGGACGTCTCCAACTCAAAGATCCATTTTGTCTCCTTTTTAGAAATCTCTCTTACCCTATTGCACCCTCTCCAGTTAGGCATTAACTTCTCCACTGCACAAAAATGCATGCAGGCAGGGTTACTCTGATGTTTTAACTTAAAATGGGATGATACACTGTGCGCCTCAAAACCATTTTTTATGTTATTTATATGTTCTCCTAACCGTTCCTTCAGTGGTCTGGTGGTGCGGCCCACATATTGTAGGCCGCAATCACACCAGATCACATAGACCACATAGGCCATTGCACATGTTATAAATTCCTTTATCTTAAAAGTTCTCCCATTAGCATTGGAAACAATTGTATTTAATTTATGGCCCTTTGCTGTCTGGCAACATTTACACCCCCTACATGGAAAAAAGCCTGGGGACTGCCACCCTGAGAGATGTGTTCTTTCTGGTGGGGCCACACAACTAGGAGCCAATTGGTTCTTCAGGTTTGGCGCACGTCTATATACAAAATTGGGTCTGGAGGGCAGTACACTTTTCAATACATGATCACTTTCCAGGATGTTCCAATGTTTAGAGAAAATACGTTCTACCTGTTTATGCTGGATCGAGAAGTCACTAAGGAAAGAGAAAGCTCTAGAATCATCCATCTGGCCTCTGGTCCCATTATAAATTAGTGCATCTCTCTCAATTCTCCCCACTTCCTGTTGAACTTCTTCTAACCAAGTTTCATTGTAACCCTTCTCCATAAATCTGGCCTTCAGGATTTCAGATTGTACGTAGTAATCGCTCAAATTGGAACAATTTCTCCTCACACGGGTAAATTGTCCCTTCGGGACCCCCTTCAACCACTGTGGGTGATGGCAACTGGTTGTATTAATAAAACCATTGCGATCAGTGGTCTTGAAAAAACATTTTGTCTCAAATCCCTGATCCTTACGGCTGATAGTAAGATCCAGGAAATTTATACTTACCCCACTGCTCTCCATAGTCAATTTGATGTTTTCTCGAAGTCTATTAACCTCTCCTATGAAATTATTCAGACCCTCCCCATCTCCTCTCCAGAAGATGAGGAGGTCATCTATATACCTCCTCCAAAAAAACAGGTTAGTCCCTCCTTTCTCGATAGCCTCCTCCTCCCAAAGTGCCATGTATATATTGGCCAGACTGGGGGCATAAGATGCCCCCATCGCACATCCAAAGATCTGCCTATAGTATTGGTTGTCATGCCAAAAATAGTTCCTTGTGAGGGAAAAATCAAGTAATGATAGAACAAATTCCATCCGCACAGCCGAGATATCACTCTCACGTCGAAAAACCGTCCTGACTGCTTCGATTCCCTCTTCATGGGGGATATTAGTATACAATGAGCTCACGTCTGCCGTGGCCATTATAATATCCCCCTCAATTTTTAACCCCTCAAGCAGCTGTATGGTGTGCCTAGTGTCTTTTAAAACACATGGCAGTTTGGGAATCAGAGGCTGTAAATAGCTGTCTATATATTGGCCTAATCTGTGGGTAATAGACCCCACCCCACTCAGAATTGGTCGACCAGGGGGATTTGTAATACTTTTATGGATTTTAGGTAATTGATAGATTACTGGTATCCTTGGGGCAAGGGGCACCAGGAAGTCACATTCCCTTTTATCCAGTAGGCCTAACATAAGCCCTTCATCCAATAATAATGACAATTCCCGTTTGTATTTCATTGTGGGATCACCTGGTAATTTCTCGTATGTTTGCTCATTGAGGACCAGCCTATCCAATTCTGCAAAGTACTGGTCCTTTTTCAGAACCACAACCCCCCCCCCCCCCCCCCTTATCTGCAGACCGCACCACTAATCCTTTATCTTTCAACAAACTTTCTACAGTGTTTTTATCTGAATTCAATGATCTTATCCCAATTTTTCTCAGATCATTTACCACTCTATCTTTAAAATTTTCTACAGAATTCTGATTGGAAACATCCTGGGGATTAAAAGTGGAAGCATTTTTGAAAACCACCTTTGGTCTGGCTCCTAGACAATTTACCCTGTTACTCGGACCTTCTTTTTGAATGAAGTATTTTTTAATGTTTAATTTCCTCACATATTTTTGTATATCGATGAAAGTATTGAATTTATTCAAATTCTTTTTTGGCGCGTACTTCAATCCCTGATCAAGCAACTTTAATTCATTTCTCTCTAGTTCTATACCACTAAGGTTAAAGATACCAGTTCCCACTATTGCCTTCTTCTTTTGTTCACACCTACCTGATCTCCGCCCCCTTCTGCACTTCTTTTTCGTGGGGTGTAATCCTGCCCCCCTTGGTATTCCTCCTCCCAACCTTCTCTCCAATACCGGGGGCGCGGGGCTAAAAAACGTGGTTGATCAAAACCTCTTCCCTCTCCTAATGGCTGAAATCTGTTCTGGGTTTGTATAGGGTAATTATAGTTATCATAATGGGGTAAATCAGCTCCCCTATTCCAATACTTATTGGGTCTTTGGTTTTGAAAGGCTCCCCTTCCCCCTCCCCTTTTTATTTCTCCTACACCAGGGATTCTATTAATAGCTCCACCCTTAGGATCCTGTGGTCTACTCACTCTTTCTATTATCTGCGGGGCTAGGATCGCACTATGTTGCTGTATTTGCTGTTGAGCAACTTGTTGTTGGGCAACATCCCCTATACTTACCTGTTGATTTCCAGCTGCATTGGCTTTCTCAGTTAAACGTTTCTGGACAATTGGTTGCCATTTATATGCTAATTTCTTTTTGTGCGCCTCACTATCGCGGGCAAACTTCTTTTGCTTGTCCGCGATAATGTTTTTCTCCCCCTGTGCCAAACTCTCCTGTATTTTTTTAGTTTTAGCAATATACTGCTCCGTGTTCTTGTATGGTTCTGTTTTACTTCTGATCCCTTCTATTTCTGTCCCTAATCTCTCTAATCTTCCCGATTTTCTCTTAATTAACAACTCCATAAATTTTAAACCACTCTCTGTAAAAAACTCTTCAAAAGAAGAAGGCAATAGTGGGAACTGGTATCTTTAACCTTAGTGGTATAGAACTAGAGAGAAATGAATTAAAGTTGCTTGATCAGGGATTGAAGTACGCGCCAAAAAAGAATTTGAATAAATTCAATACTTTCATCGATATACAAAAATATGTGAGGAAATTAAACATTAAAAAATACTTCATTCAAAAAGAAGGTCCGAGTAACAGGGTAAATTGTCTAGGAGCCAGACCAAAGGTGGTTTTCAAAAATGCTTCCACTTTTAATCCCCAGGATGTTTCCAATCAGAATTCTGTAGAAAATTTTAAAGATAGAGTGGTAAATGATCTGAGAAAAATTGGGATAAGATCATTGAATTCAGATAAAAACACTGTAGAAAGTTTGTTGAAAGATAAAGGATTAGTGGTGCGGTCTGCAGATAAGGGGGGGGGGGGGGGTTGTGGTTCTGAAGAAGGACCAGTACTTTGCAGAATTGGATAGGCTGGTCCTCAATGAGCAAACATACGAGAAATTACCAGGTGATCCCACAATGAAATACAAACGGGAATTGTCATTATTATTGGATGAAGGGCTTATGTTAGGCCTACTGGATAAAAGGGAATGTGACTTCCTGGTGCCCCTTGCCCCAAGGATACCAGTAATCTATCAATTACCTAAAATCCATAAAAGTATTACAAATCCCCCTGGTCGACCAATTCTGAGTGGGGTGGGGTCTATTACCCACAGATTAGGCCAATATATAGACAGCTATTTACAGCCTCTGATTCCCAAACTGCCATGTGTTTTAAAAGACACTAGGCACACCATACAGCTGCTTGAGGGGTTAAAAATTGAGGGGGATATTATAATGGCCACGGCAGACGTGAGCTCATTGTATACTAATATCCCCCATGAAGAGGGAATCGAAGCAGTCAGGACGGTTTTTCGACGTGAGAGTGATATCTCGGCTGTGCGGATGGAATTTGTTCTATCATTACTTGATTTTTCCCTCACAAGGAACTATTTTTGGCATGACAACCAATACTATAGGCAGATCTTTGGATGTGCGATGGGGGCATCTTATGCCCCCAGTCTGGCCAATATATACATGGCACTTTGGGAGGAGGAGGCTATCGAGAAAGGAGGGACTAACCTGGTTTTTTGGAGGAGGTATATAGATGACCTCCTCATCTTCTGGAGAGGAGATGGGGAGGGTCTGAATAATTTCATAGGAGAGGTTAATAGACTTCGAGAAAACATCAAATTGACTATGGAGAGCAGTGGGGTAAGTATAAATTTCCTGGATCTTACTATCAGCCGTAAGGATCAGGGATTTGAGACAAAATGTTTTTTCAAGACCACTGATCGCAATGGTTTTATTAATACAACCAGTTGCCATCACCCACAGTGGTTGAAGGGGGTCCCGAAGGGACAATTTACCCGTGTGAGGAGAAATTGTTCCAATTTGAGCGATTACTACGTACAATCTGAAATCCTGAAGGCCAGATTTATGGAGAAGGGTTACAATGAAACTTGGTTAGAAGAAGTTCAACAGGAAGTGGGGAGAATTGAGAGAGATGCACTAATTTATAATGGGACCAGAGGCCAGATGGATGATTCTAGAGCTTTCTCTTTCCTTAGTGACTTCTCGATCCAGCATAAACAGGTAGAACGTATTTTCTCTAAACATTGGAACATCCTGGAAAGTGATCATGTATTGAAAAGTGTACTGCCCTCCAGACCCAATTTTGTATATAGACGTGCGCCAAACCTGAAGAACCAATTGGCTCCTAGTTGTGTGGCCCCACCAGAAAGAACACATCTCTCAGGGTGGCAGTCCCCAGGCTTTTTTCCATGTAGGGGGTGTAAATGTTGCCAGACAGCAAAGGGCCATAAATTAAATACAATTGTTTCCAATGCTAATGGGAGAACTTTTAAGATAAAGGAATTTATAACATGTGCAATGGCCTATGTGGTCTATGTGATCTGGTGTGATTGCGGCCTACAATATGTGGGCCGCACCACCAGACCACTGAAGGAACGGTTAGGAGAACATATAAATAACATAAAAAATGGTTTTGAGGCGCACAGTGTATCATCCCATTTTAAGTTAAAACATCAGAGTAACCCTGCCTGCATGCATTTTTGTGCAGTGGAGAAGTTAATGCCTAACTGGAGAGGGTGCAATAGGGTAAGAGAGATTTCTAAAAAGGAGACAAAATGGATCTTTGAGTTGGAGACGTCCACCCCTAGTGGAATGAATGTGGAATTAGATCTTAACTGTTTTATTTCTGATAGATAATATTGTACTGAATATAGGTTTGTAGAAAATGTGTTTATATATGGAAAGGGTTTGTTTTTCTGTAACATAATATTAATGAGATATCTGGGAAAATTTGGATTGGTTTATTGGCCAATTTTTTGGCACTTAATGAGATAGCGTGCATTGTCCTGGGATAGTGATATGGTCCCCTTTAATTGGTGAGTAGTAGATTGATCAGTGGGTGGGCTTAGAAATTTATACATTCCTTGGATGTTGTGGTTGCAGAAGGACCCTGATCCATAGTGTGTGTTGTTTTATTTATTTTATTTATTTAATTTGATGTTTTTATGACAATGGAGTATTTGTGACATCATATTAGTTTAATCTTATACTACGATCTATGCTATATTATATATGTGTGCTTTTGCGCAGTTGGTACGTGAATATTTTGTACGAATCGCTCTGCTGTGTCCCCCTGGTGAAGCTGACACATAATGCAGCCTTGACATAGAACGCAGCCTCCGGAGTGAGGTCATGGGTGTTAGGAGGGGATGGGAGGTCCTTGGGGAAATAAAAGATGCCGGTCTACGTGGTTACGTCAGCCCCTGATGAGTCACGCTGTGACGAAACGCGTCGGGCGGAGCTACGTTCCACGAGACCGGATGTTGTTGGAGTGAGCATTGCAGCAAGGACGCGCTTTCAAGGCGGCATTTGTGGAGGCGGCTACCCGGGACCAATCTTCACTAATACAATGCGCTTTTGTCAGCAATCTTTGTGAGTGCAATATTTCTATTTTTATTCTATATTAAATGGTTTTACACTATTTTAAGTCGTCTTAAGTTTACAGACCTGCAAGTTTTTGTGACGCCTACTTACCCTCCAAAAAGCCGTAACATCTTACCTCCGGATATATAGGAGGATTGCTGGGTGAGTGCGGGCGCACAAGGGGGGGGTGTGACCCTGCACAGTGGAGTAAGGTGGAAGCGTTCCCGTGCATACACTGGTTGGTGGTGGTGATACCTTTATGCAATTGGTTACGCTATGAATTTTTTCTCTTTATCTCCTATGTGCAAAATCGTGATGGTCTGAGATGAAGATGGTGGTTATGCTTTGATCTGGACAGTATCAACCTGGTGTTTGCCTGGTATCTGGAACTTTTGCATTGGATGGTGACATTAACATTCATACCCCTCTTTTCTCACCAGACTGTGAGCGCGGTTAAGATTAATATTGGACTTTTGATTGCATTAATACAGGTGCTATTAACCAGCGCACCACGATTTAATTTGTTTAGAGTTAGTCTCCATTAGCGCACTGTTTTGCCTTTATTGTGAAACAACACAAGCCGCAGCTAGTGCCCAAAAGGGAATGGTATCGGCAGTGTCCTTGGAGTGGGAAAATTTTCTGACACCCATGCAGCAGCACACAGAACAGCAAGCGTGCAGATCCACCTCCAACACCGATCGCCTGGAGAAGATGGTCAAGGACTACATGTCAGATGGCATAGCTGTGTTGAACAATCCATCTGCACCCTTCAACTATTGGGTATCGAAGCTAGACACCTGGCACGAACTGGCAATGTACGCAATAGAGGTGCTGGCTTGCCCGGCAGCCAGCGTTATGTCGGAACGCTGTTTCAGTGCTGCCGGAGGCATCGTCACAGATCGGCGTATCCGCCTCTCCACAGAAAATGCAGACCGTCTGACTCAAATTAAAATGAATCAATCCTGCATTGGAAACGACTACGCAACACTCCCGGACCCCAACCAAGTAACATGAACAATGAACATCTGTGATGGGTTAGCGTTTCCGGTCCCTGTTTATTGAACCTCTCATCTGTATTACATTTATGACTGCATGGCGACAAAATGCAAATTGCTATCCGCACGCTTCTTGTCCTCATGCAAGGCCTGGGTTGTTGTGTCTCAAAGCGTGGCCTTCTCCTCCTGCGCCGCCCTCCTCCTGTTTCATCACGTGTGCTGCTGCTGGGTTAGCGTTACCGGTCCCTTTTCCTGGAACCTCTCATCTGTATTACATTTATGACTGCATGCCGACAAAATGCAAATTGCTATCCGCACGCTTCTTGTCCTCATGCAAGGCCTGGGTTGTTGTGTCTCAAAGCGTGACCTTCTCCTCCTGCGCCGCCCTCCTCCTGTTCCATCACGTGTGCTGCTTCTGGGTTAGCGTTACCAGTCCCTTTTCCTGGAACCTCTTATCTGTATTACATTTATGACTGCATGCCGACAAAAAGCATGTTACCTGTGCAAAGAAAACAGACATTTCCCGCATTTAAAAAACAGTTTTCCCTTTGAAACTTTAAAATTGATTTTCTCAAAAACTATAAGCTCTTTTTGCTATTTTTTTTCCTCTTGTACCCACTCCCAAGGTGCACATACCCTGTAAATGTGGGGTATGTAGCATGTAAGGAGGCTTTACAAAGCACGAAAGTCCGGGTCCCCATTGACTTCCATTATGTTTGGAGTTCGGCTCGAACACCCGAACATCGCGGCCATGTTCGGCCCGAACCCGAACATCTAGATGTTCGCCCAACACTACACGTGACCCGTTCGGCCAATCACAGCGATAGCCGAACGTTCGGGTAACGTTCGGCCATGCGCTCTTAGTTCAGCCATATGGCCGAACAGTTTGGTCGAACACCATCAGGTGTTCGGCCGAACTCAAACATCACCCGAACAGGGTGATGTTCTGCAGAACCCGAACAGTGGCGAACACTGTTCGCCCAACACTACACGGTTCCTGTGGTCAACTTAGAAGAAGTGCAGCAAACTGCATCCCTTATATACAAAAGCATCTGGCGCTCAATCCACAAACCTGTAGAGAAGTGACAAGCAGAAATTACGCCTATGCGTAATTAGGCATCGTAATTCTCAATTACGGATCGTAATCATAATGCAAAATTTCAGGGTAAAGTGTAGTTAATTTCATATGTAATTGTAAGCATTTGTAATTTCACATAATATTCGCGTCCCTTAGTGCCAACTTTAGTGATTAATAGCAAAGCCCCCATATATACTAATGCTACCAAATTCACTACATATGTTAATGAGAATAGTGCAAGTCAAAAAGAGAATTTTTCAAAAAGACCTTTTAGTTTTTGAGAAAATCGATTTTAAAAATGTAAAGAAAAATGGTTTTTAAACTGTCATTTTTCTGAGTTTAAAAAAACATTTTTCTTTGCATTTTTAAAATCTTTTTTTTTTCAAAAACTAGAAAGTATTTTTGAAACATTCTTCCCCACATGCTTAACATATGTAGCAATTTTGGTGACAGTAATATGTATGGGGACTTATGATTGAATGCTTGCAAAAATTACGTGAAAATGAATGCGAAATTATGATTGAATGCATGCAAAATTATGATATGAATGATTATACAAAATCAATTGAATTAACAATCTGTAATCACGCACACATAGGCGTAATTGTGAAAATGTACACAAAATTTTGCGTAATTGTAATTAGCTGATTACGATCATCATTGCTGTGGAGCAGATTTCTAAACGTTTTAATACGGAGGTCTCCACCAAACCCCACACAGATACTAACTCACCGGATTGTATGACAGATCAAACTCTCATAAAGCGTATAATTGCCGAGCCATCTAGTCCAAAGGCTGGCTTTCACCTTGAGAGTCTGAGGAGAATGACTGACAGAGTGTTAGCTGCAGGAGACTGCTAAACTGAGTTGTGGATTTTTCATTCTGTGCCATTCACTTTTCTTCTCTGCTTGAACACCTATACCATTGGAGAACATGTATCTTTATACTACTGGACAACTGTATGCTGACAGCTCTTAAGACCAGATGGCTCTGCAATTATACACTTTATGAGAGTTTGATCTATCATACGATTGTGAGGCACAGCGGAGCCGCCGCCGCACAGGGCAGCATCTCCGCTTCACAGATGGCGCTCTCCGTACCCCAGCCGGTGGATTCCGCCACTCATGCGGAGCCGCCGGCACAGAGCAGAGGGGACACCACCGCCGCTGGCAATATGGCAGCGGGTCCCGCAATTCACCCGGCGGACTTCGGAGCGCACGCTGACCTGGAGCCTGGCCTCTCTGACATTCAGAGGCAGAGGCTCATGCGCACGCGCGCGAGGCAACAGGACTCTTACCTCCTACGAAGGAAGGTCAGCTGACTCTCCAGTCAGCTGACCTCAGGAGGTCTCCGGATTGGCTTAGCTCCTGGGCGGGCTGGCTGAGTTACACTCAGCATAAAAAGAGCTGGATGTCAGTTCTTCTTTGTCTGCTGTCGTGTAAACACTTCTGTGTTAGCGCTCAGACCTTAGTGCAGTGCCCTGGTGTTGATACTAAGGACTTCACACCTTAGCTTAGGATTATTATTGTATATTGATCTGTGTTTTGACTCTGGCTATCCTTGACTATTCTATCTCTTGCTGATTGTGTACTTTTGCCTATCTGATCCTTGTTGCCGACTCCTGCCTGTTCAACGATTTCTCTTCTGCCTTCCGCTCCTGTACTGCCGCTGCCATCTCTGTGGCCGAACCCTTGCCTGTCTGACCTTTCTCCCTTCAGTGGAACGTCTCACACTGGAGGGTCAACTCTGAGGCTTGCCTCTCCGAGACGCCTGCCCCAAGCAGACGATTTCTGCTGGGGGTCGAGATTCCTCACTCAGTCTGGTCAGAGGATCTCACGCACGGGGTTCCCATTCAGAGGTAACCACACCTCTGAGGAATTACCGTGTGGTGGACATTTCCACATTATCTGATATATTACTGTCTTATTGTGTTTTTTGCTGGTGTTCAGAGGTTAACAATATATCGGATTATCGGTGATACTGCAGATCATCAATAATCAGGTATATATCTGCATTCTTGGTGATACTGCAGATCGCCAATAATCAGATAATCTCTGCGTGCTGACACTGATCATGACAGAACAGCAGACCATTGGTATGGAAGCACTTCGCGGTCAGATCGAGACTCTAACCACTTCGCTCAATAACCTCATCGAGGTGGTTAATACACAACAGACTCAGATCAACCAGTTGGCTGGGTCTGTACGGGTCTTGCAGATGACTGTGGCCACAGTGCAATCCCCTCCGGTCACAGATCTCTGCATGTCAGTGCCCGAAAAGTTTTCAGGGCAATGATCAGACTTCCAGAGTTTTCGTAACCGGGTTTTATCTTACTTTGAACTACGACCTACTCAGTCAGGTTCTGAGCAGCAAAGAGTGACCTTTATTAAAACTTTACTGTCCGGGGACTCGCAAACCTGGGCGTGCGGTCTTCCGCCCGTGGATGCGGCTCTCACCTCAGTAGAGGAATTCTTCAAAGCCATAATTTATGACGATCCGGATGCTTCGATCACTGCCGAGAGGAAGCTCAAAAATCTCAGGCAGGGTCGAGACACGGTTGAGGTCTACGCAGCAGAATTCAGAAAGTGGGCCGTGTCATCTAGGTGGGGATCTCACGCCTTGTTAGATTGTTTTCTGTCAGGCCTGTCAGATGCAGTCTCTGAGTTATTGTTAGGACACCCAGAACCCAAGTCAGTGGATAACTGAGGTGTTGGGGAGATTTGTCGTGGTATATCTCGACGACATTTTGATTTTCTCCCCAAACCTCATAGAACATTGTAAGCATGTCAAATATGTCTTGAAGAGGTTGAGACAAAACCTATTGTATGCAAAACTAGAGAAGTGCCTCTTTGAGGTCACTCAAGTCCCTTTCCTGGGGTACATTATTTCTACGTCAGGTCTTTCTATGGATCCAGAAAAGGTTTCGGCTGTGTTGGAGTGGCCACAACCGGCAGGCTTGAAGGCACTCCAAAGATTCCTTGGTTTTGCTAACTACTACCGGAGATTTATCAAGGGATTCTCTTCGGTAGTAGCCCCTTTGACTAGTCTCACCAAGAAGGGGGCTGACCCTTATCATTGGCCACCAGAAGCCCAGACAGCCTTTAACACCCTTAAGAAATTGTTTTGCTCGGCACCGATCTTGAGACATGTCGATGTCACCCTTCCCTTCATGCTGGAAGTGGATGCCTCAGAGGGTTGGGGTGGGGGCAGTCTTGTCTCAACGTTCAGGCCCTCAAGGCAAGACACATCCCTGCACCTACTTTTCACGTAGATTCTCCCCTGCTGAAAAGAACTACGACGTAGGTAACAGGTACTTCTTGCCATCAAGCTAGCTTTTCAGGAATGGCGTCATTGGCTTGAGGGTGCGGAGCATACTATTACCGTATTTACTGACCATAAGAATTTGGAGTATATTGAGGGTGCCAAAAGGCTTACTCCCAGACAGGCCCGCTGGTCTTTATTCTTCTTTCGCTTCAGATTTGTCATCACCTATACCCCAGGTTCAAAAAATGTTAAGGCAGATGCTCTCTCCAGGTGTTTCGAGCCCGAGACAGTTCAGTCGACACCTCCAGAGGGCATCATATCCTGTAAGATAGTGCTAGCTGCCACTGAAACATGGGAGGATTGGGCTGCTACACTAGCGTCATACCAGCTAGATACTCCAGAATGGAAACCAGAAGGAGTCCTCTTCATACCACTCCCCTTCCGATTGCAAATCCTGCAGCTGTTCCATGCGCATAAGAATGCAGGTCACCCTGGGGTCACTCGCACTCTGGATTTGCTCACCAGGTGCGTCTGGTGGCCCTCCTTGGCCTTGGATTGTAAGGAATTTATCAGAGAGCGTGTTGTGTGTGCCAGGAGCAAGCCTTCTCGCCTTGCTCCAGTGGGAACTTTACAATCCTTACCAACACCCAGTGAACCATGGACCCATCTGTCCATGGACTTCATTGGTGAGCTCCCCAGATCAGAAGGCATGTCAGTCATATGGGTAATTGTGGATAGGTTCAGCAAAATGGCTCATTTTGTTCCCCTTAAAGGATTCCCTTTGGCCCAGGAGCTGGCCGATCTCTTTGTGCGGCACATCTTCCGCTTGCACGGAATCCCGGATGATGTGGTTTCCGACAGGGGGGTCCAGTTCGTGTCTAAGTTTTGGAGGGCCTTTTGCCATTCTTTGGGGTATCACTCACAGTCCAACGGACAAACTGAAAGGGTTAACCAGGCTCTGGAGCAGTTCCTTAGATCTTACGTCACAGATGCCCAGACCGAGTGGGTAAAATGTTTACCTTTCGCTGAGTTCGCACACAACAACCTGAAGAGCTCATGAACAGGGTTGTCTCCTTATCAGGTTGTGTCAGGAAAGTCCCCTAAGTTCTCCCCATTACCTGTGTGTCCTTCCTTGCTCCCAGCTCTAGAAGATTGGCAGAAAGCTTTAAGGGAGCTTTGGGGACAGGTGGAGAAAAATCTAGGAATAGCTTTTCAGAAGCAAAAGAAACAAGCCGACAAGAGACGGTCTCTTGAGTGGCACTTTGCCCCGGGAGACAAAGTGTGGGTGTCGACCAGACATTTGGCTCTTCGACAATTGTCTACCAAGTTAGGCCCCAGGTTTATAGGGCCTTATTCTGTGGTCAAGAAGAACAATAATGTTTCATATATCATTGATCTCCCTGCCAGTATGAGATGTGGGAGATCATTCCACGTCTCATTACTGAAACCGGCAGTTTGTGTGGATTCCTCCCCCCCCAGTGGTTGTAGAGGGCCAGAAAGAATACGAGGTCGAAAGGATTCTGGATTCTCGTCTGGTGCAGAATTCTGTGCAGTATCTGGTCCATTGGAAGGGGTATGGGGTGGAGGACAGATCCTGGGTACCAGAGGCTCACATGCATGCTGAGAAATTGAAAAGAAGGTTCCATCAGTTATATCCCGAAAAGCCATGTAGGAGGTGTCCGGAGTCCACTCCTCAAGACGGGGGGGGGGTTACTGTGAGGCACAGCAGAGCCGCCACCGCACAGGGCAGCATGCCGGCGGTCTCCGCTTCACAGATGGTGCTCTCCGTGTCCCAGCCGGCGGGTTCCGCCACTCATGCGGAGCCGCCGGCACAGAGCAAAGGGGACACCACCGCCGCTGGCAATATGGCAGCGGGTCCCGCAATTCACCCGGCGGACTTCGGAGCGCACGCTGACCTGGAGCCTGGCCTCTCTGACATTCAGAGGCAGAGGCTCATGCGCACGCGCGCGATGCGACAGGACTCTTACCTCCTACGAAGGAAGGTCAGCTGACTCTCCAGTCAGCTGACCTCAGGAGGTCTCCGGATTGGCTTAGCTCCTGGGCGGGCTGGCTGAGTTACACTCAGCATAAAAAGAGCTGGATGTCAGTTCTTCTTTGTCTGCTGTCGTGTAAACACTTCTGTGTTAGCGCTCAGACCTTAGTGCAGTGCCCTGGTGTTGATACTAAGGACTTCACACCTTAGCTTAGGATTATTATTGTATATTGATCTGTGTTTTGACTCTGGCTATCCTTGACTATTCTATCTCTTGCTGATTGTGTACTTTTGCCTATCTGATCCTTGTTGCCGACTCCTGCCTGTTCAACGATTTCTCTTCTGCCTTCCGCTCCTGTACTGCCGCTGCCATCTCTGTTGCCGAACCCTTGCCTGTCTGACCCTTCTCCCTTCAGTGGAACATCTCTCACTGGAGGGTCAACTCTGAGGCTTGCCTCTCCGAGACACCTGCTCCAAGCAGACGATTACTGCTGGGGGTCGAGATTCCTCACTCAGTCTGGTCAGAGGATCTCACGCACGGGGTTCCCATTCAGAGGTAACCACACCTCTGAGGAATTACCGTGTGGTGGACATTTCCACACCATCTGATATATTACTGTCTTATTGTGTTTTTTGCTGGTGTTCAGAGGTTAGCAATATATCGAATTATCGGTGATACTGCAGATCATCGATAATCGGGTATATATCTGCATTCTTGGTGATACTGCAGATCGCCAATAATCAGATACTCTCTGCGTGCTGACACCGATCATGACAACGATCCGGTGAGTGAGCACCTGTGTGGGGTGTGGTGGGAAGCCTCCGTATTAAAAAGTTTAGAGATCTGCTCTACAGATTTGTGGATTCAGTGCCAGATACTTTTGTATACATAACATTCTGTTGGCATTGCACTAAGCACCCATGCTTTTTCTTGGCTGCTTTGATACACCTTTATTATTGAACTTTTTGTAAGCTCATTGCTTGTCATTTGCCACCACTGGACATTACTCATAATTGCATGCTCAGGGCTGCCTTTAAATGAAGAAGAGGGTGGTCAGCAACTGAAAAAGTTTCTGATTGTTAGCATAGAGGACTGATGCTGATTAAAACTTAACCTTTAATGAGCATAAGCTATAAAAAGGAGCCCTAAGGTATTCCTTAGGTATTCCTAAGAGAGGAGGTGGAATCTATATTCAGAATGATCATTGGTCGACCTAAAGTACAACATTTACAGGAGGGCTATTCCCTCTACTCCTCACAAAGAAATGCTACTATACACACATCACCACCCCACCACAACCCAACATGTTTCACCCTGTATACATTGGGGCTTCATCAGGGGTATATAACAAAGTACAGTAGTGCTATATAGCAAAAAATATAAAGCATTCATAAATCACATTGACATAAAGTCATGGCTATATAGTCAAGCTACTACTTTCAAAACTATTTAATTATTTTTAAACAAAATTAAAAAAAAAACCCCATGGAAATTTAAACTCTTCCATATTGTTGAAGAATTTCATCATTTGAATTTCAAAGTAATAGCTGATATACTTTCCGCATCTTATTTGTTACCATGTAAACATAAACAGATCTATCAACGACATCTTTAAATTACATTACTCTGAGTGTTCAGTAAGAAAAACAGACTGTGTAGGTGCAACTATATAGTTTGTTGTTTTTGCATCATTACCTTTCTGACAGGAGTTGCACCCGGAGTTCCACCGGCCGACTTCCTGTCGGCAATCCGCACTTGACGTCACTAGGACGTATGGGAACGGCGCATAGCGGCGATGCTTTTGCTTATAGAGACGGAATACAGGTAAATGGCTTTATGCTTTGAAGGTTGTAACCTTACTTGTTCCCCATCAGGTCCGCCGGTAACCCCGCCCATTAGAACACCGATTGGTGATTTTACTGGAGGAGGGATATTTAAGGACTGTGCACAGGTGTGTGTGTTATGGCTACTGCAATTTGATAAAGGGCTAGGCCCGAAACAGCGACTGTCATTGTGTTGCCACTTTGCTATATGCAATAAAAGAGCTTGAATATCTGATTACTTGAGTGGTGCCGGTCTCTGTGGAGAAGTCTGGTGTTTGAACGTCCCAAGGGACACTGGGACGCAGACCGTGGCACACCGATTCTACCTTTGGTGGTGCTCTTCCTAAGCTACTTTGTCTTCTAAGTCAGCAGACCCATGGCAGCCAATCAGCCAGCACGCCTTCCTGGACCCCCCTATGAAAAAGCAATTGCGGTGGCCATATTGGATCAATGCTCAGCTGGCTGTGAACTGTTAGTGAGAGCAGGGACAGACTTGCTGCAGATAGGTAGGGAAAGCATTAGCTAGGCCTGTGTTCTTTTTACTCACTTACTGTGAAAGCACTTCAAACAGCCCTATTGAGGGCTGCTAGGACATCAGTTTACTGTGGTTTTTATTTTGTGTGTAACACTCCACAGCCCACTGACACCCAGAGCTGTGTGCACACTACTGCTGTTGCTACATTAAGTTACAGGCACAGAACCACTCCAGTGCATTATTATTTCACTGTGTTCTGATAGTACTATTGCATTTCTCAGTGTGAGACACTCCACAGCCCACTGACACCCAGAGCTGTACATAATGGGATTTCTGTCCTTTAGGGCAGTGGTGCTCACCGCCAGGTCGTGATCACGCTTACGCGTGGATTCACGACCATTTTGACGCATTCCGCCTTGGACACGCTAAGCCGTGAATAGATTTTCAACCACGAAAATCTGCTTCGGCTACGCGTGAATGCGGACAGAAATCCGCATTCACGCTCGTGAAACCCGGCGCTGAAGTCGTGGTTTGCGGAAATGCGTCAAACTATGCGGAAGTGACACATTGCAGGCCAATCAGAGTGCCCCAGCCAGGCCCTAGCAACCAATCACAGGAGGGGAGCTATGCCCTCCCCTCCTGAATATAAAGCGGCGGCCATGATGGAAAAGCTCTGTCCTTGTTAGACTGTGGTGCTGAGAGGATTATCTCCAGGCCATTGTTGTTTGAGCAAGTGCATTTATTGTGTTAAAAACAAAGCGTTTTTTTTGCTAACACTGCTCTTATACTGTACACAGTTAGCTAGTCAGTGAGTGATTGCTGTAGTTAGTTGTAGTCAGTGTAGTGTAGTGGGAGTGTGGGAGTCTAGTGATTATTTAACTGTGTGTAGTGCTGTGCAGGCAGGTTCAGTGCTGCAGTGTAGTGGGAGTGGGGATTATCTGTGTGTAGAGTGCAGGCAGGCAGGTTAGTGCAGCTGCAGTGTTCACTTGTATATTCCAGTGACAGTTATACACTTGTACTATTTGCAGGCAGCCAGTCACACCGCCGGCGCCGCCACTCTCTGCCAGCGCTGTTCATTCATTCTGTCAGTGACCTTGTGCCGTGCCCAGTGCCCACTGCTCGCTCGCTCGCTGGCATATGAGCATCTCATTACACAGTGTGACATCCTTGTGTGCCCACTGCATCCTTCAGTGACCTAGTTGTATATCCAGTGCCCACTGCTGTGCCCACTGCATCCTTCAGTGACCTTGTACTGTGGCCACTGCATCCTTCAGTGACCTAGTTGTATATCCAGTGCCCACTGCTGTGCCCACTGCATCCTTCAGTGACCTTGTACTGTGCCCACTGCATCCTTCAGTGACCTTGTACTGTGCCCACTGCATCCTTCAGTGACCTTGTACTGTGCCCACTGCATCCTTCAGTGACCTTGTACTGTGCCCACTGCATCCTTCAGTGACCTAGTTGTATATCCAGTGCCCACTGCTGTGCCCACTGCATCCTTCAGTGACCTTGTACTGTGCCCACTGCATCCTTCAGTGACCTTGTACTGTGCCCACTGCATCCTTCAGTGACCTTGTACTGTGCCCACTGCATCCTTCAGTGACCTTGTACTGTGCCCACTGCATCCTTCAGTGACCTTGTACTGTGCCCACTGCATCCTTCAGTGACCTAGTTGTATATCCAGTGCCCACTGCTGTGCCCACTGCATCCTTCAGTGACCTTGTACTGTGCCCACTGCATCCTTCAGTGACCTTGTACTGTGCCCACTGCATCCTTCAGTGACCTTGTACTGTGCCCACTGCATCCTTCAGTGACCTTGTACTGTGGCCACTGCATCCTTCAGTGACCTAGTTGTATATCCAGTGCCCACTGCTGTGCCCACTGCATCCTTCAGTGACCTTGTACTGTGGCCACTGCATCCTTCAGTGACCTAGTTGTATATCCAGTGCCCACTGCTGTGCCCACTGCATCCTTCAGTGACCTTGTACTGTGGCCACTGCATCCTTCAGTGACCTAGTTGTATATCCAGTGCCCACTGCTGTGCCCACTGCATCCTTCAGTGACCTTGTACTGTGGCCACTGCATCCTTCAGTGACCTTGTGCTGTGCCCACTGCATCCTTCAGTGACCTTGTACTGTGCCCACTGCATCCAGTGATTCATTACTAGCAACATGTCTGGCAGGGTTTCGCGGGGTGAGAGGAAAGGGAGTTCAATTGCCTCAGCCACTTCTGGGACTACTCCACGTCCAGGGAGAGGACGCCCAGCTGTACGTGGTCGTGATGCAGCAGAAAAGGGGGCAGCAAAGCCTGGGCCGAGTCAGCGGACGCCATTGTCCAAATATTTTAAAGTTTCTGGTCCCCGTGTGGTGGTTGAGCAAATGGAACCTGACGTACTCATGGACATCATGACTTCCTCCCAGACCTCTACTGTGAGCACCACTCCAAGCAGTAGCAGCAGCAGCCAACATCCCACGCTTGTTGTGACATCCACCCCAGCACCCACTGGTCAGCAGCCCTCCCAGGATGACAGCGTTCTGTCCCTCAGTCCGGCATCTGGGAACCTGCTGATGCAAGAAGCACAGGACTTACTGGGGACTGATGTGGCAGAGATTGAGATCGGGTCACAATCACAAGCGTTGTTGAGTTCTGGTGATGAAGAAGAGGGGTCTGTGTCTGGGGATGTAGGGACAGAAGAGGAGGCGGGGGAGTCAGAGGAAGAGCTGGATTATGATGATGCTGCTGATGATGACATTGTGGACCCTAACTATGTGCAGCCTGCTGAGTCCGTGGAAGAATGGTCAGAGCAGGATGACGAGTCACCTCGGCCTAGGCAAGGATATCGCCATATGTCAGGCAGGGGCAGGGGCATCGGCAGCAGTGGGCGTGGAGGAAGTAGACAGGACACTGCTTCAGCCGGCACCACCACCATGCAACCCCCGGCAACTACTACCACACATTGCTCCGCTGCACCCTCTGCTAGTGGGGGCCGCAGTAAATTAAAGTCACCAGTGTGGGATTGCTTTGAGGAATGTACTGATGACAAAAGGTATGCGGTGTGCAGGTTATGCAGCAAAAGATTGAGCCGTGGGAAAAGTCTGAGCAAGATGGGTACCTCATCCCTCCAGGGCCACCTGAGAAGCCGCCACTGCCGCGAGTATGCGGACTTTAAGAGGAAGCAGGCACTGCTGGCAGGGGTTCCTGAGAGCAGAAGGCCCACCAGCGAAGCAGCATCCTCCCTCCCTCAGGGTCGTGAATCCCCCACAGCAGCAGCAGCAGTAGTAGCACGCAAGCGCTCTTTCACCTCGGCTGCTCAGGACACAGACATTGAGGCTGGCAGCCAGTGTTCGTCTCTCTCCTCTGTCTCCCCTGCATCCCAGCGTCGTCAGACCCTGCTGAGCGACACCTTTCAGGGTCTGACCAAGCCTCTGCCTCCAAGCCACAGGCGGATCCGCAAACTAAATGGCTTGCTGGCCCGGGCCATGGCATCACAGCTGCTTCCCTACTCCCTGGTGCAGGAGGGGAGCGCCATGCGAACGCTGCTCCAATTTGGCATCCCCGAGTGGCAAGTCCCCAGTCGCCACTATTTCAGCAGGAGCGTGATCCCAGCACTCCACAAGTTTGCGGTGGAAAACGTGGCCCGTTCCCTGGACTACTCTGTGGGCAAGCGGGTCCACGTGACCATGGACTCGTGGAGTAGCAGATTTGGGACAGGTCGCTACCTGTCCTTTACGGCCCACTGGGTGACACTGATGGAAGGGAGGGAGGACAAGAGCGCATCAGCCCAGCTAGTGGTGCCACCACGCGGGATCAGGGGGGATGCAGAAGGGTCCTGTCACGACACTCCCTCAGCACCCGGAAAGCAAGCCCGCCTCGGCAGCAGCAGCGCCAAGCCTCGGCACTGCCAAGCCCTTTTAAAATTGGTGACCCTGGGGAAGGAGAGGCTTACGGCCACCAACGTCCTGGCCGCCCTCAGGAAGCAGGAGCGGAGGTGGCTGACCCCCAGAGGCCTGGAAGTGGGGTATGTGGCAGCCGATAACGGGGCCAACCTGGTGGCAGCAGTGCAGCAGGGAAACCTCCAGCACATCCCCTGCTTGGCCCACGTGCTCAATCTTGTGGTGCAGCGCTTCTTGCGCACCTACCAGGGGATGAGCGAGCTGCTGCAGGATGCCCGGGCGGTGGTACGCTTTTTCCGCCTGTCAGCCACTGCCTCTGCACTCTTGTCCACCTTACAGCAGCAGTATGGAAGGCCACAGCACCGGATGATCATCGACATGCCAGTTCGCTGGAATTCGACTCTGGCCATGTTGGAGCGGCTGTGTCAGCACAGGCTGGCTCTTAGGGCCTACATGCTAGACCCAAGTGTCCCCAGCAACCAGCAAGTCCCCATGATTACTGCCACTCAGTGGACACTGATGCAGCAAGTAAGCCTGGTGCTGAGTCCCTTCCTGGAGGCAACCAAGATGGTCAGTGAGGAGCGGGCCTCTGTGTGCCAGTGGGTGCCCTTGGTTTGTCTACTGGAGCAGGCAATGGACAATTTAATTGAGCGTGGGGATGAAGCCCTGAGGCAGTTGGAAGAACAGGAGCAGATGGCAGCACAGTCCAGCTCAGAGGAGGGCTCACAGCAGGTAGTGGAAGAGTTGGAGGTCCCTAACCTGAATGAGGAGGAGGAGGAGGAGCAGAGTGCAGCAGGCGTTGTACGTGGATGTCGGTTTGAGGAGGACAACGACATGGCACAGGAAGAGGACAGGCATGCGTTATGGGAGAATGGCGAGGACGAGGAAGATCTTGCTGGCAGGGCCCACTTGTTTCCCATGGCTGTGCACATGTTGCGCTGCCTTCGCAGGGACCCCCGGGTGATCCAGATGCGTTCAAGGGAGGACATCTGGATCACCTTGATGCTTGATCCCCGTCTGAAGGGGAAGCTGGGAGACTTAATGACGCCATCCACCACCGAGCAACGCACAAGGGAGTTGAAGGAGGCCCTTGTGCGCAGACTACTGGAAGCATTCCCCCAGCCTTCCACCCCCACTGTAACTGCTCTGCCAAGCCAGCAAGAGGTGCCTGCCATTGCCACTAGCAGCACAACAACAACCACCAGCAGCAGCAGCCGCAACTGGCGCCCCGGAGACCTGAAGAGCCTAAGCAAGAGCCTGTATGCAGTGCAGCAGCCCAGAACAGAGGTGCCCGCCACAGCATCCACCACCAACCAGCACAAGCAACGACTGACCACCATGGTGTCTGACTATATGGGGTCATCCAGCGGGCTCAATGACACCGACAGCCCCGTGGACCCCTTGGAGTACTGGGTCAAGAGACTGGACATCTGGAGCGAGCTTTCCCAGTACGCCCTGGAACTCCTATCCTGCCCTCCTTCCAGTGTCCTCTCAGAGAGATGCTTTAGTGCGGCCGGTGGCGTGGTCACAGAGAAGCGCTCTCGGCTCTCCCACGCCTCTGTGGACAAACTCACCTTCCTGAAAATCAACCAGGCTTGGGTGGAAGGTGAGTTCCTGGCCCCTATTGTCGGACACAGGGGGACATGAAGTGGCTGCTGCATGTGCTGTTGTTAACTATGCCTGCCTTTATAAAGACATTTACTACCTGCCTAGTGCCTACCTTGGTTAATTTTTTGGTGTTATGGTACTACTACCAGTAAGTTGCCATGGTCCTCCTTCTGAGCTGCTGAACTGACCGCCCGCTTTGTCCTCCTGACTCAGTCGCTACTACACTCTGCGTTCACACTGCCCGGGTCGCCGGGTGCATTTAATTTTTTGGCCAGCACTATGACGCTGTGCTACTACTACTGTGCTGCTGCTGCTGAACTGACCGCCCGCTTTGTCCTCCTGACTCAGTCGCTACTACACTCTGCGTTCACACTGCCCGGGTCGCCGGGTGCATTTAATTTTTTGGCCAGCACTATGACGCTGTGCTGCTACTACTGTGCTGCTGCTGCTGAACTGACCGCCCGCTTTGTCCTCCTGACTCAGTCGCTACTACACTCTGCGTTCACACTGCCCGGGTCGCCGGGTGCATTTAATTTTTTGGCCAGCACTATGACGCTGTGCTACTACTACTGTGCTGCTGCTGCTGAACTGACCGCCCGCTTTGTCCTCCTGACTCAGTCGCTACTACACTCTGCGTTCACACTGCCCGGGTCGCCGGGTGCATTTAATTTTTTGGCCAGCACTATGACGCTGTGCTGCTACTACTGTGCTGCTGCTGCTGAACTGACCGCCCGCTTTGTCCTCCTGACTCAGTCGCTACTACACTCTGCGTTCACACTGCCCGGGTCGCCGGGTGCATTTAATTTTTTGGCCAGCACTATGACGCTGTGCTACTACTACTGTGCTGCTGCTGCTGAACTGACCGCCCGCTTTGTCCTCCTGACTCAGTCGCTACTACACTCTGCGTTCACACTGCCCGGGTCGCCGGGTGCATTTAATTTTTTGACCAGCACTATGACGCTGTGCTGCTACTACTGTGCTGCTGCTGCTGAACTGACCGCCCGCTTTGTCCTCCTGACTCAGTCGCTACTACACTCTGCGTTCACACTGCCCGGGTCGCCGGGTGCATTTAATTTTTTGGCCAGCACTATGACGCTGTGCTACTACTACTGTTCTGCTGCTGCTGAACTGACCGCCCGCTTTGTCCTCCTGACTCAGTCGCTACTACACTCTGCGTTCACACTGCCCGGGTCGCCGGGTGCATTTAAGTTTTTGGCCAGCACTATGACGCTGTGCTACTACTACTGTGCTGCTGCTGCTGAACTGACCGCCCGCTTTGTCCTCCTGACTCAGTCGCTACTACACTCTGCGTTCACACTGCCCGGGTCGCCGGGTGCATTTAATTTTTTGGCCAGCACTATGACGCTGTGCTGCTACTACTACTACCAGTATGTTGCCGTGGTCCTTCTGTGCTGCTGAACTGACCGCCCGCATAGACCTTCTCCTGACTCAGTCGCTACCACCACTGCACTCTGCGTTCACACTGCCCGTGTCCACTGACAACTCTGCTGCGATGTCATTGCTAATTGCTGCAAAAAAAAATAAAAAAAAATTACAAAAACCTCTCTGGAGCCTTTTTGCCGTCAGCCACTCATCCTCCTCCAGCGGTACCTTCGCCGCCAAGTGCCATTGGAACTCACCTTCACCTCTTTGACTGCTTAACGCGTATATCCCTTTTTAAAACCATTTATTACCAATTAATAGCCCCATTTAAAGTGTTGATTTCACTTTAAAATCCATTTTCTCTAGAAAAAATTTTTTGGGGGGAATTTTTTATGTTGAAGTTATGTTGCCCCTTATCACCTCGATAATCCATGCTATTTGGGGGACTGTAGCATGTATGGGGGCTTTGTTATTAACGTTAAAAGAAAATCCGCCTCCGGGCGTGAATCCGCGCGTGATTACGCCATTCACGGGAAAAACTCCGCGTGGTTGCGTGGACGCGGACGAAAATCCGCATGCGGCGGGGCCGAATGCGGATTTTTTTTTGCAACCACGCGGATTTCCGAATTCGTGGATGAGGCACATCCGAGCATCCCTGCTTTAGGGATTAAAACCCGACTTTGCGTCAACTCCGTCATTTTTGGTGAGACTTTTGGCATGGATCCCCCTCTGGCATGCCACAGTCCAGGTGTTAGAGCCCTTGAAACATCTTTTCCATCACTTTTGCGGCCAGGAAAAGTCTTTGTAGGTTTTAAAATTCGCCTGCCCATTGAAGTCTATGGCGGTTCGCGGCCAGATTCGCCTGTTCACGAACATTTTTCGGAAGTTCGTGTTCGTAAACAGAAAATTCTATGTTCGCGACATCTCTACTAGTAATTAAATAAGCATCTTTCAATACAATATATCGTCCTGCAGTTTCTCTGCACTGCTTTTTGCATTTTTTGTATATCTATTCTATTGTTACTTTCTCTTTCATGTTCTTCCTCTGTTGTCCTTCTCTATCTCCACTTACTCTTTCCCTCATTATCCACTATGCTATGCTCTCTCCCCCTTCCACCCTGAGCTTCCTGTGATAATTTATGCTCTCTCTGCATCACGTTGCACTCTCTTTATCTCACTTTGAGGTCTCTCTCCGAAATGAGTTTGCACTCTATCTCTTTGTGACACTACAGGTGCGTACACACATGCGACTATAGTTGTTTGAAACGATCGTTTGCAAAAGTAGTACATCGTTGGAAACGATCGTTCGTACTAGGCTTGACATGCGCATTTCGCTATTTCTCCATGGAACTTTTCATTTTTATGCGTAAGCGCAATAGTTGCTTTACGTGATGTAACGTTCGTTCTAACGATCAGATCGTTACACACATTTAAAAACTAACTTTACTTAGGTCGTTCTTTCGTCAATTAAAAGTTTGTTCGTCGTTCACAACGACCGATCGTTGTCGCATGTGTGTACGTAGGTTTAATGCTGCTGCCCCCTCTATCTGTGGCACCTTGCCGTCTCTTTCATTATGTGGCTGTGTGTAAGATGTCTCTCTGTGGTACTTTGAATGCTCTAGTTGCAGCGGGCTCTGCATTCTTTTCAGCTGGTCCACTTTTAATTTCTCTGTTACACTGTGTGCTGACTCTCTAGAGCACTTTGTGCTCTTTTTAATATGATCCTTTCCACTTTTACCAGGTAACCAGGTAACCAGGTAACCATATAGGGGAGTGAAGGGGGCCATTTGACACCAGGAAACTGTATTAGGGCTGAATCACATGTCCCTCCAAGTTGCTACGACTACACTGACCAGACGTCCCGTTTTACCTGGGACACGTCCCAGGTTTAGGGTCCCCTGTCCCAGGTTGCAATGTGTCCCAGGTTTTGTCCCACTTTGTGCCACTGGGTGTCCCAGGCATGAGACTCTGTGACCGCATGAGGTAATGTTTGCCTCATTTAACGTTTGCAGAGTCGTGGTAAACGTTTTCTGCTTCATTTCATATGTCAGAGGTAAAGGTATTTGCATTTCATTTGTCGGAGGTAACGGTTGCTGCAATTATTATTTGATGAGACTGCATTTGAAACTTTGGGGTTATTGTTGCAGGATTTGGCATTTTGGGGGCTCATGAGTATTAAATGGTATGCTAATACTAAAGCATCAGCAGTTTCTGCAGATTTCGCGCACAATCTAATCCTACCATAGTCATATGTCCTGCCATATTATTATGTATTTATATAGCTCTGGCATCTAAAGCAGCACTTTACAGAGAATGTAGTCATATCCTTGGCGGAGCTCGCAATCTAATCCCGGCCATAGTCAAAGCCATATCATTATTATGTATTTATATATCACTTGCATCTTCTGCAGCACTTTACAGAGTACATAGTCATGTCATGGACTAACATCCATGATGCAAATCTTCCATCATCATTGTGGGAACACTGCTTTCTTGTGTGTTTGTGGAACACTGCGTAATTACCTTTAGGGTCACATTGCCTATCTGTGTTTTGGGAGGACAGTTCGCTCCGTCCACACCATGTCATGGACATGCCCATTTTCCCATCATGGTCATGGACACACGCCCATTTTTTGGGGCATGGCATGCTTCGTGCACCGTAATAGCACCCCCCTCCGTCCCAGGTTGAGCCAAGAAACATCTGGTCACTGTACTACGACTCACATGGTAAATAGTATTTAACGCTGCCCGCTCACCCTGCACCCAACTGGCAGCGTAATAAAACATACGCAGGGAGATGGCAACGAGATATCGATGTTGTTTTGTGACTTGGTCCCAGTTTTAAATTTTGGCCCACAGTGTATGAGTTTGATGCCCCTGCCCTACAGCATTTTGTGCTTGCTCTGCAGAACTTTATGCACTCTTTCTCTCTCTCTCTCCCTCTCTCTGCTATTTTGAACTCTCTCTCTGACATTTTGCTCTTTATCTCTCTCTCTCTCTCTCTCTCTCTCTCTCTCTCTCTCTCTCTCTCTCTCTCTCTCCCACCTTGTAGTCATCTCCTTCTTCCCCACCTGGGATCAGTGAATAATGGCGCACAGCGCCTATGCATAAAAATGGCGCCGCATTAAAAAGATACGCTTATCGCTATTTATCGTTAGTACTGCATAATAATGGCGCACAGGGAAAAAAGAAGAAAAACGGCACACACTAACGTTATTTATCAATAGTGGCACACACTAACGTTATTTATCAATAGTGGCACACACTAACGTTATTTATCAATAGCGTCCTACATAAGCCAAACTGCAGACGTAATTTAACTGCAAAACGGGGAAAGGATTAAGGGCCCTTTTCCACCTGCAATCGCTAGCGTTCACGCTGAACGCTAGCGATTGCTGAATCGCAAAACCGGCGATTCCCCGACGTTTGCGGCCGCGATTTTGCTATGCTATGCACTGCATAGCAAAATCGCGGCAATTATCGCTCCGCCGCGCGTTCGCATTCCCGACAAAATCGAATCGCGGTAGTGGAAATGACCTACCGCGATTCCTATGTTAAAAAGCAAACCGTAGCGATTGTAAAATCGCTAGCGGTTTGCGGTTTTGCGATTCAGCCAGCGCAAACGCGCTGGTGGAAAAGGGCCCTTAATGTAACACTGTCAAGGTTAGGGTTAGGCACCACCAGGGGGGTCTTAGGGTTAGGCACCAACCAGGGGGGTCTTAGGGTTAGGCACCACCAGGGGGGTCTTAGGGTTAGGCACCAACAGGGGGGTCTTAGGGTTAGGCAACACCAGGGGGGTCTTAGGGTTAGGCACCACCAGGGGGGTTTAGGGGTTAGGGATAGGTACAGAGAGGGTTCTGTGTGTTAACGGTAAATAACAATAAGGCTTTAACGTTAAATAACAATAAGTCTTTAACGTTAAATAGCGAAAAGTGGCAAACGGATTAGCCTCAACACCATCAGAATCAGAATCAGAATCAAGTTTAATGGCCAAGTACAGGGGTTGTACCTGGAATTATTTTTGACACATACAGGCTCGAGTAGTACAAAAGACAAGTTATGCAGATATGCAGTATTGTACAAGTTATACAGATATACAGTATTGAAGACAAGCAGATATACAGTAAGTAGAGTAATTTAAGTAAAGAGGGCAGTAGAGTAGTTAAAGTGACTCTAAACTAGTTGGGGTGATGTAACATGGGTGGGCTAACTACCAGGGTGTAAGCGCTGGAGCAAGGAAGTGCGATTGGGAGGGTACGTTGAGGAGATCAATGGCTTGGGGAAAGAAGGTGTTCCTGTGTCTAGTGGTCCTGGTGGGTAAGGACCTGTAGCGGCGGCCTAAAGGGAGAAGACTGAAGTAGCGGTTGCCTGGGTGGGTGGGGTCACCTGCTACCCTAGCGGCCCCTGAGCGCAGTCTGGACGAGAAGAGAAGGTTGAGTGGTGGGAGGGGAGTACCGATGATCCTTTCTGCAGACTTTATGACTCTTTGTAGCTTGTACTTGTCCCTCACAGAGGCCCCTGCATACCACACGATGATGGAAGAGCCAAGTATTGACTCAATGGCAGCAGAGTAGAAGCAGGTCATAATGTCTTGCGACATTCCAAACTTTTTCAGCTGACGTAGGAAAAACAGGCGTTGTTGAGCTTTCTTCTGAATCACTGTGGTGTTTTCCTCCCACTTTAGGTTGCTGGATATGGTGGTGCCTAGAAAACGCGCGTGCAGGACCCTGGCAACCTCAGTGCCTTCGATGTGGACCGGGGGGAGTTCAGGACGGCCATTTCTGAAGTCAATGATCAGTTCTGCGGTTTTGGCGGTGTTCAGTACAAGCTTGTTTGTCTTGCACCAGTTGCAGATATTCGTAATCTGTTGGCGATAGGCTCGTTCATCGCTCTCATCTATAAGACCAAGGATGGTGGTGTCATCTGCAAACTTGATGACCTGGACCGAGTTGCTTGTTGAGGTGCAGAAGTTAGTGTACAGCGAGAACAGCATTGGGGACAGGACACAGCCCTGGGGGGCACCCGTGTTGGTGACTCGCATCTGCGAGGAGAATGTGCCCAGCTTGACTGTCTGAGTCCTGTTTGTGAGAAAGTCCTTCAGCCAGCTACAGAGGCTGGGATGCACATTGAGGAGAACTAATCTGTCGAAGAGAATGTCGGGGCTGATAGTATTGAAGGCAGAGCTGAAGTCCAAGAGGAGGATCCTGGCATAGGTATTTGGTCTGTCTAGGTGGCTCAGAACGTGCTCCAGGCTGATATTGATGGCATCCTCCACGGACTTGTTGGCCCTGTAGGCAAACTGGTAAGGATGCATCAGATTCTTGGTGGTGTGTTTCAGGTGGGAGAGGACCAGCCTCTCGAAGACCTTCATGATGTTTGATGTCAGTGCGACAGGTCTGAAGTTGTTTAGGTCAGTGGCACCTGGTTTCTTTGGGATGGGGATGATTGTGGAGATTTTTAGGCAAGAGGGAACCCTGTGTTCCTTTAGGGATTGTGAGAACAGGGAAGTGAGGACTGGGGCCAGTTGGTCTGCACAGGTTTTTAGGCAGAGGTTTGACACACCATCCGGGCCCGAAGCTTTCCTGGGATTGAGTAGCTTAAGGTGTCTAAGAACCTCGGCCTCTGAGACCATCAGTGCGGCTGGGGGGCCTGGGCTAGTATGAGCCTGGGAGGTCGTGACCGGTGGCACCTGGTCATAGGGTACATCTTCTTGGTTGTCTTCAAACCTACAGTAGAACCTATTCAGATCTTCTGCTAGCTTAGCGCTGGGAGTCGTGTGATGAGGGGGAGACTTAAAGTTTGTTGCCACCTTGAGACCTTTCCAGACTTCGCGCGAGTTATTTGAGCAGAGGCTCAGCCGCAGTTTATCAGAGAACCTTCTTTTTTCCGCTCTCAGTTCTTTGTTGAGGGTGTTTTTGGCCTTCCTGTACTCCTCCCGATTGCCACTCTTGTGGGCTTCCTCCTTGGTTCTACGTAGCAGGCGTAGCTTGTTGTTGAACCAGGGTTTGTTATTGGGGTACACCCTATAGGACTTTGACGGGATGCACATGTCCTCGCAGAAATTGATGTACGATGTGACTCTATCTGCCCATTCATCTAGGTCGCCGTGCTGTGGGGCAAGGGCTGACCAGTCGGTGCAGTCAAAGCAGGCCTGTAGTTTTAGCTTCGCTTCCGTCGTCCATTTCTTGGATGTCTTAAGGGCTGGTTTGGAGTTCTCAAGTCGCCTTTTGTAGGTAGGAATCAGTTGGATGAGGCAATGGTCTGAGTTGCCGAGGGCTGCTCGAGTGGTAGCCTTGTAAGCGCCCTTGAGGATGGTGTAGCAATGATCCAGAGTGTTCTGGTTCCTGGTTGGGCATGAGATGTGTTGTACGTAGCGTGGCATCTCTGAGTGGAGGTTGGCTTGGTTAAAGTCCCCCATAATGATGAAGAGGGAGTCTGGCAGGGCCGTTTTCCATTTCGCGATGGTGTCACATAGGGTGCGCGTGGCACTCTTGGTGTCTGCGTCGGGGGGGATGTAGACCCCGGCGAGTACAAAAGAAGCAAATTCTCTTGGTGAGTAGTATGCGCCATTATTCGCAGGCGCCATTTTCAGATGGATGCCTTGCCTTTTTTTTTTATCTCTGACCATTTCTCCTCTGCCTTTCTCTATCCACAAAACTGTGCACTTCCTTTCTGTCTCTTCCCTCCTCTCTTTTTCTCTCTGGGGAAGACTGAGGCCCCGCCTCCATAAACTCTCGAGCAACTGGAAATACAAAAATCCCTGCCTGTGCCAGATAACTGGGACTTTACTGTATTTGATAGTAAATATATGAAAAAAATGTTTTAATATATACATATATATATATATATATATATATATATATATATATATGTATATATATATATATATATATATATATATACAATTATAAATTATATATATAAATTATAAATTGTATTTCCTGGTAACTGGGACTTATACAGTATATGAAAAAAACATAATAAGTATTAATAATATTTTTGCCAGATAACTGGGACTTTACTGTACTTGATAGTAAATTAATAATACAAAATACTTGTTGTGTATATAATATATACGTTTGCAGAAGCTTTCTGTCATCCTGCTTACAAATGCATTTTAATGTTTCACAATTTTCTTCCTCTTTTTTCCCCCTCATTCATAGATGTATAGTTTAATAGTACTGATAGTACTAATAGTTGCCTATTTGACAGTAAGTTAATTAAAATAAAATAGAATTATTAATTATAATTCTGCCGGATAACTGGCAATTAACTGTATTTCATAGTAAATTAATAATACCAAATAAGAAGTGTTGTGTGTATGTGTGTGTATATATATATGTATGTATGTATATATATATATATATATATGTATATATATATATATAATTACCCTTGCAGAAGCTATCTGTCATTTTGCCTACTAACGCATGTCACTGTTTCACAATTTCTTCCTCTTTCTTCTTTTTTATCCCCTCTGTTGTAGATATATTGTTTCATAGTTTTGTTGAAGAAAGACACTTGTCCATCAGGTACATGACATTATCATTCTCTGGAATAAGCTTAGGTGTCAATTTCCTATGCCGACCTTTTTTAACTTTTTTATACTCTGGAAGTTTTTAAGAAATTGGAACAAAGTGAAGATGTTTAAATGGATGTGCTTTGTTTTTTCCTTGCTTCCTCACACTGGACTGTTCTTTTGATTGTTTCCCCTGTGAATCTCCTGAGATTAATTGGAGTTTATAAACACAGTTTATAAAGTGTGCACTATTTCATCTTACTGAGCTTAGCAGACATGCAAGTACTTGTCAGCTAATCTACAGCTTCCTCCCACAGACAGGTTGGGTAAATTCTGAGGTAGCAGCCAAGTCACACAAACATGACACAGAACACATGTAAAAGTCATTTGCCATGCATTGCAGAAGACTGCATGCAGGGGAAGTGGTTATGTATGATAAATGATGGCACAAAATGCCACATACAAAAAATAATCTTCCACTTTGTCATTGATTCTATCTTGTACATCTCACCATAGGAGCCAGGAGCCTCTATAGCACAATTACTGTAAGTATACATTTCTGCTTTATAAAAATAATTTTTACTTTCCCCCCCCCCTGTTTTTAGCACAACTTTTTTTAAAGCTTTGTTTTTGGTAAACTTTTTTGTTGATCTGGGGCCACGGTAATGAAAGAAAGCTTAAAATCTTCTTGTAATAATTTAGAGTGCTGTTTACAAATCATTGCTGTCAGTTACTCCTACCATACATCGTGGTATTATTTTCTTAACACCCTCTTCTACTTTCGCTATGGGTTAACCAGAAATGCTTCTGAAAGTGTTTGACATATAAATCAAATGAAAAATCACCCTCTAATAATATCTCTGCTTAGTTTCATTAGTCCCATTAATTGCTCCATATCTCCAAAATTAAAGCAAAAGGTTGCAGAACAATAAAGGATGCTAAATATAATTTTGCCTTTTTATATTCAGAATAGTATTTTTAGTAAAAGAGGTCTGTTATAGCCTCTTGTACTTTCCTAGCGGTTCTGGGTCACCACCATAAGCTTTCTGGTTATTCTGTAAAACTAGGATGAACAGTAAAATACAACAAATAGCAACTAAAATGTAGTAGGACTTGGAAACATGCAAGAATATAGCAATTGAGGAACTCCAGTGAAAATAATGTAGTAAAAAAAGTGCTTCATTTTTTACCATAATTATGTATAAATGATTTAGTCAGTGTTTGCTCATTGTAAAATCTTTCCTTTCCCCGATTTACATTATGACATTTATTACATGGTGACATTTTTACTGTGGGCAGGTTATGTAGCTGCTCCTAGCTGTTTTGGCTGTTAGAGACAGCTGTAAACAGCTAATTCCTGACTGTGAACATTGTTACATTGTGGCAGTTTGCCTAGAGTACCGCGGTCCCAGAGCTTCTTGTGGGAGGGGTTTCAGCACAAAATCAGTCATACAGCGCCCCCTGATGGTCTGCTTGTGAAAATCATTATATTTCTCATGTAAAAGGAGGTATCAGCTACTGATTGGGATAAAGTTCAATTCTAGGTTGGAGTTTCTCTTTAAAGAGAACCTGAACTGAAAATAAAAAGTCAAAATAACCATACACAGGTCAAACTAACATCCTGTGTAGTCTACCACTTAATCTCTTTCTCCTCTCCTGTGCCCCATTTGTCCACTGTTATCAAGGGAATTCTCCGTCCTCCATTTTAAAAATGGCCATTACCCCATAACAGCTTCCTGCTCAACACACTGTTAAACTGTAATATCACGCACTTGAGCCATAGGGAAACATGGACATTACCTTGCACAATCAGTTGTAACTGACAGCTGCTGATATATAACTGACAGCAACTGGTATATTTCAGTTCTGACAAAATATTGTCAGAACTGGAAGGGATCACTGTAAGAAGAAAATAGTGAGCTTCTGAGAGGAACTTTCAGCGAGGTTAGTATGTAATATTCATTGGCAGCTACGTCATGTATTTATTTTAAATAATTTTATTTGCTTCAGGTTCCCTTTAAGCGAGGTGCACAAATGCAAAAATAGCAGAAATCTGGACATGACCCCTCGGTCTCGGGCCGAGTTCTTTATAGTTTATCGCTAGCCTATAGTTCTACTATGTTCCGGAGCTATGGAGGGGGGAGTAAGGCGATGGAGTGAGTGGGGAGAGGGAAAGACTATGATAGATTCTCGGCATCCCCCACAGGCTGCCTCTGTGGAAAAGTCCTCTTTAAATATTGGCTGTTACGCCAATGGGCTACCCTAACATTGGGACTATACACCTCCTCCTCTCAGTTCTTCTTCCAGGAAGAGCCCACTCTGAATGCCACCCCTTTTTACCAGGATGCCCACTAATGTGGAGAACCTACACATCAGACTATATGCACATGCCAATGATGAAAAATATTGGTTATCCAATTACAAAAATGAAAACTATAACAAAGACTTGGAGGCTTGTATGTGCAGGACAGATATTTTATAGACAGGGAAGGAATAGTTGTATGTGTAAACAGACAAATGCCCTGTGTTTTGTTTTGTAATGTTTTCTGTGTGCGCTTGTCATGCTTTTTATTGTTTTTTGAGTATTATATCGTCACTGTGCTCAAAGCACTCGTTTTACTGTAAGGGGTACTGAAATGAAGCAGCTGACAACCAGCATTTTATAGAGAAAAGTAAAAGCAGCAGGCTGTAGGCAGCTTAGGCATTTTTTTTTTATTACTATTATTATTTAGGCTCGGTCCACACTTGTCCAGTTGAAGATCGGATCCATTTCAAACTGATCAGTTTTTCAAAATGTTGTCCTTTTGTAGCATACATTTCGTTTAAATTCATGTGTGTTTCTATTGGATGATGTTGAGGGGAGGAGCAGGCAGTAGGCAATCCGTTTTTGCCTCTGTTTTGTGTGCAAAAGTTCTCTGTGTAGAGAGAGGGAGATCCGTTTTTGTATTGCCTTTCATTGCCTCCGCGAGTACCCGGGGTCCTTGAAAAACCTGCAAATCTGGACTCTCCGTTCAGTTTTTTTACCCAGTTCCCCCGAATCGCCCACAGGTCCATTTTTACAGTGTGTGAAGACGGCCGGTATTTTTAACATTAGTATACGTGACTCCAGTATTGGTCCGGGCCAAAAAATGGTTCCATGGATGCGTTTTTAAAACAAGTGTGAACTGACCCTTACTGTATTTATCTAAATCTGTTTCCCATGAGATGGCGTGCACCTATATCAGGTGGTGAAATGCTGAATGCTTAGCTGCATTTATTTAGTTATAGAGGCAGCTTATCCCTGCCATATCCTGATAATCGAATCAGTTCACCTCGGCCAGGGGCTCTGAGAGCCGAGCGCCGAAGCTGGGCGCCATCATACCAGCAATGCTATGATGTGCACCCCACCTATCGGTAATTAGGGGCTCTGGTGGCTGCTGGACCCAGAATTACATCTCCCTCCGAGTTGCAACAACTCGGAGGCGGAATAGTATTTAACGCCGCCTCAGAGTTTGGCGGCAGCAGGAAGAGCCGTCGTTCGGCTCTCCCCGCCCGAATTGAGCAGTGCCGAAATAATATATTTACTCCTGATAATAACAGTTATTAGGCACCTAAGTCATGCACCCCAAGCCAACTAAGTTTAGGGGGAAGACATCAGAACTTTTCAGGAGAGCAAGATAAAGTGAATCACGTTGTCATTGGCCAATCTTCTGACTGCCTATAAGGGGAAGAAGCCCCTGAAGGCCGGAGCATAACTACAGGGGAGCAGCCCCTGTGACTGCAGGAGGGACCAGAGCAGTAAGGGGTCCCCCAACTACTATTTCACTCCCTCTGATAAAGGGGTCCATCCTGTGGCTACAATTATTATAGGTGTGAAGATTATCCACACTAGTTTTCCGACCCTTGCAAGATGCCTCCCTGGGCTGTGAGGGTCATGAGGGTCACCAGGGGTAGGCAAGGAAAATAATGTGAACATTGGGAGGCCCCATCAAAGATTTGCTGAGAGACCCTGTGATTTGTAGTTACGCCCCTGCCTGGAAGATTCCTTTAGGGCCCGTTCAGACTGCAAAACGCGGACGGCCACGCATGCAGAACGCAACACGTACGAACGCACGCCATCCGCGTTCGTATGCGTTGCGTGGCTGATCCCATCACTGAAAAGTGAATGGGATAGCCGCGCGTTTTTGTAAAATCTGCGTGCAGCATGCGTTCCCGGACCGCACAGGTCCGGAACGCATGCAGTGTGAACATCAGACAGTGCACTCTATGCACTGTCTGATGTCCTGCGTGTCGGGCCACCCGCACGCGTTTCCAAAACGCGGCTGGAAACGCGTGCAGTCTGAACGGGCCCAAGTTGGCTGTGTTTCCAGTTCTTTGGAATACTACACTGTATTGGTGCTCCGGGTTACTTGTGTCCTTTATCTAATTCTCTGTAATACTACACTATATTGGCTCCTGATTTATCTGTCTTTTTTTCTATTTCAGTCCCAGCTTCCTTTGAATTTTATTCGCCCATTACAAAGTAAAAAAGTACTAAAAAGAAAGAAGAAAAAAGTCATATCAAAGTTAAAGCGTACCAAAAATGACATGTCACACCATGAGTTTGGTAACCATTGGTACATATAGTACTCCACCTGCTTAGAACCTGCCTGTGTCCACTTTTTATTTTACTGCATTAAAAGAATTAACACAGCAGTGTTACATGTATGCAAATAAAGCAGTCCAAAGGTGAGTGGAATATAAAAAAGAAGCTAATTCCTTTTATCTGGATGAGCAAACATTGCTGATAACAAAAGAGAGCTAAATACACTGGAGTATAGGTAACATTGACTTGGCTGTTGTGAAGACTTCAGAGTTAAAATGTAACCCTTTAAATTGATAATTGCAACATGAGGCTATGGGGAGCTTTCATTTTTGGTTGCTGCTACACGTACAATTAATGATCTCAATATTTTCAGTTCAGGTTTGCTTTAAGTTTTTTTACTAATAACTTTTTCAGAGTTATTCTTTACTTTTACTTGGTAAGTGATGAAAAGAACTTCTATAGAGAAGCTGACAAATAGATAGACAAAGATAATTCATGGGGTGCATCCTATACAATAAAACCTAACTGTCCCTGCGTCATCCTTCTTGTCCCTGGCTGTGTGTCCGGGGGTTTTTTTGTACTGTGCATGTGCGCAGTACACACAACCGTTGGGACAGGAGGTCAGGCAGGGAGCCAGGCGGATGGGCGAGCGTGCGTGCGCGGTGGAGGTGCACGAGTGCGTGTGCACTTACTGGCGGTGGCAGCGGTGGCGTGAAGAGACCTAGAGCCAGTTATTAAACAGGCTTAGGTCAACTAGTTTTGTGAATAAGGCTCTGTTCCCACTTGAGCGGAGAATGAACATAGCCTATGGGAGTAACACATCTGCCCCAGGCTACATTCATACCATCAGAGTGGACATTACACTGCCCGCTTCCACTGATCCGGTGCAAGTGGGAACTGAGTCTTAACCTCAATGCATGAAATTACTTTATACCACGTGTTACAGTTACCTCTCACCTCAAATACAATCCCTCTTAATGAGGCCTGTATACTACTAACAGTAGACAAAGGAATGCACTATAGTATACTAGTGAGCAGCACGGTGGCGTATCTTGGCACTCTCGCCTTGCAGTGCTGGGTCCCGGATGTAATCCCAGCCAGGGCACTATCTGTACAGAGTTTGTATGTTCTCCCTGTGTCTGCTTGGGTTTTCTCTGGGCACTCCGATTTCCTCCGACATCCCAAAAACACACAGATACATGAATTGGCTTCCCCTGAATTGGCCCTAGTCTATGATACATACACTTCACGATATAGACATATGACGACTATGGTAGGATTAGATTGTGAGCCCCTCTGAGGGACTGTTACATGACTCTGTACAGCACTACAGAAGATGTTGTGAACAGAGAAGCAAGGCTGTACACAAACTGCACCACCAAAACTATTCAGAAAAATACAAATTTTATTGAACATCAAAGAACCATAAAAACACATAAAAGGGGGTCCTAAAACCCACTAAGTCAAAAACCCATTATAAAGACACACGATAATGCCATAATAAATAATGCTTCACCTCAATAAAATGAATGTAGCCTGAAAGAACAATACACTTTAACCTGAGGCTCAAGATAAGAGTCCCAAGTAAAGAATGGAGACCCGGGTCATGCACTGGAAACAGTTGCTAATAAAGTGTGAATAAAAGGAAAAATAGATGGGTGAAAAAAATCAATCACCTAACGTGCAATAAGGCATATGCTCATAAACATGCTAGTTAAATAACGTGATGCAAACAATGAGATGATGGTGAGCAGGTATACAGCTGGCTAACATGTGAATACCAAATGTTATGGCATACTGTACCGACCAGGGACTCCATGAAATGAAGGGTAATAATCTCAGGTTGAGGGAGGCATGTGAGGCTCCACGCGTGGCGTGATCTCTATGATCACTTCATCTGGAGCTTATTACCCTACATTCCGTGGAGTCCCTGGTCGGTACAGTATGCCTGGTCGGTGAAGCATTATTTATTAAGGCATTATCGTGTGTCTTTATAATGGGTTTTTGACTTAGTGGGTTTTAGGACCCCCTTTTATGTGTTTTTATGGTTCTTTGATGTTCAATAAAATTTGTATTTTTCTGAATAGTTTTGGTGGTGCAGTTTGTGTACAGCCTTGCTTCTCTGTTCACATTACTCTTATTTCTGTACCTTGCACGCCATTTTTTTTATATATGGGTGTGCAAATGCGTCAGCTTGTTGAACTACAGAAGATGTTGGCGCTTTATAAATAATAATAGTTGCTTTTATGTTTATTGTGTAGGGTTTTCAAATATAACTACACAGTCAGATAGTGATGGGCCTTGAGTACAGTCTAGTAGTTTTTGCCCAGTAGCCTAGTCTGCAATGGCTATAGTTAGTTTAATAGTAACTTTCCTTGATTTAAAAAGTTCAAACATTAACCCAGGTCACAAGGCGGTTATTAAAATCTATGCCCTGTCTTGAGGCTGTTGTTCCTGCCAGGGCGCAGATTTGACTCACCGCGATCCCTCCTCAGCTCACTTGCCTTGCTGTGGGTATGACAGGAGAGCTCTGTGATTTGGTCAGGAGCCGATTTCATTGGCTCCTGACCATGTCATTAATGTGAGCCAATCTCATCGGCACACATTGATCACAGGGTCAGAAACCAATGAAATTGGCTCCTGACCAGTTCAGAGCTCTGCCGTCATAGAGATGGCAGCGTGGGTGGGCTGAGGTGATGGGTGTGTTGCGACAGTGGCGGCAGCGGGAATTCAGTGCCGCGATTCATTTTTATGCACCGGTTTCTGGTACCAGTGGTCTCTGGTCCTTAAAGAGAATCTGTACTCTAAGATTCTTACAATAAAAAGCATACCATTCTATTCATTATGTTCTCCTGGGCCCCTCTGTGCTGTTTCTGCCACTCCCTGCTGCAATCCTGGCTTGTAATTGACAGTTTTAGGCAGTGTTTACAAACAAAAAACTTGGCTGCTAACCAGCATGTGATAGGCTGAGAGAAGCTCAGTCTGTGATTCATACAGAGTCTGCAGGGGGCGCGGAGAGGGTGTGTATAGCTTCTGCCTATCACAAGCAGAGCAGCACATTCCGGCCTGAGTGCCTGAGCCCAACAAAGCTTACAAAGGAAAGAAGATTAGATTGCATAATAGAGATAATACAGCCACTGTGCAACTAGGAAAGGCTGCAGTAAGACAGACCACATTAGAACAGGTATAGGGACTTATAGGATAGAAGAAATAAGGCTGAAAATGTTGTTACAGAGTCTCTTTAAGTGGCCAGAGACCGCTGTTACTGAAGGGGTTAAGCAGTAGTGTATTATTAATCAATAAAATATGTAGATTCTGAATGTGAGATACACAGAATGGAAAGCCTCAGGCTTAAGGGGGCTACACATGACACAGTTTTTTATATATTTTATTTCAATTCAATTTTTCTGAAATGAAATCTGACTTATGTATCACATTAAACATGTGCTCAATGTTTCAAGAAAAAAAATAAAAAAAAATGCTTGGCTTTATAAAGTTAGGCATTCACAATCTTTAATATACCATTCAATTTTTTTTTAAATGTATAAGAATTTGCCATGGCCTCCAATCGTAAAATATTGGGGGGAAAAAATGGAGAAGAGGGGCCTAGACTTCTTCCTTCCTTCTCCTTGACCATCAAGCCTCCCTCCTGTGCTCCACTGGCTCTGCCACTCAGACCTACAAATCAGCACAGCGGTAGTGATGGCGTTTACCTATTCCCTCGTCTGGTTTCTTCAACGCTCTCATTGCAGCCACTAGGTGTCACTATCTTCTCTGATCTCTGCCTTCCTCTCGGTCTGACGCATGTGACGTGACACGTGACCCCTCCCACCCAGGCCACAGCTTTTTCAGTCTGCACAAATCGGGCCGGAGGTACCTGTCCATCCCGACCAAGACCACAAGACGTAGGAACACTTTTTTCCCCATGGCTGTTAGACTCTTGAACTCTGCAATTTTCACAAACGTCCCCCATACCCGTCTGCTGACTTCCATCTGACCCTGGCTGATACTGCCCTGTTCACTATATTGCTAGAGGTCATACTAGTATTACTGTTTTCATTTTTCGTAACATGTTGCTGTCTCTGTAAATCTGTGTTGTCTTACTTTCAATGTTGTATTACTTTCACTGTGCCATATCTCTGTGCCAAATCCAATCCGGGCATGGTCCGGCCGTACTTGGCGAAATAGAATAGAGTATAGAGAAGCCAGTGACACCTAGTTGCTGCAGTGGGAGTGCTGGAGACATCCAACAGGGGAAGAGATAGGCTACATCACTGCTGCAGGTCCGTAGGTCTCAGTGGCAGAGCCAGAAGAGCCGGGCCCCCTTCTCTCCACTGGGTGCACAGGGGTAAGGGGGGATCTAATTGTAGGAAGGTGGAAACCCTTAAAGAGAGTCTGAAGCGATATGTCTTTATTTCATAATCCTTTCATTATCCTCTTCAGCAGTATAAGCCAAGATGATTTGCCACATCCCCGCGGCCGTCAGAGGTCTTTATCCCTCCTGAAATCCCCTGGGCAGAATCCTCTGTTACTTCCTGGAGAAGGCAGAGCTTTGGGCTGTAGCTCTGCCTCCAGTCCATTCAATCACTGCTTATCACCGCCTCTCCCCGCTCCTCTCAGTCTTCTTTCACTGAGAGGGGCAGGGAGAGGCAGCGATCAATGGTGATTGAATAGACTGGAGGCAGAGCTACAGCTCATCTTTGAAAGTCATAGGATTTTGTCCCGGGATTTGGGGGGATAAAGACCTCAGACGGGCAGCCGTGGGGATGCAGCGAATCATCTTGGCTGATACTGCTGAAGAGGATTATGAAATAAAAAGAGGTATTTTTGATCGCTTCCGAGTCTCTTTAAAGGTTCACAAGGAGACCAATCAGGTGCAGCTACAGGCCCGCAACTGCGGTTCAACCAGGGCCAGATTTACCATAAGGCACTGTAGGTATGTGCCTACAGGTGTCTGATGATAGAAAGATGGCTCACTCCCCTCCCCGAGTGCCTCTCTCCCTCCTTCCCTATGCAGAGTCCTGAACGGAGTGTAAATGAGAGGTTACTCGGCTCTTGACATTCCACTGACCAGATCTCCCTTCAGTCGGGGGCACCTCAAGTTACCTAATATTTGGGGCTCCTCTAGTAGCTACTTAGGAGCAACTGTAGCTACCTACGATGGGCAAAGGAAGTAAGGGAGAAGTGACAGCTGGGCCAGCCAGCACACTTGTGGTACGGTTCAGAAGGTGTTTGTAGGTTCATGGCGGGCGGCGTCTAGGGTTCCAAAACATCTGTGCCAGTAGGCTCCTGTGATTTAAATCCGGGCCTGGGTTCAACCCTCATGTACACAAGTCTTTGCAATCCTTTGCTTACAAATGCAGGTCGCCAGTCAGGGATTAGGAGTTATGTGGTTAGAGTTGTTTGGTTAAAAAAAAAATGAAATGTCTCATTTTGTCTTGTAACAGAATAATGACTATAAGCAACAGTAGCTGCTCTGAGGTGAATGTCACTTATGTCATGAGCATTGTCCAGTACGTAACCCTCATCCCTATATTCATACTTGGTTTCATCCTGAATGCCTTCGCCTTGTGGTTCTTCTGTTGTTCCATGAAAAGATACACAGAAACTTCGATATACCTAATAAATCTGGCCGTTCTGGATTTTTTCCTTGTTCTGTCTTTACCCATAAAGCTGCACTTTTCACAAGAAGGAGTCAACGTGAGCAGCAGTGTGTGTGTCTTCCTTCAGTCCCTCTACTTCACAAATATGTACGGGAGCATCTACACCCTCATGTTCATCAGCGTAGACAGATATGTGGCCATTATCCATCCTTTCTGGGCCAGGGTTCTGCGGTCTCGGAAAAAGACTTTGGTTATATGCATCATTATTTGGTTGTTTGTGTGGTGTGTTGCTCTATATACCTTCCGCTTTGAAGACCAGGCAAACGTTACTTGTTTTCATAACATGTCTTCCCACACCTGGAGTACTGGCATCATCGTGTCTGTCGAATTATTTGGATTTCTCATCCCTATGACAGTTATCATGTATTGTTCCACTCAGATCGTCAGGACTCTGCTGGTTCCTGTACCTTCTTCCACCAAACAGGCATCCAAGGCCACCATCATACGGATCATCATTTCTAACCTGGTGGTGTTTCTTCTCTCCTTCTCCTTCAGTCATATGGGCATCTTCCTGCAGTTTCTGGTCAGAAGGGAGTTTATTACAAACTGCTCAGCCAAAAGACATATCAGCCTGTTTGTACAGGTGGCACTTTGCATTGCCAATTTTAACTGCTGTCTGGATGGTCTTTCTTATTACTTTGCATGGAAAGGATTCCTGAACAGACTAATTAAGAATTCCACAAATGTGACACTAGTGGACAATACTAACACGTGTGTATACCAACCAAAGTCCACAAATGCACAATTTTAAGAATGTGAGCCTGGATTAAAGAGAGCCTGAAGTGAAAACAAACTTATGAAATAATGAATTGCATGTGTAATATGGATCATAAATAGAACATTAGTAGCTTATTTTTAATATTGCATCAGAGTGTCACAGTTGCAGATTTGAATCTGCACTCTGCCTTTTAAAAAAGCAGCAGCTGTAATAACCCTTTGAACTTCTCAGTACTAAAACCTTATCTCAAGCTGTCTCTCACTGTTCCTCAGCTTTTCAAATTCTATTTACTTTTCAGGAAACCAGACTGCATTTAGCAAACTGTTGGAGTAATGGACTTCTCATAAAATCTTAGTACGGCTAGTACCATATGTGTATATGTGTTTATTTGGTCATGTCACAGGTCACTTCAGGTACACCTAAAGTTTTACCTGCCTGCAATAGTCTCCTTTCTTATTTGATATGATCTGGATCAAGATGGAAGCCTCTAATGAAACCATTGAATGAAGTGCCTACATTTACTTATGCTAGCAAATGTTCTTCTATTATGCTTAGCACATGATTAATGACATACTAATTTACCTGACTTGTTAAAATGTGGTTGAAATATATGTGCGACTTGAAACTGAACCCATCCAAATGTAAATGATCCAATTCCACACTGCATATAAATTGCAATTTAAATTTGCATACATTTTGTAAAAAACATTCAATTCATTTATTGTCTCCACTGCTTATGTGTGTATTAAAGTGAATCAGAGACCAAGCATCCTCATGTATTTTACCATATATATCAGTGGGAACATTATAGAAAACACCTACCCTGCTCCCTGTTTCATTTTTCACTGTTCAGCCTGCTTCTAATTAGCCATGACAAAATTCCTGACTGAGCATTCAGTCTGGCTTTGCTCAGGAATCATTATAGCTGAGTCATTATAGCAGAGCCAGAAGGGGGCAGGCTTGGGCTTGAAAAGACATCAGAGAAGACAGACTCAGCTATAATGATCCCTGAGCAAAGCCAGACTGAATGCCCAGTCAGGATATTATCAGGGCTGATTAGAAGCAAGCTAAACAGTGAAAAATGAAACAGAGAGCAAGGTAGGTGTTTTATGTAATGTTCCCACTGATATATATGGTAAAATACATGAGGGTGCTTTGGCTCTGGCTCACTTTAAAATAGTGTTTAGCTTTGTTCCATGTATTCCTGAATACAGAACTACAGTTTTGAAGGTTTGGGGCTGTTTTCTATGCTATTGCTAACGAGGCCAGGCAAGAGATAAGGTATCCTAGAGAGCCTATGTCAACACAAATTGCAGATGTGCGAGAGGTTCCATATGTCCATCCCATAGTTCCTGATTACTATTATTGTACAAATTTGCATAAAGACAAGCTAAAAAGTAGGTTAAAATAAATTAACCACTTAATGACAAGCTGACTTATAAAAACGTCCTGCTAGAGCCTCTTAATGGCTCCAGGATGCTTTTCTAAGTCAGACGGTGCTGGTGCTGCTGCTGTGCACGTGCACGTGCAAGCGAAATAAGTAAAAAAAAAAAAAAAAAAAAACACCAAAGTAAAAAATACACCTTTATTTCCAAATACTATATTGTCACCATACTTTGTACTAGGGACATGATTAACCTCTTGCCGACCGCGTCACGGTGATGGGCGTGGCGGCAGCCCCAGGACCGCCTAATGCCGATTGGCGTAAAGTCCTGGGGCTCTGTATTGCAGGAGATCGCGCGCAGGCTGCATGCGCATCTTCTGCTTGGGGGGCGGAGCTCCGCCCCGCCTTCAGTCTCTGAGCGGCTACTGCTGCTCGGGAGACTGTTAGACGGCGTGATCGCCGTCTATTTACATGGTGCAGCACTGCGATCAGCAGCAGCGCTGCACTGGGGGCAGCTGTGTCACACGGCTGTCCCCCTGAAGGACAAGAGAGCGATCGGCTCTCATAGGGTGAAGCCTATGAGAGCTGATCGCTATGATTGGCTGGCTGGGGGTAGGGAGGTGATTTAAAGAAACAGGTTTTTGTTTTTTTTAAAGGCAACACTAATATTTAAAAAAATAAAATAAACATGGGTGGAGCGATCAGACCCCACCAACAGAGAGGTCTGTTGGTGGGGAGAAAAGGGGGGGGAATCACTTGTGTGCTATGTTGTGTGGCCCGGCAGCTTGGCCTTAAAGCTGCAGTGCCCAATTTTACTAAAAATGGCCTGGTCACTAGGGGGGTTTAGCCCTGCAGTCCTCAAGGTGTTAAAATCTTGTGATAACCAAGACAAATAGGCAGATACAATGTGTGAGTTGTATGCACAGTAGCAGTGTTTATATTAAAACTATAGGGCATGACATTGGAGAAATAGTGTATTTTTTCATTTTTTCCTTTCCCTTTAGCCACTTCAGGATCACAGTTTTTTTCCCTTAAAAACCAAAACAACTTTCACATTTCAGCGCTCCTCCCATTCATTCAGCGATAACTTTATTGTTACTTATCACACTGAAATGATCTATATATTGTTTTTTTCACCACAAATTAGGCTTTCTTTGGGTGGTAGTTGTTGCTATGAATTATTTTATTTTATATGCATTGTAAAGGGAATAATAAGGAAAAAAAGAAAAAAAATGATTACTTCTCAGTTTTCAGCCATTATAGTTTTAAAATAAAACTTGCTTCGGTACATAAAACCCACACGTTTTAATTGCCCATTTGTCCCGGTTATTATAACGTTTAAATCGTGTCCCTAGTACAATGTATGGTGATAATATTTTATCTGGAAATAAAGGAGCATTTTTCCATTTAGGGATTTTTAATACTTTTTCACTTATTACAAGACTTTTTTTTGCAAAATTAACAGTGATATACTCGCATGACATCCATATTAGAAAAGTCCCTAAGATAACGTTTTATGTAAAAAAAAATTAAATGATTTAATTTAAAAAAAAAAAAAATTAACAAGTGTTTTATTTCTGTAACTGTGGGGCAGGGTTGGAAGGGGTTAAAAGTAATAAAATAAAAAAAGAATAATAAACTTTCTATGTAAAACAGTATACGAGTATGAATAGGTGTATTTTACTTTTTGGCCACAAGATGGTGCTACTGAGACCATGTTTCTATTAATAGAACACAGCCGAACACGGAAGTGTCGGGTCTGAGAGCTTGCGTGACGTTTGCAAGCTATCGGAAGACACGGAACGGTGATCGGGATTGAGAATCAAAAGATTCTCACATCCTGATCACAGATGGAGGGGGCTGCGACGGTGGATGGACGGAAAACAGCGCGCGGATCGCGAACGCAACGGTAAGGCAGCAGTACGCATATCTACCCCCTGTTCCGCACGTGAAGTTTAAAGGGGCGTAGATATGCGTACCAAGGATCCTAAAGTGGTTAAAATGAATAGAAAATAAAGTAATTACCGTACTGAAAACAAATATCAACCCCAAAAAGCCCAATTGGTGGTGGAAAAAACAAGATATAGATCATTTCATTGTGATTAGTAGTGGTCAGTGGTGCTCAGCAGAGCTCGAATATTCGAGTAGCTCGAATATTCGAGCTCTTTTTCAGCTATTCGAGCTCGGTATTCGAGCTCCGAATAGCTGTAGCTATTCGAATGGGCTATCCGAGTACACTCGAATAGCCCATTCACTATTCGAGCTATTCGAGCAACCCGGCGCTATTCGAGCTCGGTACCGAGCTCGAATAGCGTCATAGCCCAGATTGATGTCCTTAGAGCCAATCAGAGGGCTCCCAGGCCCTCTGACGGCAGCCAATCACAGAGGGGGACCCTGGCCAGCCCCTACCCTATAAATAGCGGCCGCCATGTTCCGTTTCTCCATGCTTGCCTGAGACTTGTACAGAGAGAGAGTTGCTCCTTTGTGCTTTGGCTTAGCAAGTGCTCTATTGTGATCATTTACCTAGCGTTTTTGCTCACCTACACCTGCCATATACACCTATATTGTTGTTAGTTAGATAGACATTGTATTTTAGTTAGTAGCTTGTGTGTTACATTAGAGACAGGCAGCTGCTGCAAGCTTACAGGTTTAGGCCTCAGGGGGGCCTTGCCTCTGTGGGCAGCTGTCCTCTGTTTATTTCTCTCATCTATACCAGTATTTCTGCTGTCCTTTACTAATAGTATTGTAGTTATACTGTACTAGGAGTAGGACACTCACTGACTGTCACTGTTTATAGGCTACTAGCTAGCTCCTGCGTGTGTGCACTCACTCACTGTCTGTGTGTACACACACTCTATTTCCTTCTGATTACTGATAGATTATTGTTAGTTAGTTGTACTTACTTACTACTTACTCTTACTGTACCCGTAGGGACACTCACTGTCACTGTTCATATAGGCTACTAGCTCCTGCGTGTGCGCACTGCACTCACTGTCTGAGTGTACACACACAACACACACTCTATTTCCTTCTGATCGCTGATTGATTATCGTAATTAGTTAGTTCTACTTACTGTTACTACTTACTCTTACTGTACTAGGAGTCTAGGACACTCAGTCACTGTCCATAGGCTACTAGCTCCTGCGTGCGTGCACTCACTGTCTGAGTGTACACACACCCACACCCCATTTCCTTCTGATCGCTGATTGATTATTGTAATTAGTTAGTTCTACTTACTGTTACTACTTACTCTTACTGTACTAGGAGTCTAGGACACTCAGTCACTGTCCATAGGCTACTAGCTCCTGCGTGCGGTCACTCACTGTCTGAGTGTACACACACCACCCACACTCCATTTCCTTCTGATCGCTGATTGATTATTGTAATTAGTTAGTTCTACTTACTGTTACTACTTACTCTTACTGTACTAGGAGTCTAGGACACTCAGTCACTGTCCATAGGCTACTAGCTCCTGCGTGCGGTCACTCACTGTCTGAGTGTACACACACCACCCACACTCCATTTCCTTCTGATCGCTGATTGATTATTGTAATTAGTTAGTTCTACTTACTGTTACTACTTACTCTTACTGTACTAGGAGTCTAGGACACTCAGTCACTGTGTTCATAGGCTACTAGCTCCTGCGTGCGTGCACTCACTGTCTGAGTGTACACACACCCACACTCCATTTCCTTCTGATCGCTGATTGATTATTGTAATTAGTTAGTTCTACTTACTGTTACTACTTACTCTTACTGTACTAGGAGTCTAGGACACTCAGTCACTGTGTTCATAGGCTACTAGCTCCTGCGTGCGGTCACTCACTGTCTGAGTGTACACACACCACCCACACTCCATTTCCTTCTGATCGCTGATTGATTATTGTAATTAGTTAGTTCTACTTACTGTTACTACTTACTCTTACTGTACTAGGAGTCTAGGACACTCAGTCACTGTGTTCATAGGCTACTAGCTCCTGCGTGCGTGCACTCACTGTCTGAGTGTACACACACCCACACTCCATTTCCTTCTGATCGCTGATTGATTATTGTAATTAGTTAGTTCTACTTACTGTTACTACTTACTCTTACTGTACTAGGAGTCTAGGACACTCAGTCACTGTGTTCATAGGCTACTAGCTCCTGCGTGCGTGCACTCACTGTCTGAGTGTACACACACCCACACTCCATTTCCTTCTGATCGCTGATTGATTATTGTAATTAGTTAGTTCTACTTACTGTTACTACTTACTCTTACTGTACTAGGAGTCTAGGACACTCAGTCACTGTGTTCATAGGCTACTAGCTCCTGCGTGCGTGCACTCACTGTCTGAGTGTACACACACCCACACTCCATTTCCTTCTGATCGCTGATTGATTATTGTAATTAGTTAGTTCTACTTACTGTTACTACTTACTCTTACTGTACTAGGAGTCTAGGACACTCAGTCACTGTGTTCATAGGCTACTAGCTCCTGCGTGCGGTCACTCACTGTCTGAGTGTACACACACCCACACTCCATTTCCTTCTGATCGCTGATTGATTATTGTAATTAGTTAGTTCTACTTACTGTTACTACTTACTCTTACTGTACTAGGAGTCTAGGACACTCAGTCACTGTCCATAGGCTACTAGCTCCTGCGTGCGGTCACTCACTGTCTGAGTGTACACACACCACCCACACTCTATTTCCTTCTGATCGCTGATTGATTATCGTAATTAGTTAGTTGTACTTACTGTTACTACTTACTCTTACTGTACTAGGAGTCTAGGACACTCAGTCACTGTGTTCATAGGCTACTAGCTCCTGCGTGCGTGCACTCACTGTCTGAGTGTACACACACCCACACTCCATTTCCTTCTGATCGCTGATTGATTATTGTAATTAGTTAGTTCTACTTACTGTTACTACTTACTCTTACTGTACTAGGAGTCTAGGACACTCAGTCACTGTGTTCATAGGCTACTAGCTCCTGCGTGCGTGCACTCACTGTCTGAGTGTACACACACTAAATTTACTTGTGATTACTACTGATTATTGTAACTGCTAGTTGTACTTCCTGACTGTTACTACTTACTTACTGTACTAGGGGACACTCACTCAGTCACCTCACCAACCAACCCACTCCATTAAAGTACCCCACTTTTCACCCGCCCTTTTAAAAAACTTTTGTCTATACGCCCAAAACATTGAAGATGTCTGGAAGTGGCAGCCAGCGCGGTTTGGGCAAGGGGAAGGGCAGCAAGGGAATCAGGAGGAGAGGGAGCAGCATTGTGGCAAGCCGCGGCCGCGGGCGCGCCACCATGCACAGTTCCGCAGCAGCAGCAGCAGCGTCAGTGGCTAACATTCCTCCCATAGCCACTGGCCGTGGACGCCTTGGGCGCCGCCCAGCAGGAGCATCTGCAACTCACGCTGCAGAGACACAGCAGCAGCAGCGTGTAGCACCTGCTCCCATTTTCCTCCAGCCGGGTCGGAAACGTCCCATTGAGGAAAAGGATGCAGACACTGTGGTGCAACTCATGACGGAGGATGAGCAGCCCGCCATCAGCTCTGCATCCGAGGCCTCCACCCTCACCACCACCACCACCACCACCACCACCCCTGTTCGCAGCAGCCGCCCAGCAGGGCCTGGGGAGGAGGCCAGTTCACCATCAGTCGCCGACCTGTCACTCAGCAGTCTTTTTACCCCAGGCACCATCAGGGTATTGTCTGCTGTTGTTGGCGATTTTGAGGAGGAGATGCTGATGGGCACTTTGGGGGAGGAGGGATTGGACAGCAAGACTGTGGCGACAGTCAAGCGTCCCATCCATGCATCAGGAGAGGAGTTTGGGGGGTCATCATCCCAGCAGGACATGTTTCAGGAGGGGCATGATGATGATGACCCGGTGACAGACAGAGACTGGGTGCCACCACCTCCAGGGGATGTCGTCCTCAGCAGCTCTGAGGAGGAGGAGGAGGATGCGCTTGTGGGCCTTGCAAGGAGGCGCATCATTGCAAGCATTGGCAGCGTCCCACAGCCTGCTGGTGTCTCAGGCTCAGCAGCAGCAGCAGCAGCATCAGCCAGTACCACCACCAGCCGCACCCAAGCCCCCCCCCCAACCACCACAGGGAGACAGGCAGCAGCGCTTCCATGCCGTAGGGGGATGTTTCTGTCACCAATCTGGCGGTTTTTCACCATGCCCACTGTGTACAGCAAGTACGCCACTTGCAACCACTGTCAGCGGAAGTTGAGCAGAGGTGCAGACCCCTTAAAGTTCAGCACCAGCTCGCTCATCAACCACCTTGCGGCTAAACATTTCCACCAGCATGAGGAGTTCCAGAGGCTGAAGGCATCTGGTGCTGGCAGTGGCACCACACCCATCACTGCACAGCCTTCAGCAGCAGCAGCAGCAACAGCAGCCACCCGCCCTCCTGCTCCTCCAGCAGCACCAGCAGGAGTGCGGAAACGCACTGCTCCTCCCCCCTCTGCAACTCCTGCCGCCGACACTGAGGCCTGTTCTGGCAGCCAGTCCTCAGTGGCCTCCTCTGCTGTGTCTGCTGATTCCCGTGTCAGCAAAAGGCCACGCCAGAGCCTTTTGAGCGAGTCCTTCCAGGGGGTGGTTAGGGCTCTGCCTCCCAGCAGCCGTCGCGTGCGGCAGCTGAACGGCTTGCTGGCACGGGCCATGTGCTCCCAACTCCTGCCGTACACGCTCGTGCAGGAGGGGAGCGACATTCGTGCGCTGCTTGCTTGCGCAGCCCCAGACTGGCAGCTCCCCAGCAGACACTTTTTCTCCCGCAAGGCCATTCCTGCACTGCACCGCTTTGTGATGGCCAATGTGGAGCGAGGGCTGGAGCACGCGGTTGGTGAAAGGGTCCACGTCACCATGGACTCCTGGAGCAGCCGCTTCGGGACAGGCCGCTACCTGTCCTTCACTGTCCACTGGGTCAGCTTGGTGGAAGGGGGTGAGGATGGGAGAGCAGCAGCGGGCACAGCAGCAGCAGCAACACAGTGGGTGGTGCCACCCCGCAGGCTCAGGGGAACTGCAGCAGGTTCCTCCGATCCTCTGCCATCCTCCGGCACACCTGGCCAAACCCCCCGCCTCAGCAGCAGCGTGAAGGCCCGCCACTGCCAAGCGCTGCTGCACTTGGTCAGCCTTGGGAAGACCAAGCTGACGGCAACCCATGTGTTGGCCAAACTCCAGGAGCAGGAGAGGATTTGGCTGACCCCCAGAGGCCTCAGAGTCGGAGAGGTGGTGGCCGACAATGGGGCCAATCTGGTTGCCGCAATAGACAGGGGAAACCTGACCCACATCCCCTGTCTTGCCCACGTGCTGAACCTGGTGGTGCAGAAGTTCCTGCGCACCTACCAGGGGATGGGCGAACTGCTGGAAACGGCAAGGAATGTTGTGCGTCACTTCCGGCGCTCGGCTGCAGCCTGTGCGAGCCTGGAAGACGTGCAAAAGGAGCTGGATCTGCCACGCCATCGGCTGATCCTTGACGTTCCGACTCGCTGGAACTCCACCCTGGCGATGTTGGAGCGTCTGGTTGAACAGAGGCGCGCTGTCAAACAGTACCTTGCCCTGGCCACTGTTTCCGCAGCTCTGAGAAGGGACAAGACCAGCAACTTCCCGTCCATCGTCCCCGATGATGACTGGAGGCACATGCAGCAGGTGTGCTTAGTGCTGGCTCCCTTCCTGCAGGCCACAAACATGGTGAGCAGGGACCATGCTATGGTCTGCGAGTGGGTGCCCCTGGTTTCTCTGCTGAACAGGGCCCTCGATGCTTTGCTGGAACAGGGAGCGGCAGCCTTGGACCAGCAGGAGCGGCAACCAGCTGCGCAGTCCACCTCTGAGGGGGAGGAGGAGGAGGACTTGGTGGAGGTCCCTGACCTGGCTGCTGATGAGGGGGATCAGCACAGCGCAGCTGAGTTGGTGCGGGGGTGGAGAGAGGATGAGGCGGCAGAGGAGGAGGATGAGGACAGCACTGACGTCGATGTGCCAGCAGACGTGGCCCGCCTCTTCCCAATGGCAGCGCACATGCTGACGTGCCTGCGCAGGGACCCCAGGGTGATCCAGATGAAGCAGAGGGAGGACATCTGGATCAGCATGATGTTGGACCCACGCCTCAAGGGGAAGTTGAGCCAGTTCCTGCCGCCTGCAGGAGGAGACCCAGCGCAACAAATAAGGAGCTTGCAGCAGGCCCTTGTTGAGCGCTTGGAGGAAGCCTTCCCCCAGCCTTCCACCCCCACTGTCCAGCAGCCAGCACAGAGGCAGCAGCAGGTGCCTGCATCCAGCAGCAGCAAGCGCCCCACAGACCTGCTGTCTCTCAGCCACGAGCTCTACAGGACTGTAGAGGCTCCGGCAGCAGTGACTAGAGAGGAGATGCATGCAGCAGCATCCTCCTCCGGTCACAGCCAGCGCCTGACCCGCATGGTGGCTGACTACATGGGGTCGTACAGCGGGCTTGACAGCGATGCCCCTGTTGATCCCATGGAGTATTGGGTCAAGCGCATGGAGATCTGGAGCGAGCTGGCGCAGTACGCCCTGGAAGTGCTGTCCTGCCCCCCTTCCAGCGTGCTGTCCGAGCGCTGCTTCAGTGCAGCTGGTGGCGTGGTCACCGAGAAACGCTCACGTCTGTCTCACAAGTCGTTTCTCAAGATGAACCAGGCGTGGGTGGAAGGCGAGTTCCTGGCCCCTGTTGTCGGCGAGAGGGGGACATGAACTGGCTGCCGGAACCATCGTTAATGTGCCTTACCACCCTTTACCACCTCCTGGCTCCTGCTCACTAAGCCAGCCTGGTTCACTTTGACTATTACGTCGCCTGCAGCCACACATTTTACACCTACAGTGGGCTGCTGTGTACTGCCCTTCTGCTGTCTGTCTGTGTTTCCCACTGCCAGCGTACACAGAATTACCTTCTTCTGCTGCCACTCTGCCACCAGCTATTACGTCAAACAATAGCTATATTGGTTGCAAAACCAAAAACCAAACAAACCATTAAAAAAAAAAAAAAGGTTTAATTTTTCTGAGGTGCCCGGGTTGAAAACTGTGTTGTCCCAGTTGTGTATTGGACACAATGTGGGCTGCACGACCGCTGTCTGGGACCTCCTGTTGTGTTTATTTACAGCCCTGGTATCACCGCTAGGTACCAGGGCTATTATGTCACGCTGCCTACCTGCTGCCACACTCACACTGCTCCTCCATACCTCCTCCTGCTGCTGCTGCTGCTGTCTGTCTGTGTTTCCCACTGCCAGGGTACACAGATGATTTACCTTCTGCTGCCACTCTGCCACCAGCTATTACGTCAAACAATAGCTGCTCGCCTACTCCTCCATTCCTCCTCCTGCTGCTGCTGTCTGTCTGTGTTTCCCACTGCCAGGGTACACAGATGATTTACCTTCTGCTGCCACTCTGCCACCAGCTATTACGTCAAACAATAGCTATATTGGTTGCAAAACCAAAAACCAAACAAACCATTAAAAAAAAAAAAAAAGGTTTAATTTTTCTGAGGTGCCCGGGTTGAAAACTGTGTTGTCCCAGTTGTGTATTGGACACAATGTGGGCTGCACGACCGCTGTCTGGGACCTCCTGTTGTGTTTATTTACAGCCCTGGTATCACCGCTAGGTACCAGGGCTATTATGTCACGGCGAGCTGCCTGCCTCATTGACTGCCTGCTGCCACACACTCATCCTCCTCCTCCTGCTGCTGAATTTACCTCCTGCTGTCTTTGTGTTTCCACTGCCAGGGAGCACATACAATGGCGCTTCCAACATGCGTGCGCCCACCAGCTATTTGTTACGCTCAAAAATAGCTGCATTTCTTTAAAAAAAAAATTGAAAAGAGAAATACGTGAAGAAGAAGAAGACGATATTGAAAAGGAAGGAGAAGATGAAGATGAAGAAGAAGAAGAAGATGAAGAAGAAGATGAAGAAGATGATGAAGAAGATGATGAAGAAGATGAAGAAGAAGAAGAAGAAGATGAAGAAGATGATGAAGAAGATGAAGAAGAAGAAGATGATGAAGAAGAAGAAGAAGAAGAAGAAGAAGAAGAAGAAGAAGAAGAAGAAGAAGAAGAAGAAGAAGAAGAAGAGGAAGAAGAAGAAGAAGAAGAAGAAGAAGATGAAGATGAAGATGAAGATGAAGATGAAGATGAAGATGAAGATGAAGACAATATAGAAGAAGAAGATCGAGAAGAAGAAGAAGAAAGATAAAGAAGAAGAAGAACAAGTATATACAGTAACACTACTGAACAAAATTAAGGACACAACTTCTCTTTCCACATTTTTTTTTAAAGGAACATCCCCACATAATCACTTGCTGTTGTTACTTGGAAAAAAAGAGGTTTCTTGCATCATTCACCCTCAAAACAAGTGTTGGAAGCTATTTAAGGCCAATTCGAATAGTCAGCTCGAATAGTTAGCTCGAATACCGACTCGAATAGTGAGCTCGAAGTCCGAGGTCGAATCGAATAGTAAAAATTATTCGACTCGAATATTCGACTGACCTCGAATAATTTACTATTCGAATTCGACCAAACTCGAATTTTAAAAAGGGGTATTTGAGCATCACTAGTAGTGGTTAAGTTATTGGCAAATGAAAGGGATGAGCACTGAAAGGTGAAAATTTGCTCTTGTCCGTTAGGGTAAAGACACCTTTGGGGTAAAGTGGTTAATATATGGGGCCCATACAGATGGGTACCCTGATATAAAATCATGCCCAATGCAGAATATTCTCACATGGGTAGCGATGCTGGGCGTCTCCTACCCAACCAGTTTCGCTCTCTGGCGTCATCTGCTGCAACATGTAAGTTCTCAATTTCAGTGCAAAAAAAAAATATATACACAGATCTATATACATTGTAGGATCAATTATGTACATATAATGATGGATGTGGTTCTTTAAACTCAGTGCGGATCTACAGGATTTATATTGTTAAATTATAAACCAGTATGCAGCTGGTTGATAATTTGGCAATACATTGCATCAAAAATGATACTAATGTATGGGATGTAGTAGTAAAAAAGCTTTAGTGTGCGGTTTTGTAATTAAAAAAAAAAAAATCTGTGGGGATTCCTTTATTAAACAAAGTTGATAGGCACTCCAATGAGGGTAGACGTGTGCTAGGCTGATATGATGCTGTAGTACAGCAGCACCTCAATTAGGAAAAGAGATCAGCAGCACCACGTAGATGTATTTAAAGAGAACCCGAGGTGTGTTTAAAGAATGTTTTCTGCATACAGAGGCTGGATCTGCCTATACAGCCCAGCCTCCGTTGCTATCCCAAACCCCACTAAGGTCCCCCTGCACTCTACAATCCCTCATAAATCACAGCCATGCTGTGAGGCTGTGTTTACATCTGTAGTGTCAGTCTCAGCTGCTCCCCCGCCTCCTGCATAGCTCCGGTCCCTGCCCCCGTCCCGTCCCTCCAATCTGCAGGGAGGGAAGGGATGCAGGCGGGGACTTGAGTTCTGCAGGAGGCGGGGAGAGCAGCAGACTGACACTATAGAGATAAACACAGCCAGCTCTGACAAGCTGTTTGTCAGCAGCGTGGCTGTGATTTATGAGGGATTGCAGAGTGCAGGGGGACCTTAGGGGGGTTTGGGATAGCAACAGAGGCTGGGCTGTATAGGCAGATCTAGCTTCTGTATGCAGATAATATTCTTCAAACCCACCTCGGGTTCTCTTTAAAGCCCTTTATTGCATAAAAGAGATGAAGCCCAGGGATGGTCGTAGTGAGCCAACTTCGCTACGCTGGAACTAGTTTTATGCAATTATGTTTCGCAAGCTACAGATTCAAAATCAAAAGATTCGCTACGTATGCATTTCGTAGACTACGCATTAAAATACGCAATTACGCAAAGTGCGAAGCATAGTGTATGCAGACGCTTATGCCCTTATGTGGAAACATTTCCGCATTAATCCGCCAAGTATGCGCATGCGTGAACTCTTATATGCGTACATTGCACCTTCCAATGCAGAATTGTATACGCAAAGAAGGGGCAAGAATATTTCTGGGCATGCACAAGCAAAAACAATGATCCGTACGCGGAAAAATACACGTGTTTACCGCATGCATAGTGGTGCAGCATTGCATAGCGGTACTTCGGCTACGCGTAAATACGTAGGTGTAGTTTTGAAACTTCGCCTACGAACTACGATGCATAGATGCGGACTACGACATGTAGATTTGCACTGGCGTAGTTTATGTGCATCACTGATGAAGCCCAGGGACAGCGACAGACGCTGTTTTGGAGAGACACTCCTTTCTCAAGCTGTATAGGCTCACTTAAATGAGCCTATACAGTGAGCCTCACTTGAGTGAGCCTATACAGCTTGTCTCTCCTAAACAGCATCTGTCACTGTCCCTGCATCTCTTTTATGCAATAAAGAGCTTTAAATACATCTACGTGGTGCTGCTGATCTCTGCTTTTCCGGGTTCCCTTTATTATTCAGCGAACATGCAACCGTCTTACCTTGCACAATAGTAGACCATATACCTTTCAATATTTATTAAGGCTTGTACACATGCCTAACGTATGTCAGCTGAGGCGGTCAGACGTGTATACTGCAGCCGGCGACCCCCAACCTGCAAGCAATGAACTGGGTGGATCTACTCACCCCCAGCAACGCAGATGCCAATTCCATTGTTCCCAGCACTCCCCTACCCGTTGCGTGACGTCACGCAATGGGACAACCGCTTGTTGTTCCTCCGTTGTCGTCCCCCCCCCACATAGCAACACACAGCTGACAAATGTGAGCACCCAGCGATGTTGTCCAAGGGATCAGGTACTGTTCCCCAACAGGTGACATCCATCAAAGGTGTGTATGCACCTTTAAATTAAATTCATTAATTTATTTCCCTTGGAAGTGTCACGGAAAATTTGCTACCCTCCCCCAACCCTTGCAAAAACAGGTAAACCTTTGTTAATATTTTAAAACACTATTAACTACTTCACTCCACAGGCTGTTTTACTCTTTCCGCCAAGAGCCATTTTCACCTCTCAGTGCTCCTCCCATTCATTTGGCCATAACTTTATCACTGCTTATCACACCTGAGTGATCCATATCTTGTTTTTTTCACACCAAATTGTGGTGGATTCTTGTTTTCAGTAATTACAATGTTTTCTATACATTTTAAACAGAAGAAAACAAGAAAAAAATACACTATTTCTCAAACCCCATCCCCCTATAGTTTAGAACAGTGTTTCTCAACATTTTATTGGCATGTACCCCTTTTGAAACCCTGCACTCACCAAGTACCCCCTAGTATAGGAAACAGTATCACAAAAACCCCTTGACAAATATATATTTAATCGTAAACCATGATAATTGGTTCAAAATAATTTCCAAACATTTACTATTGCTTTTCATTCGCTAAAATACTAGTTTGGCGTTGTTTCAATAAGAATAATCATTTTCTAAAAATCTAAATTTGTTATTCTTGTTTAAGTATATTAAGCCGGAATACCCCCTGAAACCATCAGAAGTACCCCCTGGGGTTCGCGTACCACACATTAAGAACCTAGGGTTTACAATAAGCAAAGCTACTGTAGATAAAACCCACATTTCATTTACCCATTTGTCATGGCTTTAAATTATGTTCCTAATACAATGTATGGTGATAATTTATTTAAATAAAGGTGTGTTTTTTGCCCTTATTTGCAAAAAATAATAGTAATATACCCTCCCAGCTTACATATTACAAAAACTGGAACTCTAAGGTAACTATGTATTTTTTTATGTAACGCTTTCACCTTGTTTGTGTTTTATTTATTTTTTTACAAGTGTTTTATTTTATTTAAAGGGACTCTGTAACAAAAATGTCATTATGTTTTCTACCATCCTACAGGTTCCTAAACCTATTATAATGTGCTCTGGCTTACTGCAGCACTTTCTACTATCACCATCTCTGTAATAAATCAGCTTATCTTTCCCCTATCGGACTTGTCATCCTGTGTCTGGAAGGCTGCCAACTCTTCAGTGTGATCTGCTATGCATGCCCCCTCTATGCACACTCCCCTGTGTGTGTGATTTATTTACATTAGCCAGCTTTTCTCTGCTCTCTTATCTTTTACAAGCTGGATAAATCCTCTGTTCACATACTGATGAGTCACATACTGCAGAATTACAGACAACCGGGCAAAGCTGTCTGCAAGAAGAAACAAACAATCAGCTTGTAACTCTTCAGTGAGCTGCAGGGGGAAAGAAACACACAAATGATCTCTTGAGATTCAAAAGGAAAGCTGTATACAGCCTGCTTGTGTATGGATGTATTTTCTATGTGTGGACATACTGTACATCAAACTACTTCCTGTTTTGGTGGCCATTTTGTTTGTTTACAAATAAACTTTTTAAAACTGTTTTTGACTACTTTTAATGCGGCTGGGAGCGGCGAAATTGTGACAGAGGGTAATAGGAGATGTCCCCTAACACACTGGTATGTTTACTTTTGTGTGATTTTAACAATACAGATTCTCTTTAAGGGAATCTAAAGTCTGGTAAAAAAAAAAAAAAAAAAAAAAAGCCTTACTTACTTGGGGCTTCTATTGGCCACCTGCAGACACCCTGTGCCCATGCCGGTAATCCTGATCCTCCGGCACCTATGCAGGTAGGCATAGGTAGGTGCCCCAGTAGTTAGCTAGGCATAGGTAGGAGTCCCAGTATAGGTAGATAGGCATAGGTAGGTGCCCCAGTAGTTAGCTAGGCATAGGTAGGAGACCCAGTATAGGCATGGGTAGGTGCCCTAGTATAGGTAGGTAGGTAGGCATTGGTAGGTGTCCCCATATAGGTAAGTAGGTGCCCCAGTAGTTAGGTAGGCATAGGTAGGTGTCCCAGTATAGATAGTTAGGCAGGGCCTGGCTGGCACAGTAATAACAATTACCAAGGTCCAGCTGCAACAGATAGCGCTGTATAATGTCAGTGTCAGTGGGCAATACAAAAAAAACACATCAGGAGAACATTAGCTCTCAAAAGAGCTGTTGAGAGGTGCTATTTTAGCAATAACAATCAACAAGGAGCAAGCTAACAAGCCTACAAGAGCCTAACTAATCTTTCCATATGAGAGTCTGCCAGCAGCTGTCCCTTCACTAAGTAATGCAGGCACACGAGTTAGTGTAAAGCCCGGGGCTGCCTTCCTTTTATAAGGGGGGGAGTGGTTCCAGGAGAGAGTGTAGCCTAATTGGCTACAATGTGCCTGCTGATTGTGATGCAGAGCGTCAAAGTTGACCCTAGTGGCGCACTATGGAGGCGAATAGAAATTCCGCAAAAGTTTGCGTTCGATGGCGAACGCGAACCACCGAAAGTTCGCCTGGAACCGTTCGCATGCGAACCGTTTGGGCCATTTCTATTCAGGGGTTCCTTTAGATCCAAAAATTACTTGCAGGGGTTCCTTGGGATCCAAAAAGTATTTGCAGGATTCCTCCTGGATAAAAAGGTTGAGAAAGGTTGGTGTAGAGAGCCCAATTAGTGATGTATAATGTAGTTTGTAAGGACTGGTGTAATCTGCCTCTCTAACCTCAGCTTAGATTTCTAACAAAAACTCTGACTGGCTACTTTGTTCACAAGAATGATACTGACTGGCCAGGGTATTAAGTGACCATTTTCAGAACAGAAACTTTTTGTAAACTTTAAAATACATGTGTGCACATAGTTACAAGAAGTACATTGCTCCCAGATAAAAATGCACTATAAATTACAAATCAGACTGATACGTTTTGAAGTAGTCCATTGTCTCATGGGGGTACTCAGTATTAGAGATGTGGCGAACGGTTCCCGAACCGTTCGCCGGCGAACATCTCTAAATTCATGGGCCTCTTACTACTTCCGGGTCGCAATGACCCGGAGTAGTATGCCTGCGCTGCCCGGCGGAGCGCGTCCTAGATCGCGCTCCCGTTGCCGGGCACTCTCTGCGCATGAGCGTGACGTCATGAGTGACGTCACGCTCATGCGCAGAGAGCGCCCGGCAACAGGAGCGCGATCTAGGACACGCTCCGCCGGGCAGCGCAGGCGTACTACTCCGGGTCATTGCGACCCGGAAGTAGTAAGAGGCCCAGAGAGGTTCGCCAGGCGAACTGTTCGGCCCAACACTATTCTTTGCAAAAGCACTTCCTAAAAAGGCATTATACAAAGATGTTAGCCAACCTGCCCATTTGCACATTATTATTTGGCAGTTGGAATGAGCAACATCCACTCAATAAGTGCTTTTGAAAATAAAGAAAACCCTGAAAATCACCTATAAGAAGATGGACTAGGCCAAAACCGGTCAAATTCTTAGTGTCAACTGTAAGCGACAGAAACATACCGTAGGAGAAAAGTAACTTGTAGTGCATTTTAATCAGGGAGAAATGTACTTCTTATAAGTAGAGATGGCCCGAACTGTTCGCTGGCAGACAGGTCCTGGCGAATTTCCGCTTTTCCCGTTCAGCAGTTGCGGTGGCCATATTGGAATCATTCTTTGCGCATTCGCAGTTCAGAGTTAGAAAACCGCACATGTGCAAGACTATCATGCCGGCAGGCATCATGGCGCCTAGCGACCGGCGTGATGATGCGTTCTGCTTTCATCCAGGAAGTGTACTGCCGACCTTCAGCCTGAAAGTTGCCAGTAACAGAGCCGTCAGGGGCACTGGGAGAGGAGCCAGGAGGATGCCAGGGGACCTCGCAGGCCTACAGTGGGCTATAGGAAGCCACAGGTAAGTCCTAATTTCATTTTTATAGACAGCTAAGTGGCCCTTTAAGATAGTCACTGCTGGCTTCAAATTGAAATGGAAATACATATTTTAGTAAAATGAAACATTAAAATACTGTAACAATAACAATAACAATAATATTTATATAGCGCTTTTCTCCCTGGGGATTGTACATACTGTATGCACAAGTATATATTTATAGTGGATTTTTTCCTTGTTTTTTTCTTTTTTATTTTCTTTAACAAAAATGGCTTTCTGCTTTAATGACATTGAAATAAGCAAAGATCAAAAGTAGATTTTTTTATTTCCCCATAGCAAAAAAAAAACACAAAAAAAAAACTAAACATTTGCACAATAATTTAGTTCATACACAAGAGATAAAAAAAAACAAAAAAACAATGATTAAGCCTGGTACACACATCCAATTTTGACTGGCTAATCATTGGCCAATGTCACCATCTCTGTTTAGTTTGAAGGACAACAGATTTTTAATACTATGAACAGTGTTGTCTCATACTATATGGAAGTGGTAAAATTGGCCAGTCGTTAGCCAATCAAGATTGCTTGTGTGTTCCAGGCTTTAGGCCTTTTCTCCGAGCTAATCTTTATGTGGAATTGCACTAAGTGGCTGGTGATGGCTGTAGTTGTGAAATGTGTCTATGACAATCTCAGGCCTGTGTGCTTGTTCCTCATTTCTGGACATGGCTGTGGTGAGTACGTTCTGCATTGATGTCTGCCCGGCTTCCTTTGTTCAGCGTGTTTTGAGAACATGGTTTGTGCGGAAGCTATTCATGGTTTGTGAGTTCTGTAACAGCCATCTCAGCCTTATCAGGCAAGTTCACTTGTGTAGCCCACTAGGCATAAAAATGATTAAATTACTGGCCATGAAGCAGAACGTATTGGGGACTATGTTCTAAATAGAGAGATACATTCTCTTCACTTTGTAGATGTATCCATGCCTGTGTACTGAATTGCCTGCTAAAAATTAAAGAAATCTGACAGAACCGACAGGTTTTGGGCCAGTCCATCTCCTCATAGGGGATTCTCAGAGTTTTCTTTGTTTTCAACAGCATTTCCTGAACAGCAGTTGCAAAGTCTAACTGACAAAATAGCGTGCAAGTGAGTAGGGAGGCTGGCTGGTATCTTACTATTTTGGCAGTTAAACTGCTGGTCAGGAAATGCTGTTGAAAACAAAGAAAACCCTGAGAATCCCCCATGAGGAGATTGACTGGCCCAAAACCTGTCTGTTCTGTAACATTTTACTGCCTACTTTGTTTTTGCGATAGGGGTCCTTTAACATAGAATGTCACAAACTGTGGAGGAGGATGTGATCACATCCATAGGTGTTGAAACTTTATTTCCACTGTTTGATATTCAGCTGCCATACATATTTACAGCAAATGTAATACTCATGCAGGGAAGTACATCAGGGTGCAGGGAAGTACATCAGGGTGCAGGGAAGTACATAAGGGTGCAGGGAAGTACATAAGGGTGCAGGGAAGTACATCAGGGTGCAGGGAAGTACATCAGGGTGCAGGGAAGTACATCAGAGTGCAGGGAAGTACATCAGGGTGTAGGGAAGTACATCAGGGTGCAGGGAAGTACATCAGGGTGCAGGGAAGTACATCAGGGTTCAGGGAAGTACATCAGGGTGCAGGGAAGTACATCAGGGTGCAGGGAAGTACATCAGGGTGCAGGGAAGTACATCAGGGTGCAGGGAAGTACATCAGGGTGCATGGAAGTACATCAGGGTGCAGGGAAGTACATCAGGGTGCAGGGAAGTACATCAGGGTGCATGGAAGTACATAAGGGTGCAGGGAAGTACATCAGGGTGTAGGGAAGTACATCAGGGTGTAGGGAAGTACATCAGGGTGTAGGAAAGTACATCAGGGTGCAGGGAAGTACATCAGGGTGCCTGGAAGTACATCAGGGTGCAGGGAAGTACATCAGGGTGCATGGAAGTACATCAGGGTGTAGGGAAGTACATCAGGGTGCAGGGAAGTACATAAGGGTGCATGGAAGTACATAAGGGTGCAGGGAAGTACATCAGGGTGCAGGGAAGTACATCAGGGTGTAGGGAAGTACATCAGGGTGCAGGGAAGTACATCAGGGTGTAGGGAAGTACATAAGGGTGCAGGGAAGTACATCAGGGTGCAGGGAAGTACATCAGGGTGTAGGGAAGTACATCAGGGTGCAGGGAAGTACATAAGGGTGCATGGAAGTACATAAGGGTGCAGGGAAGTACATCAGGGTGTAGGGAAGTACATCAGGGTGCAGGGAAGTACATCAGGGTGCAGGGAAGTACATCAGGGTGTAGGGAAGTACATCAGGGTGCAGGGAAGTACATAAGGGTGCATGGAAGTACATAAGGGTGCAGGGAAGTACATCAGGGTGTAGGGAAGTACATCAGGGTGTAGGGAAGTACATCAGGGTGTAGGGAAGTACATCAGGGTGCAGGGAAGTACATCAGGGTGCAGGGAAGTACATCAGGGTGCATGGAAGTACATCAGGGTGTAGGGAAGTACATCAGGGTGCAGGGAAGTACATAAGGGTGCAGGGAAGTACATCAAGGTGCAGGGAAGTACATCAGGGTGCAGGGAAGTACATTAGGGTGTAGGGAAGTACATCAGGGTGCAGGGAAGTACATCAGGGTGCAGGGAAGTACATCAGGGTGCAGGGAAGTACATCAGGGTGTAGGGAAGTACATCAGGGTGCAGGGAAGTACATAAGGGTGCATGGAAGTACATAAGGGTGCAGGGAAGTACATCAGGGTGTAGGGAAGTACATCAGGGTGCAGGGAAGTACATCAGGGTGTAGGGAAGTACATCAGGGTGCAGGGAAGTACATAAGGGTGCATGGAAGTACATAAGGGTGCAGGGAAGTACATCAGGGTGCAGGGAAGTACATCAGGGTGTAGGGAAGTACATAAGGGTGCAGGGAAGTACATCAGGGTGTAGGGAAGTACATCAGGGTGTAGGGAAGTACATCAGGGTGCAGGGAAGTACATCAGGGTGCAGGGAAGATCATCAGGGTGCAGGGAAGTACATAAGGGTGCAGGTATGTTGACAGCTCTTTCACACCAACTACAGCTTCATCGGGGCAGCTGGCACGCTCACGCTTAAAGGAGAACCTGACTGAATATAACTTCATGAATAAAACTGCTTATTTTGAAGAATATTTTAAATTATTTAGCCAGTGTTTGTCCATTGTAAAATCTTATCTCACCATGATTTACATTCTTTAATTTATCAGTGATGCCGGTATCTTTACTAGTAGCAAAATAATAACTGTGGGAGGACTTTTTCCCCCTGTAGCTCTCTGTAGTGGGCAGGAATGACAGTTGATCTCCCAGAGTGCTCTGGGACAAAAAGCTGTGTGACATCATAGCCTAGGCTAAACATCACTTGGAGGGTGGGGCTACATTTTAATATACAGCAATATTATACTGTATATATATTTATTTTTTTGCCATGAGTCGTTTTTTACCTCTGTAAAAAATATTCCAAATAACACTATGAATAAGCTTAAAGGGATACTGTAGGGGGTCGGGGGAAAATGAGCTGAACTTACCCGGGCCTTCTAATGGTCCCACGCAGACATCCTGTGTCCGTGCAGCCAGTCACCAATGCTCCGGCCCCGCCTCCAGTTCACTTCTGGAATTTCTGACTTTAAAGTCAGAAAACCACTGCGCCTGCGTTGCCGTGTCCTCGCTCCCGCTGATGTCACCAGGAGTGTACTGCACAGACACAGACAATACTGGGCCTGCGCTGTGCCCTCTTGATGACATCAGCGGGATCGAGGACACGGCAACGCAGGTGCAGTGGTTTTCTGACTTTAAAGTCAGAAATTCCAGAAGTGAACCGGAGGCGGGGCCAGAGCATCGGTGAGTGGCTGCGCGGGCACAGGATGTCTGCGGGCGACCATAAGAAGCCCCGGGTAAGTTCAGCTCATTTTCCCCCGACCCCCCTACAGTATTCCTTTAAATGTAAATGTAATACAGATAGTCCCCCAATTACAAATGACTCGAGTTACAACGCTCAAAGATTCAAACAAAGTGGTTTTCATGTACAAAATATAGAATACTGTTTTTTTATAACATATTTTTGTTGTCAGATGTTACAGTATTGTATGAACTGTTTTAAAGTAAACCTGAAGTCTAATTAAAATAAAAAAAAACTCATACTTACCTAGGGAGGGAGAAGGCTCTGGGTCCTATAAAGCCTTCTCGCTCCCCTTACGGTCTCCTTGGTTCAGCACTGTCTTCCCCATTAGCAGTGGTCGGAGACTGCTCAATTCTGCCTCAGGAGGCTTCAAAAGTCTTCAGGAGCCAAAGTGCTCCCAAAGATGGGCGGCTCCGCTCTCTCTCGCAAACTCGCGCATGCTCAGCACAGAGACGTCTGTCTTCCGAAGCCTCCTGCAGCAGGAGATTTGAACAGGGCACGGTGCTGCAACGAGAAGACCAGGAGAGGAATGGGTGGGCACTATAAGACCCCGAGCCTTACCCTTACTTAGGTAAGTATCTGTATTTTTTATTTTATTTACGCTTCAGGTTCACTTTAAGCATTTTAAAATACTATAAAAGCACATTAAACACTGCCAACAAATATAGTTTATACTATATGTCCAAATTCAGAGTTGTCAGAAAGTAAATAATTTATCCATGTGCTTAACACGGAAGTCAACTTACAAACAAATCCAACTTACAACCTCCTGGAACTGAACCTGTTTGTAAGTGGGAGATAACCTCAATTTGCAGTAACAAAAACTGGTACAGAATTCATTTTCTGAAATAACTATCTTTGTCAACATCATATGAATCCAGCACTGGATCAGGAAAAAGCCTGTTCAGGGTAGCTGGAGAGGTAATGCTTATCTGATTGCTCCAAATTTAAGGTTATTGGACATGGACAGCACCGTAAAGCCTTGCACCTTACTGAACTTCAAGTTTTTGGCTGAAGAGCTCCTGTACCCACCAGCAGTGTGTGCAGACAGTGCCTATTAGGTGGGAGAAAACATGCCCCCTTCATTCAGGACACTGCCACCCACTGTGAATTGGAGGCCCATACTCATGGGGCTTGATTCACTAAAGCGTGCAAAGTGTTAGCACCCCAGTGAAAAGCCATTTTGCACGTGCTAACATGCTTTGCATGTACTAACATGCGCGTAAGAGTTTGCACGCGTAAAGTTTTGCATGCAAATGTTTTGCATGCACAGTGCTATGAACTGCACTGACTTCACGTGATAATCATATTTAGCACACAAATACTTTGCATGCACAGTGCTATGAACTGCACTGACTTCACGTGATAATGATAGTTAGCACACAAAGTCAGAGCAGATCACGCGAGCGCAATGTAAAACATTGATTATTACTGTATATACTTCATCATTATGCGGTGTGCATTAGACTTTGCGCGTGCAGCTTTACAGTACTGCATATGTTAATGTAACCACCATTCATAATTACATTAAAGAGACTCTGTAACACATTTTTCAGCCTTAGTTCTTCTATCCTATAAGTTCCCATGCCTGTTCTAATGTGCTCTGGCTTCCTGCAGCCTTTCCTAATTGCACTGTAACTGTAATAAATCTTATCTCCTTTCCTCTGTCGTGTCTGTCGGGCTAAGGCTTGAATGTGTGGAATGTGCAGGGCTGCTTGTGATTGGATAGAAGCGATACACACCCTCTGCAGGCCCCCTGCACACTCTGTATGATTCACACACTCTGTTTATGTGAGCCTGTCACAAGCTGGTTAGTTTGTTTGTAAACACTGCCTAAATCTGTTAATTACAAGCCAGGATTGCAGCAGAGAGTGGCAGAAACAGCACAGAGGGGCACAGGAGAAAATAAAGAATAGAATGGTATGCTTTTTAGTGTAAGAATATTAGAGTACAGATTCTCTTTAACATACTCTATTTTACTGTGTGGGCGAAGCTCCATTGATTTCAAGGCTTTGCATGTGCAAACTAGGATGCTGAGTAGTTTTCACGTGCAAACTAGGGTGCTAAGTAGTTTGCACATGCAAACTACTTAGCACCCTAGTTTGCACATGCAAAGCTTTTAGGCGTGATAACTGAGTTGTCACGCTTTTGTGAATCAAGTCCCTAGTGTGTTCTTGTGCTCTCATTACCAGCTCCTATAATTGTGTTGTAGGGTTCATATAGACTGGGGGGAAACAGTTTTTTTCTCTGTCTTTCCACAAATCTGATCATATTCAGCACCATGGAAAGTTTCTTAGGCTGTGGTTACTGAGCAAACACAGCCAGCAGTGCTTCCTCATACATCACCGACAAGTGAGGTAAACATTGTGCTATTTTTCTCTCACGCAGGCAATAAGTTGCTGTTCTCACTCGCCGAGTCGCCAGTAATATAAAATGTTGCTGAATTAGTTCCACTATGGAAACAGATTAAAAAAATTACAAACCAACATGACAACATTGTGAATCAAATGTATTATCTATATCAGTGTTTCTCAACATTTTATTGGTATGTACCCCTTTTAAAACCCTGTACTCACCAAGTACCCCCTGGCATAGTAAACATCATCACAAGTACGCCTTTACAAATATATATTTAATCGTTGTACATGATATTTGGTTCTAAACCATTTCCAAGCATTTACTATAGCTTTTAATTAGCTAAAACACTAATTTGATGTTGTTTATATATCATTTATCATTTTCTAAAACTCTAAAGTTGTTATTCTTGGTTAAGTATATCAAGCCCGAGTACCCCCTGAAATCATCAGAAGTACCCCCTGGGGTATACGTACCACACGTTGAGAACCTAGGATCTATATGATATATATCATAAAAGGAATGGTAATTATTGAAAATCATTTCTGCAAACTGTCTCAGAGTAAAAATCATTGCTATCATTAGTACATCAGTAGCAATGTTCAGGTTATAGACTGGGAGATGGGGATGGTCAATCTATGAGAGTGAAATAATTCCACCTCAGTGGCAATTGACTGGTCCATTTTCAAGGCGCATGCATTTGCTTAATCCTGCATCACCTCAGAGTAATTTGCAACTCATTGACCATTCTTACTGGGAGAGTGGTAAGATGTCTGCTGAACCTATTATCCACATCCTCCTCACACCACACCATCCACACACAACACCATCCACACACCACACCATCCACACACCACACCATCCACACACCACACCATCCACACACCACCACACCCCACCACACCATCCACACACCAGCACACCATCCACACACCACACCATCCACACACCACACCATCCACACACCACACCATCCACACACCACACCATCCACACAAACTCATCCTGACAGATTGTTAAAGGACTTACGAGGCCAAGAGGAGTAAAAAAAGTGAATTACTTGCATGGTCATTTCAGGCACGGAGATCGCCGTCCGCGCCCTCAGTGCCGCTCCGCTGGGTCCCCCTGCTCATTATCCCCCCGGGCCGGCTCCCGACCCCACGGCCCGGGTCGGGCTCTCCTGCCTCTTCAAAGATGGCCGCTTCCTCTGGCCGAGGCTGCGCAGTCCGCCTGGCCGCGAGTGCGGCTGCGCAGTTCTAGGGCCAACCCCCCCGATCCACGCTTCATCTTTGAAGAGGCAGGAGAGCCCGACCCGGGCCGTGGGGTCGGGAGCCAGCCCGGGGGGATAATGAGCGGGGGGACCCGGCGGAGCGGAACGGAGGGCGCGGACGGTGTCCTCCGTGCCTGAAACGACCATGCAAGTAATTAACTTTTTTTACTCCGTTGGCCTCGTAAGTCCTTTAAAGCAGACCTGAACTCAGAACTTCATCTATGCTCTAAAATAAAAGCAACAGCATAATAACCTTTAACCACTTCTTGGTTTTGTGACAGTATATCTACGCCCCTTGAGACATCATCTTAGCCTCAAGGGCGCAGATATATGTACTCAGCCATGATCGCCACTGTGCGCGCTCCCACACTCTCCTGTGCATGTTCTCATTGCCGCCCATTAGTACATAGATCAGTGAATGGGAACACAGTTCCCATACACCAATCTAAGTGCCTGTGATTAATGACCAATGAGATGCCATAGTCATTGATAAAATGAAAGTAAAAAATACACACATTACTTCCTGTTAGCATACTAACAGTATGTACAGGAAGATAAAGTGGGGATCATCTAGTGGCCAAATAGTAAAATTATACTTATATACACTTCAATAAAATAAAATACATAAAATGTCCTATTAATTAACCCCTTACCACCCATACCATAATTAAAAAAATAAAAAACACTTTTATAAAAAATAAAAAGTGACAGTTAACAAATTTTTTTTTTATAAATTGTTACCTTAGGGACTCAACTTTTTTTTATATATATATTATGCCATGAGGGTATGTTACTGTTATTTTTGCAAATATGTGCTTGTAATTAGTGACAGAAAAACTACACCTTTATTTGCAAATAAAATATTGCTGCCATACATTATACTAGGGGCATATTTTAAACATTGTAGTAACCGGGATAAATGGGCAAATAAAATGTGTGGATTTTATCCATAATAGCATGTTTTATTTTCAACTATAATAGCCGGAAATTGAGAAATGATTATTTTTTTCAATTTTTTCTTATTATTCATGTTAAAATGCATTTAGGGCTCATTCATACTATCAGCGTTTGTGCATTTTTTAAGCGCTGGCGATTTTAGAAATCGCCCCAAAAGCCATTGTGCTTTGATTGCCTGAGAGTGTTCACATGTAAGTGTTTTGATTTCAGTGAAATCGCAAACGCGCTACATGTACCATTTTCTGAGTGCAATGGAAGGTGAAAATTGCTCTTGTCCATAAGGGAAAAAAAACCCACAGTGGTGAAGTGGTTAAAAAAAAATGTGTCTTTGTTACAGCTGATAGAAATCCTGCAATAAACCTGCAGTGTATACTGCTTTCCTGCAAGCA